>NW_016808764.1:2044365-2114354 GCF_001698545.2 Rhinopithecus bieti
GGAGGGAGGGAAGGAAAGAAGGAGAAAGAAAGGAAAAAGAAAAGAAAAGGAAAGGAAAGGAAAGGAAAAGAAAAGAAAAGAGAAAAGAAAAGAAGAAAACAATATAATCTTTTGCCAATAGCCTTTGGTCCCTTTTGTGGCTGTCAATTGTTGCACCCAAAATGAGTCATTTCTCTGACTCCTCTCTTGGGGGATAGGGTTCTTGCCTGCCTTCATCACCAGCCTACTTTTAACTGATGAGTTATTGAGCTCTAAACTGGAAAGTAAACATTTCAGTGTTATGAAAAGGGTTTGTAAACTGAAAGTCTATAAATCTGAGAAAAAGGTCAAGAGCCTCTTGTAAGAATCATCACACACTTGCAATATCCGGTACTCTGTTACACCACTTAGATCGCCTACTGTGTTGCTGGAAGCACTTTGGGAACTTTTTAACCTCAGTGTTTTTATTTTAGTTTCTATAACTAACACATACACATGATAAAAATGGCATTAAGGGATGAATAGTGTCCCTCTCACCCAAGACCCTTGTCCTCTGGCCCCCCTCTCCAGAGGTGAACACATAACCAGTTTCCTGAGTATCCTTGTGCAAAGTACTAGACAACTGGAAGGCATTTTATTTATTGTTTATAGAATATGCATTTATATACTGCCTTAAAGAAATACGCCATTTCATTCTTCCTGACTCTATTCAGTCTATTAATTCAACCAAGGGCCAGCACCAGGGATACAAGAACCAATAAGACTGTTGTGCCTTTCAGGGAGCTCATAGCTGAGCACAGGGGAACATACATGTAAATAGGAGTGAACACAGAGTGCTCTGATGGGTGGCTAAAATGCCCCTTGGTGCCCCCAAGTTGGTCCTGATCCAGTCATCCCTGGTGCTATCTTGTGACAGTGTGGCTGGTTTTCCAGATGTAGCTGCAGGGCTGATCCAAGACCTCCAAGCCAGGCGTAAGCTGGCCTTCCTGGAGAAAAGGGTAACTCTTTTCCTCAAAGTCCCCAAAGGGACCCCAGAGGCCCATCCCACAGTACTTGGAATGCCCACCCTAGCATCATCAGACTAGAAAAGACTTCATAGGGTAAGCTGCTTTCTTTCCAGATTCTCACAGATCTTGTCCCCATCATAGGGACTTCTGGCTTCTTTGGGAACACAACAGTGACTGGGCACTTCCTCCCAGGGAAGCCCTCTTAGTGGTCACACAACATAAATGGTTAGAAAGATCTTCCCTGTATTGGCCAACACATGTGGTCCAGTGACGTCTATCCACTGCAGGATTGTCCAACAGGTAGACCACACGGGGCTATGGCACCAGCAAAGTGGAGGCAACAGAAAGTGAGAAAAAAAGACACTGATAAAATAGGGCTGAAGTAGTCATTATGGAAATAATCAGAACATTACTGAATTTCCTTATGCTTGTTTTTATTTATTTTTTCTTTTTTAAACTTTTTATTATGTACCAATATATGATATTTACATGTAAATAGTTTTGGGACATGTGATAATTTCATACATTCATATAATTTATAAAGATCAAATCAGTATACTTGGGATGTCCATCACCTTAAATGTTTAATCTTTTCCTTACGCTGGAAATGTTCGAATTCTTCTCTTCTAGCTATTTTGAAATGTACAATAGATGATTATAAATTATAGTTGCCCTCCTTATGTATCAAACACTAGGTCTTATGTATTCTATCAAATGGTATGTTTGTACTCATTAAACAATTTGTCTTCATCCCCAGTTCCCTTCACCTTCCCAGCCTCTAGTAACCACCAATCTACTCTCTCTCTTTATGAGATCCACTTTTGTAGCTCCTACATATGAGTGAGATCATGCAGTATTTGTTTTTCTGTGCCTGGCTTATTTCACTTAACATAATGTCCTCCAGTTCCATCTATGTTGCTGCATAGGACAGAATTTCATTCTTTTTATGGCTGAATAATATTCCATTGTGTGTATGTACCATATTTTCTTTATCCATTTATCTGTTGATGGGCACTTAGGTTGATGCCGTATGTTAGCTATGGTGAATAGTGCTGCAGTAAGCATGGGAGTGCAGATATCTCTTCCATATATTGACTTCCTTCCTTTTGGATGTACACCTAGCAGTGGAATTCCTGGATCATATGGTCATTCTAGTTTTAGTTTTTTGAGGAACCTCAATACTATTTTCCATAGTGGCTGTTCTCATGTGCATTCCCACTAGCAGTGTATGAGAATTCTCCTTTCTCCACATCCTTGCCAGCATCTGTTATTGCTTTTTTTTTTTTAAATAAATAAAAGTCATTTTAACTGGGGTGAGATGATATTTCATTGTTTTGATTTGCATTTCTCTCATGATTAATGATATCGAGCATATACCTGTTGGCCATTTGTATGCCTTCTTTTAAGAGATGCCTATTAGATATTTTGCCCATTTTTAAATGGGATTATTTGTTTTGTTCCTGTTGAGTTGTTTGAGCTTTTTATATGTCCTGTCAGGTGGATAGTTGCAAGTATTTTCCTCCATTCTGTAGGTTGTCTCTTCACTTTGTTGATTATTTCCTTTGCTGTACAAAAGCTTTTTAGCTTAATGTAATCCCATTTGTCCACTTTTGCTTTGGTTTCCTGTTGCTTTTGAGGTTACATTAAAAGATTACACAAAAAATCTTTGCCCAGATCAAAGTCTTGGAGCATTTCCCCAATGTTTTCTTCTAATAGTTTCATAGTTTCATGCCTTAGATGTAAGTATTTAATGCACTTTGATTTGATTTTTGTTTATGGTGAGAGATAGGGGTCTGGAATCATTTTTCTGCATACAGTTTTCCCAGCACCATTTATTAAAGGGATGATCCTTATTGTTTGCTCCTGGCACCTTTGTTGAAATGAGTTGGCTACAAATGTGTGGATTTATATCTGAGTTCTCTACTCTGTTCCAGTGATCTATGTGTCTCTTTTTATGCCAGTACCATACCATAACTTTATAGTAAATTTTGAAGTCAGGTAGTGTGATGCCTCCAGCTTTGTTCTTTTTGTTCAAAATTGCTTTGGCTATTTGAAGTCTTCTGGGTTTCATATGAATTTTAGAATCTTTTTTCCATTTTCATAAGTAACATCATTGATATGTTGATAAGGACATACTTGTTTTTAGTATTTAGATTGTTTTATTTTGTATTATCTATTGAGGGTTTGTGTGGGGCAAGAAATACTTGTAGCATAATCTTTAGAGGTTGAGTACTGCTGAAGATCTTAGTCCCGCCCTGATGGTCCTAGATTTTGCTCTGTGCATTTACCCAGAGGAAGTCTCCTCTTCTGGATGGCCCCCTAGTATCTGATGACTCCCTCGGCTCTCAGACTCAACATTAGCGATAGCTGTCAGCCTCCAGGAAGCCATTTCTGAGCAAATGAAGAGAATTGGGGTTTCCCCCAAAGACATACAACCCCCTTGGCATTTCTTTCCACTTGGTGTCCTGACCCATGTGCTTGGAGACAACAACATCCAGTGAGTAGGTGCCTCTGAGGAGCCCACAGGGTCAGTGACTACCTCCCTTACTTCATGGCTGAGGTTTGGACATCTGCCCACCTGTCCGGTCAGCCTTACATCACCAGTCTAGAGGAATGGAGATTGTCCTTTTGCCTACTTGTGCAGCCCTGGGACAAACAGGGTGTCCCACTAGCCTCCTGTTGCAAGGTAGTGAAATGGTGCAGAAGCTGAGAGTTGATGCCTTTAAGTCTAGTAGAATCAGGGTATAGGAAGGGGTGACTAAGCTTCCCTAGCAGTCCAGGAGTCATAAACTTTGTGGCATTTACTAAACAGGGCATGGCAGAGTGAGGGCTTTGGAGAACAGGGGACCCTGAATGGAACAGGAAGTAGTCACTGTGATTCAACCACAGAGCCTTTCCCTGAGTGTCATCTGTTAAGCGTGACACAGCCTTGGGGGAAAGTCACTGTGCTGAGGTGGGGGTGTGTGTGTGGGTGGGGGGACATTCAAGTTATGGGTTGGAGCTGCCACAGAACTGGGCAGTGAGATCAGGAAGAAGAGTAGCCTTCTGCAACACTGGTATCTCCAGGGAACCGGGGCCACCCCCAATTTCAGTCATGAAGAAAGTGCTTCTCTGTAGAAAAGGACACGCCCCAGGAGGCAGCATCTCTCTGTCTTCCTGCAGTCAGGAACCCTGCTTACTCGATCAACCATTTGGACGGGTTACCTTACTTCTCTGAGTCTCTGTTTTCTCAATACAGTGAGAATACTAGTGGAATCCATGAATGGGGTCATTGTGAAAATCAAGTGAGATGTTACAGGTACCTGGCTTATAGGAGAGACTCGTATAAAGTAAGTGGCAATAAACAATGACTGTCATTATTTTATTTATTTATTTATATTTTTTGAGACAGAGTTTTGCTCTTGTTGCCCAGGCTGGGGTGCAATGGCATGATCTCAGCTCACTACAACCTCTGCCACCCAGGTTCAAGTGATTCTCCTGCCTCAGCCTCTGGAGTGACTGGGATTAAAGGTGCCCACCACCATGTCTGGCTAATTTTTTGTATTTTTAGTAGAGACAGGGTTTCACTGTGTTGGCCAGGCTGGTCACGAACTCCTGATCTCAGGTGATCCACCTGCCTCCCAAAGTGCTGGGATTACAGGCATGATCCACCATGCCCGGAGACTGTCATTATTTTATATTTATAAACAGAGACTCTCAGAGGTGGAAACCTTAGGCCTAAGTCGTCCATTTTAAAGAAAAGAGGACAGACACGGTGGCTCATGCCTGTGATCCCAGCAATTTGGGAGGCAGAGGTGGGTGGATCACCTGAGGTCAGGAGTTCGAGACCAGTTGGCCAACATGGTGAAACCCTGTCTCCACTGAAAGTACAAAGATTAGCCGGGCGTGGTGGCAGGCACCTGTAATCTCAGCTACTCAGGAGGCTGAGGCAGGAGAATCGATTGAACCCAGGAGGCGGAGGTTACAGTGAGCCAAGATCATGCCATTGCACTCCAGCCTGAGCAACAAGAGTGAAACTCCATCTCAAAAAAAAAGAAAGAAAGAAAAGAAAAGAAATCTGAGGTGTCAAGAGGGGCATGATGTCCCCAAGGTCTCACATAGCTAATCAGAGGCACAGCCGTACCTAGAACCAGGGTCTCCTGCTCAGCCCCTTTCTCTCTTTCTCTGCCCCTTCTGCTCCTGCTCCTTCTTCATCATCGACCTTCACTGGGTCCTTGTTATGTGCCAATCATTTTATGTCTGTGATATATCAGTTTATTCTCATACCAGGTAGGCAAAATTGTTCCATTTTCCAGATGCCACGCCATTCATAATGCTTCCATTCATCTTGTCATCAGTATCCTTTTAAAACTCTGTCCTCAACTCTTCCCCACCTCCAGGAAGGCCTCCTGGATTAAACCTCCCCCCAGGACTCTAATCTCTCCCAAACATCACACCCTCTCAGCTATCAGCCCACATCCTGATCTAGCAGATACTTCTACAACCATCAACAATCACCACAGACATCTGGAGAAGGGAACAGTGTCCTTTAAACATGAGGAAGGGTCTTTCAAACCATAACTCTTTTTAGAAAATTATAAAAAGTACTTTAATAATAAACAGAACATAATAATAGAAAGTTTTTTGAGCATTTATTTTCTGCCAGGCTCTCTTCTAAGTGATTTACATGGGATATCTTTATTTTATTTTATTATTTTTTTTATTTTGAGACGGAGTCTTGCTCTGTCACCCAGGCTGGAGTGCAGTGGCCGGATCTCAGCTCACAGCAAGCTCCGCCTCCCGGGTTTACGCCATTCTCCTGCCTCAGCCTCCCGAGTAGCTGGGACTACAGGCGCCGCCACCTCGCCCGGCTAGTTTTTTGTATTTTAGTAGAGACGGGGTTTCACCGTGTTAGCCAGGATGGTCTCAATCTCCTGACCTCGTGATCCACCCGTCTCGGCCTCCCAAAGTGCTGGGATTACAGGCTTGAGCCACGGCGCCCGGCTGGGATATCTTTAAATATGCATCTTATAATGTTCTCAGGAAGTCAAGAGAATTCCTTGGCAGCTTATGTCCCGCCAAGGGTTTCCCTGGCTTCCAGCAGTTCAACCAAGGAAGTAGCAGCTTGTGGCAGCTTTTACCTTTAGGAAGGGTTCAATCACAGGTGAGACCTCCAGAGCACAAGGCTGGGGGCAAAGGACTACAGGTGGGCAAATGCCCCCAGTACATGGAGGGACCAATCAGCCAAATACATTCATTGTGGGTTTTTTTTTTTCCTTCCTATTACTATTATTTTTTTTAAGGTTCAGTAGTCTTTTATAACTTGATTTCCCTTTCTTTCTTTCTCTCTCCCCTTCCTTCCTTCCTTCCTTCCTTCCTTCCTTCCTTCCTTCCTTCCTTCCTTTCTTTCTTTCTTTCCTTCCTCCTTTCTTCTTCTTTTTTTTTTTTTTGACAGAGTCTTGCTATGTCCCCCAGGCTGGAGTGCAGTGGCACGATCTCAGCTCCCTATAACCTCCACTTCCCAGGCTCAAGCGACTGTCATGCCTCAGCTTCCAGAGTAGCTGGGACTACAGGAGCATGCCACCATGGCTGGCTAATTTTTGTATTTTTAGTAGAGACGGGATTTCACCATGCTGGCCAGGCTGGTCTTGAACTCCTGACCTCATGTGATCCACCTACCTCGGCCTCCCAAAGTGCTGGGATTACAGGCGTTGAGCCACCATGCTCAGCTTCTTTTATTACTTTCTATCATTGTGGTTTTAAATGTATTTCTGAGAAAGGATCTGCCCCTCCAGTTTGTGTTTGATTTCCCCAATTTCAGTGTCAGCCCGAGTTAGGCATGTCTATGGTGTCAAGTCCAAAACCTTTATGGGACATTCTCGGCCTGGTGGTCTCTGCACTGTCCCCATGTCCTCCCCCTAATCTCTGAGACCTGGTCACTCACCACTTCCTCCCTTGGCTCCTGCCCCTGTTTTTCCTACACCAACCAGTTTTGCTACAATGAGCCCACACAGCTGGGACTCTGCACATTTCCCTCCCTGCTTCAAAGGCTTCCCCTCAGCCCGTGCTTGCTGCCTGAGGATAATCACCGAGGATTATAAATACCCTATTCGAGTCTGTCTCCCCAGAGTAAACTGTGGCTCCTCAAAACAGGGACTGAGATTTACTCTTAATAAAACTTTATTTACAAAAACAGGCTGCAATTTGCCTTGTGTATGCAGATGTTAAAGTAAAATTTAAAATTGAAAAAAAAAAAAAAAAACTAGGCTGCAGGCCTGTGGGATATCATTTCCTAATTTGATTTTTTTAAATATTGCATTACAATATTATGTTATTTTGGGCCAGGCGCAGTGGTTCACACCTGTAATCCCAACACTTTGGGAGACTAAGGTGGGTGGATTCCTTGAGCTCAGGAGTTCGAAAACAGCCTGGGCAAGTTGGCAAAACTCCATCTCTACAGAAAATTAAAAAATTAGCTGGGCATGGTGGCATGTGCCTATAGTACCAGCTACCTGGGAGATAGAGGTGGGAGGATCACTTGGGCCCAGAAGGTCAGGGCTGCAACGAGTTGTGATTGCGACACTGCACTCCAGCCTGGGTGATAAAGTGAGACCATGTCTCAAAAATAAAGTAAAATAGGCCGGGCACAGTGGCTCGAGCCTGTAATCCCAGCACTTTGGGAGACCTAGACGGGTGGATCACGAGGTCAGGAGATCGAGACCATCCTGGCTAACATGGTGAAACCCCGTCTCTACTAAAAAAATACAAAAAACCAGCTGGGCATGGTGGCGGGCACCTGTAGTCCCAACTACTTGGAAGGCTGAGGCAGGAGAATGGCGTGAACCTGGGAGGCGGAGCTTGCAGTGAGCTGAGATCGCACCACTGCACTCTAGCCTGGGTGACAGAGCGAGACTCCGTCTTGAAAAATAAATAAATAAATAAATAAAGTAAAATAAAGTATCACGTATTTTGAACACTGAGGTTTTTGGAACCCTCCCTCAAAGCAAGTGTGCCCTCTCCTCTCCCTACTGTTTTTATTCTTAGAGCCCAGCATTTGGAGGTATGTCAGCTCAGTTCCTGTAGTTGGATAAATGAGTGGCTGACTGAATGAACGAATGAAGTGGAAAGGACACCAGATAGAATCGGGAGCTCTGATGTCCAGGTTCTACCATAATTATGTGATCCAGTCATATCCCTTACCTGTTCCAGGCCTCAGTTTTTTCATGTGTAAAACGCACAGGCCTTATTAGATGACCTGGCAGGGCTCTCTCTGCAAATACTCAACAAACATTCATAGATAAAGTTATGGATCAAACATAGAAAGATGGACACGACTTCATTCCTTACCCTGGAGGTAGTCACAGCTGAGTGGATGTAGTAAATCTCTGAGCCTTGCATTTTCACCCGTGTAAAACAGGGTGCTATTTGCTTAGGGCTGTTGTGAAGCTTATGAGAGACAGCAAGTGTTCTGCCTTGTATTACTCCAAGTCTTCTCAAAACCTGAGCCAAAGGGTCAGGCATGGTGGCTCATGCCTGTTAATCCCAGCATTTTGGGAGGCTGAACTGGGAGGACTGCTTGAGGCCAGGAGTTCGAGACCAGCCTGGTCAACATAGTGAGACCCTGTCTCTACAAAATATTTTCTAAAAGAAAGAAAAAATAAGAACTTGAGCCAAGGACTTGTTTCATACTTTAAAAAAACTAGTTGACCAAAATACGAACACCACACCATTATGCTGGGCTGTGGGAAGCAGCTGAGTGCCATGATTTCAACTGTACATGGGCACTTACTGTGTGTCCTTAGGCAAGTTACTTAACCTCTCTGAGCCTTCATTTCCTGCTCTGTTGAATGGGAATGACAGGTAACAGTACCCCCAGCTTACAGCATTGTTTCAAAGGCCACTGGAGATTGCAGTGCACGTGCCTTAAAAACAGAATACTGCCGTACTTGGGAGGCCATAGGAGGGCTCCTGCCACCTTGAGGTTTTATATGCTCTCTTCCCTTCTCTCCATCACACTTTGATCCTTGTCTGTGGAAGCTTAGGCAAGTTTTTACTTGGCATCAAAACCTTAAAGTAAAGGATGTGTGGAGGAATTTCAGGTGAGTCACAGGAGAACCTGGGGGTCAGATACAGGAGAACCTGTGGGTCAGAGAGTCTTTTGGAGTCATTGAAATCACACAATATTAGGGACAGTGCTTTCTAAAGCTCCAGCTTTTCTCTTTGTTCGCCTATTTCTTTCCTTCTTTTTCTTTTTTTAAAATTGAGACAGGGTCTTGCTCTGTCGCCCGGGCTGGATTGTAGTAGTGCAATCATGACTCACTGCAGCCTTGACCTCCCAAGGCTCAAGCAATCCTCCCAATCCAGCTGCTCTAGTAGCAGGGACTACAGGATTGCACTGCCACATTCGGCTAATTTTTAAAGGTTTTTTTTTTTTTTTTTTTTTTTTTTTTGGTAGAGACAGGGTCTCATATGTTGCTCAGGCTGGTCTCGAACTCCTGGGTTCAAGCAATCCTCCTGCCTCGACCTGCCAAAGTGCTGAGATTACAGGGATGAGCCACCTTGCCCAGCCTGGTTATTTCTTATGGAAACTTGGCGTAGAGCAATTCACTTCTCCTTGGGCCTCCATGAAAGGAAACTCTGCACTGGCCCCTGCGTCTTTCCTGGCCTTGTACCTTTCAATTTCTAATGGTGCTTTGGAAGGGCCGGGAGGGGTGAGTGGAAGCGGAAAGGACAATTTCATTTCCCTTTGTCCCCCTCAGATGTTCTTTCTGCCCCGGTCACTTCACTCCCGCATCCGTGGCCAGAGCAGAGCCAGGCCGCCCAGCCTGAGATCCTAGGCAGGTCCAGGGTGGATTCAGGACCACGTGCGTTGTCCCGGGCCAGGAGATCTGGGAGTAAGGGTGAGCGCCCCGCCCTCCTGGAGCATCCTCTGCGCGCCCCGCCCCGCTCCTCCCTCGGAGCCCGCCCTGGCTGGGCCCGGGCGCCCATTGCACAATCGCTGCAGCGGGGAATGTGGCCGGGTCAGTTCCCACGGGGCTCCCTGCTCAGGGTGGGACCTCCTACTTGGTGGGGCGATCGGAATCACACTCGTCAAAATACTAATTATTGCATCCAAAGCCCCACCAGCGGCGGGTGCCCGGCCCTGCCCAGGAAGTCCAAATAATGAGCATCAATGGGATTTTAGTCACCTCGGTGGGGAGCCGGGTCACCTGATACCCCAGCCGCTGGGAGCCAGCGTCAGGCGCGAGCCAATTCTTGGAACCCAGCCCGGGACCTGAAGAGGCAGGGAGGCTGGTGGGGGGTGGGGCGGGGCTGAGGGGTGGAAGTAAGGGAGAAGAAGAGACTATAGAACCGTCGAGAAAGAAAGAAAAAAAGCTTACTATCTAGGCGCATGTATCCCTCTTTCTTTAATCCTGGAGGATGGACATGACTCTTCACTTTACAGAAGAGGTTGAGAAATGTAAGAAAATTGCCTCAAGTCCCAAGCTGGCAAGCGGCAGAGCTAGGGCACTTTCCACTACACTAATGGCAGGTAATTTCACAGGCAGGATAAACCACCCCAGCCTAATCAGTGGTTGAGCAAATTGGGAACGTGAGAAAGCTGTGGGCAGACGAGTGGTGTCAAGGCGACACGGGACTATGGGACTGTCACGTTCACAGCAGCAGTGAAAATGCCCCCCTCAAACACAATGAGGTGACAGGCATCCAGGTGGGCCATGCCCCACCCCCCCACCTGCATCGGAATTGTGAGAATTTTAGGAAATGGCTTCCTAAAGGCCCTTGGGAACAAAGTGCTTAACTGATATCAATTATGCATTCATCAGTATTCAAAGAAGCATTCCAGAATCCGAAAAGGTTTCTGAAAAAACGCTCATAATTTATGAATGCATATGAACCGCGCCCCCCAACACACGCTCCGCCCAAACAGTGGAAACAACACTATCCATTCCACAGAATATTTCACAGCTGTTAAGAATAATTACAGGCTCATGCCTGTAATTCCAGCACTTTGGGAGGCCGAGGCAGGCGGATCTCTTGAGCTCAGGAGTTCAAGACCAGCCTGGCCAACACGATGAAACCCCGTCTCTATAAAAAAATTAGCCGGACGTGGTGGTGTGCATCTGTAGTCCCAGCTACTTGAGAGGCTAAGGTGGGAGGATCGCTTGAGCCTGGGAGGCAGAGGTTGCAGTGAGTCAAGATTGCACCACTACACTCCAGCCTAGGTGACAGAGGGAAATTCCCCCTCTCCCCCCAAAAAGAAATTCATATACCACAAGGTAGGGTACATAACTGTACACGTACAGAATGATCACAGCTGTTTGAAAGGAAAAAAAGGAAGAAAGAATGAAACAACCAACACCAGTACATAGAAAATAGATTGGCAGGAAATACCAAAATGCTGACAGTGGTTTTCTGTGGGTGTTAGGTGATTTCTTTTCTTCTTTCAACTTTTCTGCATTTTTCAACTTTTCTATGTATGACATCTATGACTTTTACAGTGAAAACTCTCTGGATTTTACCTGAAAAGAGAGAAAGTGAGTAACACTAGTAATAACAATATTAATAGTAGTAGTAGTAAATTAACATTTACTAAGAATTTATGGGGTGTCTGACACCATGCTAAGCACTTAATTTGCTTTTTTTTAAAAAAAAACCTCGTAGTAATCCTGTGAAATGGGTATGATTATTGTCTGTGTTTTATAAAGGCTCTGAGAGGTTAGGCCATGTCATAGGCATTGAGTTTTTGGCTGTACAGGATCTAAAGCCCCTCATCCAAGGGGCAGAACTCCCCTTGGGTATTGACTTGGAGGGAGGAGCACCTGCCTCATACCACTGAAGTCCGAAGGCAAATCCTCCCTGTCCTGTTTCCTGGCAATGGGTATGAGTGCATGACCAAGGCTCAGTCCATCAGATGCACCTGCCTGAGGCCTGGCTCCTGGACTCCCTGCATGCTGGAGAATTAGCACTCCATTTGCTGTGATATCTGGCTGCAGTGGTAGCAATGTCATGACTAGACTCTTCCAGCTCAAATGATAGTTTTCTGCCTCCTTCTGCTCCAGGCCTGGAGAGCTGCTTAAGTTTCTGCTGCTTTCTCAAGACTGTTCCCTCCTGAACCCCTGCCAATTATATTGCAGTGGATTCCCTTCTTTGTTTGAGACAGTCAGGGTCCATTTTCTGTGGCTGGTTACCCAGGGCCCTGACAGCTCTCAGTGACTTTCCAGCAGTCCCAGAGCAAATGGCAGGAGCAGGACCCCAATCCCAATCCGTCCATCCAGAGCCCGAAGCATTGACCCAGTCCTCCAGTGCTGCCCACTCTTCCTCAAAGTATGGTAAACATTTCCTGAACTTCTGGAAAACAAACCAGAAACATGTTCTTGAAGATTTTCTCAGAAATTGGAGGCCTACTGCCCACCCTACTGTCATGGGAGCCTGGAAAACCATCTTGTTAAAGGCAGGAAGCTGAGGCAAAACCTAGGTCAGGGAGGAACCAACCCAGGCTCCAGTGACTTGGGGCCTAGACTGGATCTGGGGAGGAGAGGACGCAGAGGCGTTTCAGGCCTCCCTGGCACTTCCTGACTGGTGCCAGAGGACTGACTCAGTCAAGGGTCTCCTCCCCCAGGAAGCCTCTCTACCTTTGGAGTCTGGGAGTGGAAACCCTGGTTGGACCCCATTGTACCTTGCATGACCCTCTAGGTGGTGAGAGCTTGTTTTCATGTCCACCCCCATGTGACTGTGAACTTCTAGAGGATAAGGACTGCAGCTTTTTCACCCAAATTCTTGATGCCAGGCATATAAATGTTATTAGAGTAAATGAAAGAAGGAATGCCTGAAGGGCTCTCCCCATCCCCGTGCCAAGCAATGCACAACCATGAACCCTGGGACTTTTCCGAAGCATCTTGGCAAAATAGAACAGCCATGGGCTTTGAAGTTGATAAATCTTGCTTCAAACCCTGGCTCTCTTACATACAAGCAAATTCCTTCTTAACCTCTCTGAACCTCAGCTTTCTCATCTGAAGAATGCGGACAGTGCCTAACTCTAAACTAAGCAATTGGGAAGATGTGAAAAGTGATTGGCACACAGTAGGCCCTCAGTACAGGCTAGCCCCCTTCCTCCTCCTAGCACTTCATCTTGATTCAATTCCTCCTTCCTCCTCTCCTGTTTAAATGTCCAGCAAGAGGGAAAAGATTAAATAAACTATGGCATATCAATAAGATAAAATGTTATTTGGCCTATAAAAATAGTTTATCCAAAATTTTTAATGGCATAGAAGGTGCTCATGTATTCATGTAAAGTGAAGAAAAGACCAAATTGTTCATACAGTATGACCTCAGCCATGTAAAATGAATAACATATGCATGCTTGAACATGTAATAGACAATTTCTGGAAGATACACAAGAAACTCTTAACAGTGATTTCCCCCTGTACGGGATTAGAAAGTTGGAGGTGGACTTTGACTTTTCACTTTATAACCTTTTGTTCTATTTGAGCATATATATACATAATATATACACACACACACACATATATATACATACATATATGTATGTATAATTGTGTTTTTGCTGTGAGTATATATTAATATTTAAATGAAACTCAAAGGACAGAAAAATAGAAAGGAAATATAACAAGACTTCAGCAGTGGTTATTTTGGGAGTAGTGGAATTATAGGATTATTCAAATACTTGTTTGTATTTTTCTACATTTTCTAGGTTTTCTATGATGCATTTACAGTTCTTCTATAATTAGAATTAAGGGCAAGAATTACTTCAAGTGATTCCCCGGGGGTGGGATTGGGGGAAGGAGCAGGTGACTGTATCCAAAGGGCGAAGGGAGCACGAGATGGAACCAGGCAGAGGCAGTTGTATTTTTGGAGCCATGTGGTTCCTCCTGAGTCAACTAACCTGTTGTTTGGTCTCAGCCTGCCAGTGGAGGCAGGAAATTCTCCCACTCCTGCCTGGTTCACTCTTAGTCATGCACTGGGAGAGTAGGGTAGGGTGTAGGGGCAGGAGGCTAGTTGGGAGGAGTCTCCATCTGCCCCTGTAGCCTTCTGGACAGAGAGGTCCCAGGAAGGAGTCTTCAGCCCAGGAATCCTATCCACTTTGTATCGTCACCTTGGGGCTGGCAGGGGCTGGGAGTAAGCAGGAAAGGTTGAGGGAAGAATACTGGGAAAATACCTGTTGGCCTTTGGCAGACACCACTGCATCCTCCTGTGGAAGCTGTTGTGAAAATTAATTACCATTTGTCCAGGGCTTTGAGATTCCCCAGATGAAAGACCCGGCAGAAGGAGAGTCATAATGAATATGTGTTTATGGTTCTGACTTTCATCCCAAATGCCCGTCATGACAATCACGTGTCCCTCACCTAACCTCCCACCACCTGAACATCCTGACCTCAAAGCATAGAAGTTGAACATCAGTATTGACTCAGTCCTGACAGGGAGTAGGGGAAGAGCAGGGGGCAGGTGATCTCCTATCATCCTGCATTTCAGATGGGTAAACAGGTGTTCCATCCCCTGACAGGTTAAATGGAGGAAATCGTGACAAAGCCTAGGAAGCAGAGGAAGGAAGCCTTGGAGAGAAGGGTAATGGATTGCTCTGGGCCAGTTCCTGATTGTGCCATCATCTTGGAGCCCAGGACTCTGTCTTTCTTTTGGATAGAGGGCTGGAAGGAATTCTAGGAGTCCTGGGCTCAGGCCATTGCTCTGCTCACCAGTGCCAGGCGGGTTTATGCCTATATGCTCAAGGCAAGTGGAATTCATACCAATTGCTGATTCCTCCAGCAAAATGAATCAATTCTTTGATAATTGCTTCAGAACACATTTTGGTAATTTTTTATGCTTTAAAAATTATTATTATTATTTATTTATTTTGAGAGTCTCGCTCTGTCACTCAGGCTGGAGTGCAGTGGCACGATCTCGGCTCACTGCAAGCTCTGCCTCCCGGGTTCATGCCATTCTCCTGCCTCAGCCTCCTGAGTAGCTGGGACTACAGGCACCGGCTACCATGCCCGGCAAATTTTTTTGTATTTTTTAGTAGAGACGGGGTTTTACCGTGTTAGCCAGAATAATCTCCATCTCCTGACCTCACGATCTGCCCGCCTCGGCCTCCCAAAGTGCTGGGATTACAGGCATGAGCCACCGCGCCCAGCCTAAAAATTATTTTTTAACTAACGTAGATATGGGAGTCTCATTGTGTTGTTTAGGCTGGTCTCGAACTGCTGGCCTCAAGTGATCCTTGCCCCTCGGCCTCCCAAAGTGCTGGGATTGCAGACTTGAGCCACCATACCTGGCCAGCTTCCAAACACTTTTAACCACAGCTGAATTATGTCATCTGGCTCCTGAATTTGGGTGGGAAGCTCTTTGGTCTTCTGGGTTCTTTCCATTTTGTCTCTCCTTCATTTCATACAAGAAGATACTAATCTGTAAAGCCACTCAATGCAATTCTGGGCAAGTATATGGAGCAAATCCAATGAAGAGAGGATCCTGAAGGGGCCAGCCTATCACTCGAGGAGACTGCATTCTTATTGGAGAGTTGGGCCCTTGCTTATAAGACACTTACACAATCTAAGAGGGCGAGCAGGCAGAAAAAAGGCCTGGGTCCTGAGAAAAGCAGGACGGCTGTGGACTGGAAAGTTCAGGAGACTCTCCTCGGACCCAGGTAAGGAGACACAAAGGGATGTAGCCTAGGTGGAGACAGTGAGGATCCCATCACAGCCAGAATTGAAGGTTCACCTGCGGACAGGGGCAGGCAAGCAGACTGGGTAAGACTGTGAAGGTCCTTGAAGGCCAAGTTAAATAACTGGGATTTTGTCCAGAGGGCAGTGAAAACCCATTGGAAGTTTCCCAGCCAGAGATTGATAGGATGTAGAGTTTGAGAGGAGGTTAAAATATCTCACGAGAAGGTAAATCTTAACATCTCTGAGTCAACAGCTCTAACAGGAAATCATCATCTTCCTCCTCAGACCAGCCCCTGACTTCTATTTCAGCTAATGACACGTCAGCACCAATGTCGCCTCCCCCGGTGCTCTCTGACACACTATCCAATTTTATTTTTTTTCATAGCACTTGTCACCTTCGGAAGTGATTTTGTTTATGTACTTGTTGACTTCCTTTTTCTCTGTCATCTCATAGAATGTAAACAAAATGGGGTAGGTAAGAGGTTGTTACCTGTTTTCCTCACTGTTACATCTCTAGCACCTCTGATAGTACCAGGCTGATGGCAGATGCTCAGTGTGTATTTGTGGAATGAATGAATGATGGATTGAGAAATGGATTCCGGACACCACTTTTCTCAGTTACCTGGGCCCCAACCCCATGGTGATACTTGACTCATCCTTCTTCCTCCTCTGCAGAATCTAGTCATTTCCATGTCTATGGAGATTATCTCTGCATCCCTCCCTGCCCTCCCCCTTTGCGTTTCCACTTCTACTCTCTAAGCTCCTTGGGAACAGAGGCTCCTCACCGACATTTCCCCCATGGGGCTCAGCCTAGGGCCTTGGCAATGACAGTTCTCACTGATCCAGCCTTTATAATTTTCCAAGAATTTTTCACATCATCTTGCTCTACCTAGGGCAGATTCAGGACTTGAACCTCAGTCTTCAACTCTAAACAACTTACTGTTGTTATTCTCATTCCACTGTTGTTCTGATTTGT
The DNA here is from genome assembly GCF_001698545.2 of Rhinopithecus bieti. Taxonomy (NCBI): domain Eukaryota; kingdom Metazoa; phylum Chordata; class Mammalia; order Primates; family Cercopithecidae; genus Rhinopithecus; species Rhinopithecus bieti. Next base: position 2,060,985 of record NW_016808764.1, read on the forward strand.
GCATAATTTATGATGAATGAATGAATGAATGAATTGAACGCTGGGAGTACTCAAGAGTGATTGTAGAGGAAAAACTGAAAAAGGGAAGACCATGTTGACACAAAAGGACAGAAAAGAACAGGAAAACAAGTGAATGGAAGTAGGGGAAGAGGGGGTAACTAAAAGCTGGGCCTGGAGAGGAAAACCCCGCAGGGATGAGATTGCTCTGTGCCCCACTGTCTTCTAATATAAAACAGAAAGACAGGTAGCCAACCCAGGAGAAGATTCCAGAGACAAAGTTAAAGGGGTGGGGAAGTTCTGGATCCAAAGGAGATATTATCTATCGTTTGTGAGTTTATTACTTATAAGCAATAACTACTAAAAATATAAGCAGCCGGGCATGGTGGCTCACATCTGTAATCCCAGCACTTTGGGAGGCTGAGGCAGTAGGATCACGAGGTCAGGAGATCGAGACCATCCTGACTAACAAGATGAAACCCCATCTCTACTAAAAATACAGAGTGAGACTCCGTCTCAAAAAAAAAAAAAAAAAAAAAAAAAAAAAAGCAATTCCCCTGGGTAAAATTATAAAGGACAAAACAGTTATAAAAAATAAAATTAAAATCACCAGTTATTGCACCATCCAGAAAATGTCCATTCTAAGTAATTTTGATGTGTATCTTTTCAGACTATGTTAAGTATCCATAAATATAAAATAAGTACAGGCACTTATATTTTATATATTATAGTATATATATTTCAATATACATATTATGTATATACTTGTGTATATATACTTGAGTGTGTGTATATATATAATATATATACACTAGCATACACACACAATTGTTGTTAATAAAATGAGATACAAACAGTTTTGTAACCTGTTTTTTGTTCACTTAATAACATGTTATGAACACAAAGGAGTTTTTATAAGCCCAAAGGGCAGTTTGAAAAGACAACCTTTGGGATAAACAGGAAGCCAGAGAAGATATATGAACATAAAATGAGCAGCTAAGTGCTGTGGTTTTGATAAATACTATTAAAGTAAATAAATCTTAAATGCCCTGCCAGGTTAGGTAATGATTAGCTCCTTATCAGCAAGGCCACTAATTCATAGACTCATAGGATGTTGGTTCTTGAAGGTGCCTTTGAGGTTATCTAATTCAATCCCCTTACCTTCAGCATTGAGAAACTACACACCCAGAGACATTGAATAACATGCCTAAAGTGCTATGACAGGTAAACCACAGAGCTAGTATGACAGCCAAGTCCCCTGACTCCCAGTCCAGTGCTCTTGCCACCAAACCACACCCATCAACAATGTATGTGCACTTCAGCTACATGAACTGATGTGCAGAATGGAACAGGGAGCGATGTGGCCCTAGATCCAGTGGTTCTCTTGGTGTATAACACTGGCGAAGGGTTGTGTGTTAAGAGCGCAGCAAAGTGTCCCTGGGCAGACCGCTGATGAGACAGCGGAGTTCAGTAGTGAGGAGTGGTTGGCCCTGATGTCAGACCACTGAGGACCAAACCTTGGTTCTCTTATTGATCTTGCTGTACCTTTGGGCAATTTACATAAACTTTTTAACCTCCATGTTCTTATCTGTAAAAAGGAGATAAGAGTGATATCGCCAGTCGTGGTGGCTCACACCTGTAATCCCAGCACTTGGGGAGGCCAAGGTGGGTGGATCACATGGTCAGGAGTTCGAAATCAGCCTGGCCAAAATGGTGAAACTCCATCTCTACTAAAAATACAAAAATTAGCGTGGAGGCACACGCCTGTAGTCCCAGATACTCAGGAGGCTGAGGCAGGAGAATCGCTTGAACCAGGAGGTGGAGGTTGCAGTGAGCCAAGATAGTGCCATTGCACTCCAGGCTGGGCAACAGGGCAAGACTCCGTCTAAAAAAAAAAAAGAGTGGTATCTACCTCATCAGGTTTGCACACAAAGGGCTTAGCAAGGTGCTTGGGATATAGAAAGGGCTCAATAAATGTGAGCCATCATGATTATTAATGCTCTGGCATAGGCCAATGTCCCTGTAAACTTTAAAAGGAGTTTAAGGTCATCTGATAGCTGTCCTTGGCTGCAGACATCTATCGGGAAAGGGGACTCAGAAGGAAGCCCAACAAAGGGCAGTAACTAAGAGATACCATCATCATCCAAAGGAGGACATGTGGCCCAGGATGGAGCTGTAAGCAGCCAGAGACTCAAGGACTGTTCATTACTCTCACTAGAAGTCACCCCCAAGATGCCACAGTGAGGCCATCCCCATATTCCTTGGGCCAGCCACTTATTATACAAATCAAGGGTGAAGAAACATTTTTCTTCATTTTCCAATCAATTTATTAATATACAGGCTGGGCATGGTGGCTCATGCCTGTAAGCAGGCTGAGGCAGGAGGATTGCTTGAGCCCAGGAGTTGGAGATCAGCCTGGGTAATATAGTGAGACCTCATCGCTACAAAATTTTTTAAAATTAGCCTGGCACTGTGATGTGTGCCTGTAATCCCCGGTACTTGGGATGCTAAGGTGGGAGGACGGCTTGAGCCCAGGAGGCACAGGCTGCAATGAGCTGTGATCTCACCACTGCACTGTAGCCTGGGCAACACAGCAAGACTCTGTCTCATAAAATAAAATAATAAAATAAAATGAAAAAAAAGAGTAGCAATATTAATATCAGGCAATATAGACAACAGAACAAGGAATATTATCAGGGACAAAGAGGAACATTTCAGGCCAGGCACAATGGCTCACACCTGTAATCCCAGCACTTGAGGAGGCCGAGGCAGGGGATCACTTGAGCCTAGGAGTTCAAGACCAGCCCAGGCAACATAGTGAGATCCTACCTCAAAAAACTAAAAAAAAGTTTTAAAAAATTGTTTTAAATAAGAGAAGGGCATTTCATAATCATAAAGGGGTCAATTCATCAAGAGGACACACCAATCGTAAACATTGCTGCACCTAACAGAACTTCAGAATACATGAAACAAAAACTGATATAACTGCAAGGAGAGATAGGCAACTCCCAATTTTGTTTGAAGATACTCCTTTCTTGGTAATCGACGGAAAAGTAGACAGAAAATCAGTTAAGTATATAGAAGACTTGAACCACATCATCAATCAGCTTGGCCTCATTGACATTTCATAACATTCTGCCCTAAACCAGCATATTACACATTTGTTTTCCATGGCACATGAAATACTCACCAAGACAGACTATGTTTTGAGCCATCAAATTAGTCTCAGTAAATTTGAAGCTACTGAAATCACACAAAGTACGTTCCCTAACCACCACAGAATTAAATTAGACATCAGCAACAGAATGATACCTGGAAAACCCTTCAATTTTTGCAATTAATCAGGTAGATCAAAAAGAGATTATAAAGGAAATTAGAACATATTTTGAACTGAATAAAAATAAAAATATACATATCAAAATTTATGGAGGTTTAGAGGCAAAGTTTTACCTCTGAGTGCTTACATTATAAAAGAAGAAAGTAGAAAATCAATGATGTTTCCACCTTAAGAAACTATTAAAAAGAAGAGCAAATTAAACACAAAGTAAACAAGAAGAAGGAAAAAATAGAGAGTGAAAATTAGTAAAGTAGAAAGTAGACAACACAGAATAATCAATGAAACCAAATGCTAGTTAATTGGCAAATTTCTATCCAGACTTATCAGGAGAAAACAAAACAAAAGAAAAGAATTACTATTATCAGGAATGAGAGAGAGATCATCAATACAGATCCTAAGACCTCACGAGGATAACAAGGAAATATTAACAACTTTATGCTAAACAAATTCAGCAACTTCAATGAAATGAACAAATTATTTGAAAGACACAAATTACCAAAGCTTACTCAAGGAGGCTGGGTGCGGTGGCTCATACCTGTAATCCCAGCACTTTGGGAGGCCAAGGCAAGTGGATCACTTGAGGTCGGGAGCTGGAGATCAGCCTGGCCAACATGGTGAAACTCTATCTCTACTAAAAAAAAAAAAAACACAAAAAAAATAGCCAGGCATCATGGTGCATGCCTGTAATCTCAACTACTCGGAAGTTTGAGGCAGGAGAATTGCTTGAACCCAGGAGGCAGAGGTTTCAGTGAGCTGAGATAGTGCCACTGCACTCCAACCTGAGTGACAGGGCAAGACTCCAACTCAAAAAGAAAGAAAGAAAAGATAAAAGCTCACTCAAGGAAAACTGAGTAACTGGAATAGCTCTCTATCTACAAAAAATCAAATTTATAGCTAAAAAGCTTCACAAAAAGAAAAGCTCAGTCCCAAATGACTTCTTGGTAAGTTCCCAACTATTTAAGGAAGAAATACTACCAATTCTATACAATCTCTTACAAAAACTTGGAAGAGGAGCTGGGTGCGGTGGCTCATGCCTGTAATGCCAGCACTTTGGCAGGCCGAGGTGAATGGATCAGGAGATTGAGACCAGCCTGGCTAACACAGTGAAACACCGCCTCTACTAAAAATATAAAAAATTAGCCGGGCGTGGTGGCGGGCACCTGTAGTCCCAGCTATTTGGGAGGCTGAGACAGGAGAATGGCCTGAACCCGGGAGGCAGAACTTGCAGTGAGCCAAGACCGTGCCACTGCACTCCAGCCTGGGCGACAGAGCGAGACTCCGTCTCAAAAACAAAAGCTTGGAAGAGGAAAGACCTCTCCCTAACCATTTCATGTGGGCAGCATTATCCTGATACCAAAACCAGACAAATACATCACAAAAAAAGAAAAGACCAAAGACAAATATTCCTCATAACCATGAGTACAAAAGTCTTTAACAAAATATCAGCATATCAAACCCAGAAATATGTAAAAAAGATAGGCTGGGCACGGCGGCTCATGCCTGTAACCCCAGCACTTGGGGAAGCCAAGGCGGGCGGATCACTTGATGCCTGGAGTTTGAGACCAGTCTGGCCAACATGGCGAAAACCCATTTCTACTAAAAATACAAAAAAATTAGCCAGGCCTGGTGGCATGCGCCTGTAGTCCCAGCTAGGGAGGCTGAGGCTGGAGAATCTCTTGAACCTGGGAGGTGGAGGCTGCAGTGAGCCTTGATCTCACCACTGCACTCCAGCCTGGGTGACAGAGACCCTGTCTCAACAACAACAACAAAAAGGTCATGGTAAATTGGGATTTATCCCAGAAATGCGGGGTTTGATCAACACTCAAAAATCAATTTATGTATGAAATTACATGTAAATGAATTAATCCATTTACAGTAGCATCCTAAAATATTTAATAATAATTTGACAATGGAAGTGCAAGTCTTGTACACTGAAAACTACAAAATATTGTTGAGAGAAACTAAAGAAGACTTGAATAAATAGAAAGACATCCATGTTCATATATTAGAAGACTTAATATTATTTACTTAATTTACTTTATACTGTAAAGGTAAAATTAGTAAATTTTTATTGTATGTAAATTATACCTTAAAAATTACAGGCATCATTATTTAATTGCCACATGATAGTACTATGAAGGAAAGGTATAGGTACCAGAAAGACACCTAATATGGAATCCTTAAATCCGTGAAGGCTGAGGAAGAGAATCAAGAGTGAGGGCCGGCCAGACGCGGTGGCTCATGCCTGTAATCCCAGCACTTTGGGAGCCCGAGCCGGGTGGATCGCGAGGTCAGGAGTTCGAGACCACCTTGGCTAACACGGTGAAACCCTGTCTCTACTAAAAATACAAAACATTAGCCGGGTGTGGTGGCGGGCACCTATAGTCCCAGCTACTTGGAAGGCTGAACAGGAGAATGGCGTGAACCTGGGAGGCGGAACTTGCAGTGAGCTGAGATCGTGCCACTGCACTCTAGCCTGGGCAACAGAGCGAGACTATGTCTCAAAAAAAAAAAAAAAAAAAAAGACTGAGGACCAAAGGACAGCCGTAAATGAGCAGGGTGATGAGGGGAAGCGATGAGGCAGAGGGAAGGAGGTGTGCCAAACTCTCCGAGACTTGAATCCTTCCCACAGTAGCCTTTCCCATAGAAATCCTACTTCTGCTTGTCCAATCCTCAGTGCTCAGTGTTAAATAGAGTCTTGCTCTGTTGCCTAGGCTGGAGTGCAGTGGCGTGATCACAGCTAACTGCAGCCTTGATCTCCTGGACTCAAGCCATTCTCCCACCTTAGCCTCCCAAGTAGTTGAGACTACAGGGGTGTGCTACCATGCCTGACTAATTTTTTAAAATTTCTTGTAGAATTAAAATTTAATTCTTTATAGAGATGAGGTCTCACTATGTTGCCCAGGCTGGTCTCAAACTCCTGGTGTCAAGTAATCCCCCTGCCTCAGCCTCCCAAAGTGCTGAGATTACAGGGATGAGCCACCACACCTGGCCTAACAGATTTCATAACCACATTTCAGGGGTATAGACATGGAGACACATACTAAGAAACTGTTAAATTTCCTTTTCTGGAACATAGCGTAGTCTGGAGCAGTGGTCTCCAACATTTTTGGCACCAGGGACCGGTTTTGTGGAAGACAATTTTCCCACAGATAGGGTGGGGGGGCTGGTGAATGGTTTCGGCATGAAACTGTTCCACCTCAGATCATCAGGCATAAGATCTCATAAGGAGTACACAACCTAGATCCCTCGCATGCACAATTCACAATAGGGTTTGAACTCCTATGAGAATCTAATGCCGTCCCTGATCTGACAGGAGGCAGAGCTTAGGTAGTAATTCTCACTTGCCCACCGCTCACGTACTGCTGTGCGCCCCAGTTCCTAACAGGCCTCTGACTGGTACCCAGTCTGCAGCCCGGGGGTTGGGGAACCCTGGTCTAGGGGAAAGAGTACAGCCCTGGAAGTCCATTGCAAGTCGGGTATCCTGGCTCTAAAATTCACAGACTGTAGCTGTGTAGCCTTGGGCAGGATAGGTCATCTCTCCATTTCCTCCTCTGTAAAATAGGGCTAACAATAGACATCTTGCAGGGTTCTTGCAGATCTTAAATGAGGGACCGTATGCAAAGCACCTAGCATACACCTGGACCATAGTAAATGCTCAATATGTTCTCTCTCTCCCTTGCTTTTCTATAGAAAACAGGTCATTCTGGCCTAGTTTGGGGATGGTTCTTCTGAAGCAGAAGATAGAACGATGTGAACTTTTGAAATTACTTCCAGTCTGGCAAATCTAGGGCATTACAGGACCTGCTCCTGGCACCCCCTCCTCCTTTCACAGCCTTCACACTTACACTCACGTACATACAGGTTGCCTTTGGGAGCATCTTCCCTTTTGGGTCCTAGACACTAGGGTTCCCTCGGGTCTGGCACCAGAAGCCATGCTTCCTGATTCTAAGTCCACTGTTCTTTCCTTGTGGGGATAAAGTTTCTCTGCTTCTTTTCTTTTTTTTTTTTTGAGACGGAGTTTTTGCTCTTGTTGCCCAGGTTGGAGTGCAATAGTGTGATCTCGGCTCACTGCAACCTCCACCTCCCGGGTTCAAGCGATTCTCCTGCCTCAGCCTCCCGAGTAGCTGGGAGTACAGGCGTGTGCCACCATGCTTGGCTAATTTTGTATTTGTAGTAGAGACAGGGTTTTACCATGTTGGCCAGGCTGGTCTCGAACTCTGACCTTAGGTGATCCAACTGCCTTGGCCTCCCAAAGTGCTGGGATTACAGGCGTGAGCCACCGTGCCCGGCCGATAAAGTTTTTCATCTTTCTACCATGGTGACATACGTGAGGCTTCACCATCTGGGAGGTTAGTTCCTTTTAAGCAATACATTTTCTCCTCACCTCTGGAAGAAGCCCAGAATGAAAAATGCACAGATACTTCAAGGGCCTGCTTTAAGCCCCTGTTTGGTGGCTTCTTGGTTTTTGTAAACTTCATAAGTAAATGGGTGTGTATTGGGGATGGGTGATGGGGCAGTGGGAAGGAATCAGACCTACCAGTACAAATAACACAGGGTTTAAATTTTAGTCACCATGGCCAGGCACGGTGGCTCACACCTGTAATCCCAGCACTTTGGGAGGCCAAGGCAGGCAGATCACTTGAGGTCAGGAGTTCGAGACCAGTCTGGCTAACATGGTGAAACCCTGTCTCTACTAAAAATACCAAAAAAAAAAAAAGGCTGGACGTGGTGATGCATGCCTGTAATCGCAGCTACTCGGGAGGCTGAGGCATGAGAACCACCTGAGCCTGAGAGGCGGAGGCTGCAGTGAGCCAAGATGGCGCCACTGCACTCCAGCCTGGGTGACAGAGCAAGACTCCATCTCAAAAATAAATAAAGAAAAAAGAAAAAAAATTTAGTTACCGTAATTGATCACTTTGGGGCAAGCAGGGTAGGGTTGTTTTATTATTTATTTCGAGACAAGGCCTCACTCTATTGCCCAGGTTAGAGTGCAGTGATGTGATCATGGTTCACTGCAGCCTCAACCTCCTGGGCTCAAGTGATCCGTAGGGTTGTTCTTTATGGCAGTTTTCTGGGGACTTCTTATGGAATGCTCAAGTCTCAGAATCTGAGCAAGGCAGGTCTCTGAACTTAGAGGAAACCAATTGATCCCAGGGTAGGCATCTGACCCAAGGGCAGCCCAGCCGTAGGCTGACCAGTGACCAATGAGGTGAAGGGGTAACGTGGCCTCTGACCAATAGGGTAGCAGTAATTAGCTAAGGCTAGGAATCTGCTTCCTCCAGGATTGGGGAAGAACAAGCAAATAGGCCCAGGATAAAGGAACTCGCATTTGGAGGGTCATAGGGGCTCTGAGAGAAATGGAGAGAACAGCTTCTGCTTCTGACCAGCGTTTCATTCTGTTTGCCACTTTTTCACTCCTTCACTCAACCAGTAATCATTGAACACCTAGGATAAGTCAGACCCTGTGCCTGATTACTCTTGAAATGCAACGTAATCTCTGTTCTCCTGGTGCTTCTAGTCTGAAGGAGATGACATTAATAAAATAACCCCAGAGAAATGAATAATTTTTAAACTTTGATGAAATATGAAGAAAAGATATAGAAGACTATGAGAGAGCCAACAGGGACACCTGACCTAGTCTGGGAGGGCTTCCCTGGGAAGGTGAATTTTGAACTGAGAGGCAAAAAACCAGTATGAGTTAATCAGTTGGAGGGTGAATTTATAGGAGAAAGGTTCTAGTTAAAGGGACCAGCATGTGCAAAGGTCCTGAAGCGGGAGGGAGGTTGGCATGTTTAAGGGATTGTCAGAAAGTCAATGAGGCTGGAATGGAGTGTAACTGGGCATTCAGTGCTATTTGCATTTATCCACAAACCCTTTTCCTTAATGTAGACTGAGGAGACTTCCTTGCAAATGAAAGCCCAATGGACAGAAGTACCTATTATATACCCCAGGTGTTCAGAGGGGTACAAGATCAATGAAATAGCTTCATTCTAGCTCTACCATTTGCTAGCTGCTTGACTTTGAGCAAGTTACTTAATATTTCTGAGGTTCAGTTTGTGTATCTGTAAAAATGAGATACAAAAACATTTATGGGCGGGCACAGTGGCTCATGCCTGTAATCCCAGCACTTTGGGAGGTTGAGGTGGGTGGATCACGAGGTCAGGAGTTCAAGACCAGCCTGGCCAACATAGTAAAACCTTGTCTCTACTAAAATTACAGAAATTAGCCAGGCGTGGTGGTGGACACCTGTAATCTCAGCTACTCAGGAGGCCGAGGCAGATAATTGCTTGAACCCGAGAGGCAGAGGTTGCAGTGAGCCGAGATCGCGCCACTGCACTTCAGCCTGTGTGACAGAGTGAGACGAAAAGAAAAATTATACAAGGCTGTGATGAGAATTAGACATGATGCCTGTGTGTCTAGGTTGGTCTGTGGCACACAGTAGGTGCTTTATAAACATTTCTGATGCTAACCAAATAGCCCAGAAAAGGCTAGGGCTCAATAAGAGCTCATTTCTTTTTGAACTCTGAGGTGGGAGGTGGAGGTGGGGTGTTCATAAAAAAGTTAATTAACGGCCAGTCAGTAGTGGCTTACACCTGTAATCCCAGGACTTTGGGAGGCCAAGGCGGGTGTATTACCTGCGGTCCGGAGTTAAAAACCAGCCTGCTCAACATGAAGAAACCCTGTCTCTACTAAAAATACAAAAATTAACCAGTAGTGATGGCACAAGCCTGTAATCCCAGCTACTTGGGAGGCTGAGGCAGGAGAATTGCTTGAACCCGGGAGGCGGAGATTGCAGTGAGCCAAGATCGGGCCACTGCACTCTAGCCTGGGCAACAGAGCAAGACTGCTTCTCAAAAAAAAAAAAAAAAGTTAATGAAGAATGCAAGAGAGACTAAGGGATGGGCTGAGTAGGGTGTGGATTGTTAGCACAGGTAACACAGCCATAACCACAGGCTGACAAATCTGAGGAGCTTGGGTATGAGGTTGTGCTGAACCACAGATAGAAGATGAAGCTGGAGCCTAGAAGAGGGGAACTGGAGAAGGGCACTGTGTGGGGCTAAGGACATTGGTCCAACTAAGGAGTCTGGCTCCAGGCTGGGACAGGAAGCCAGTGAACAGTCATCAGTACTCATGGAACCCATGAGGGTGGGGCCATATGGCTGTATGGCTGTTTTCCCCCAAATCCCAGGTTCTAGCAGGGGTTGATTGTCAAATGGATAGGTGATGGTTATCTAAGCATGGGGGTCCCCTCCATCCCATCCAGTGGTTAGGGGTCAGGAGGGCCAGTGCTGTAGCTTTGAGCATCTGCCCATCAGTGCCAGCACTCCTCATAGAATGGTACTGGCAGCAGAATACAAGGCTGAAAGTAGAGGGCAGTGCCAGTGATTCTGAGGCAAGGATCCAGGGCCCCAGCTATGAGGTTTGGGCTCTGGACAGAATCTATTTCAGAAATAATACAGAACTTGACAGACTCACTGAAAAGGTAAAGGAACCCAGTCTTATGGATGAACCCTTCAAAGTGAGCTGGAGAATAGTAACACTGAGGATGCACAGGCTACTCTCTATATATTCATACCCTATTTCATTCCACAAACGCACTGGAGTCTATTTAAAGAGGGTGTAAAAGTTTTGCTGTTCTTTTAAGGATGATGAGGAAATGGAAGTAAAAGAAAATAAAGATGGGAAATTTTAAAGGAAACGGTGAAATCAACACCCAAAATTCATGTTAAGTTCCTACAAAACTGCCAGAAGTGGGCTAAGAGTTTAGTTCTGAGCTGCCTGGTGGACTTAGCAAGGAAGGGAAACAGGGGCAGTCATGAGCTTTATGGTGTTCGGAAGAACTACCAGTAACTCAAAGAGATAGAGCTGTTCAGAGTATTGAAATTGGGGAGGCATTTTCCTGAGGGCCTCACACAGTGAAGATCCACAGTACACAGTGCTCCTGCCAGCACACTGGATCCTGAGTAGAGACTGCTCACACAACTCCTGCCCCATCAGGCCTAGCTCATAAGCTAGGGTGGATCTGAGGGGGCTTGCCTACAGGTACAGCTGGGAAAGAGAGAACTAACATCTCTCTTTTCCTGAACACATCTCTATGTGCGATGATGCTTGGAGACCGACAGAGGTGTTTCTCAAAACCTAGGGATGAAGGATCTGTAACGCCATCAGCTTGAATTCCCCATCTGGCACTGGAAGCCAGTGTAGAGTTGGTCTTGGCAAGAATGGAGATGTAATTAATGAAGAGACTATTAAGTGGAGTGAGGGTTCTAGAACCATCCCCAGCTGTGGGGCTTCACTTGGCTTACCCTCCAGTGACTCACCCGCCGATGAGCAATCCTCATATGCCTGATTTAGAGGACTTACTCACCCTTCAGAGAAATACTTTAATGCAATAAAGCAAATGTCAGCAAGTGGGCTGAGCTTAGCACATCACCCCAGCCTGCATCCAGCTTCCTACTCCCTGGCTCTCCCTACCCAAGGTTCCTTCAGCCACTCCGCACCTGCACAGGCCCACACAATGGGCAGGTTTCAGGGACACACTCCAAGGCTGGTCAGAGGCTCAGAGATGGGACACCAAGAGGCATTAGGCACCAGCTAGAGCCCTGGAGAAATCTAGTCCGTAGAGGCTGGAGACTAGCTCTAAAGCAGTGGAGAGCTGCGGACAGGGCAAGGGCTACAACCCAGAACTTCTCAGCCTCTGGTCTAGTGCTCTTCACTGTGGAAGCCGCTGGTTACACAGATGAGGGGAGTGGGCCGAAAGAAATTCAACATCCTGGCTGGGCACGGTGGCTCTCGCCTGTAATCCCAGCACTTTGGGAGGCCGAGGCAGGCGGACCACAACGTCAGGATATCAAGACCATCCTGGTCAACACGGTGAAAACCCATCTCTACTAAAAATACAAGAAAAAAAAAAATTAGCCGGGGGTGGTGGCGGATGCCTATAGTCTCAGCTACTAGGGAGGCTGAGGCAGGAGAATGGCATGAACCCAGGAGGCGGAGCTTGCAGTGAGCCGAGATGGCGCCATTGCACTCCAGCCTGGGCGACAGAATGAGACTCCATCTCAAAAAAAAAAAAAAATTCAGCATCCTAACCCTGGGTGACCTTCTCATCTGTGGCCTTTCCAAGGAACCTCTAAACGGAGAGGTGGGGAAAGGAAAGGCAGGTGGAGATAAAGACCTCACGCAAAGCCTTTGAGGTGAGGAATTTAGAGAACTGGGCTGCCTGTGCTCCGCCACCATCTTGCTATTTCTTGACACAGTGTATGTCGGGAGAACTAGACACCCTTTGAACCCTCCAGCATTGAGAAGTATGGCTGGAATCCCCGTGTTTATCAGGTGACTGGGATGGCATAAACCCCAACCAGATCCCTATTCCCTCAGATTAGGAATAGGCCCCAGGAGTTAGGCTGGAGCCCAGGCAGAGCCAATCATGGGGAGAAGCTGACAACTGCCCCTTCCTTCCTCCACCTATGTAGAGGAAGTTACTCACAAAGCAAGTCGATTAAACCTACTCATTGATGGACTTACCTTGGAACTCCTGGGGAATTATCTAGAAGAATTAGTTGTAAGAGTGGAAAGAGGGGTCAGGTAGGCAGGCAGGGCAAATTTTCACCTCATTCACTTCTCCATCCCTTGGCCACTTACCCAGCCTGAGTCTGCCATATGCCAAGCACTGGAGGGAGGAGGCTGGCCACAAGCTTGGCACTCAGGCTTACTGGAACCAAGGGCCTTATGCTTTAAGGGACTCTTCGGATCATCTAACTCAGCTCACTTTTCACAGGTGAGAAATCTGAGGTTCAAGTAGAGCTTTTTGCCTAGTGCAACAGGAGTGAAGGGCCCTCAGTGGGCAGATACTCTCACCACCTCCCTATGAGGCCTGCACCAAGAAATTCTCTTACAAGTTAACTTAGGGAAACCCCTCAGTTGGAAATCAACATTCTGTATCATCATACCTATAGCTGCACCTCCACCACCATCACCCTGTTGTTCATTTAGAAATAAATCCCAGTGAAGCAGGCTGGGTCCCCACCCAAGGGTATTCCTACCTTATCCCAATTCACCAACAAGAAGAAGTGCTTTTTTCCTTTTCCTATTTTTATTTTACACTATAAAAAACAACAACAACAACAACAACAACCAGTAACATACTGTTTTTCTTCACATTCACATGGGTCTTAGAAAATTATTGCCTTTTCCCCTGGAGAAATAACCAACAGACAGAAAGAAAAATAGTAGTACCACTTTGCAAAATCTGCAAATCCCAGAAGTCCACAGCTTGAAGACGACTCCAGGGGCAGGGAGGAAAACAACTGTCACAAGAGACATAAGCACACAGAAGGACAGGAAGCTGAGGAAACCAGTTTTCAACACCACTGACCCAGGATACCCAGCAAGTACCCTTTTCCTCCTGGAATTTACTGCCACCACCTCGCAGGTATGACTTTTTTTGGTCTATGATCTGAAAAACTCTTTTCACAAATGAAGAGTTGCTCTGAGAAGAGGTGGAATGAGACAAGTTCAAGTATGAATAAGAATCATGCCAAAGTCCAAGGTCAGTGAAGAACCCACGGCAAAAAAAAAAAAAAAAAAAAATCCAGAAAAGCCAACATCTTGCTACTCAACCAACTGCCTCATGGGACCCAAGAGGGTATCTACAAAACATTTCAGGGTTCAAATCAGGATGCTGATCATGTCCCCACAAACCCTGTGGGGTTACTTTCCCAACAGACGGTGATCAGCTTATGCCCTGAAGCAATAGAGACAGACACTGAAACTGCCAAAGTTCAAAAAATAAGGTGGAAATTGTGCTTCCTTCAAAATCAATTGGCTTTATAACTGCCTTTTCTCCTGGTCCAGCAACTCCTTTCTCCCACATTGCTGCAGGTATTTATTGCCTTATGCTTGAAATGAAAAGGCGAACTTTGAGGTGCAAGGACTGGGCAGTCCCGAGAGGGCAGGGGTCTGGAAGTACAGTAGTCAGCACATGCTGTGCTCCCGTAATGGCTTGGCCTTCCTTCAGTCCCGAGAACCTATCCCGAGGTCCGTCTGAAGTTCATTTGCAAGCCTGGTGACCACTCACTATCTCACTGGAGCAGCATGACAGAGTGAGGTCTTCAGTATTGCACAGGTATGAAATGTCCATGAGTCTTAAAACCAAAAATCACAGTTGCTCTTGGGGCCGGGCCGATTCCTCCATCCCAGTTTTAGCAGGATGTGGCCGTTGCCATAGGGCTTCTGCTGAGCTCTGAGACTGTTGAGTGGGTAGGCACCGGTGCCAGCACCGAGGCAGGGAATGTGCAGTAGGCACCCTGCATGTCAGGGCTCAGTGTCTGCAAATGGCCTATCAGTGAAGAGCCTGCTGCCTCCCCTTGGCAGGAGGGAGGCTGGGGGTTGGGCGTGGAGGGCAGGATCTCAGATTCATACTGCAGGAGCTGGCCCATGAAGCCAAAGTTGGGTGAGACCATACTCCTCCTCTGCTTGATGTAATCGAAGGCCTCCTTCAGGCGGAACTGCTTGGTCTTCATGAGGTAAGCCATGCAGATGGTGGGTGAACGGGAGATCCCAGCCTCACAGTGGACCAGGACCTTGCCTCCCTTTTCCCTGACACAGTCTGGAAGGAAGAAAAGATGGCGGGAGTCAGTTGGGATTAGAATCTAAGGGCAATGGCAAAACATAAGAATCAAACACTGGAGTAACCTAGATATGAAACTGTTGTGCCTGCGTAAGAGCCGTGGCCCTACACTACACTTCTGCCAGTCTTTAACCCCCACTGGTGAGGACAGAGCTTTTGGGATCCCAGCAAAGACTATCCCCAAGTAGGATCTTTATATTCCTTACAACAGCTTTATATTTCCCCAGGATACTTGCAGATTCTGCCTCTGGAGGCGATGGCCCTGGAGAAGTCCCTTCCTGGGGATGCCATCTTAACCTAGGTTCCACTGATGGTTCCAAGAGGGCATTAGAACATCCTTGAAATTGTGCACATTTTTATTGGGCACGCACATTTTTCTAAGGAGAGCATCCCAGGCTCAAAGACTGACTTGGAGAAGCAACTCTTACCTCTCCAGGTCTGATTCTAAGGGTAATAACCTAACCCCGATCCTGGTAGAGGTCTTCCGGCCTCTCCGGGCACCCTGTCCTGCTGTGCCAGGGCAGGATGCTTGGCTCAGCTCCCAGGGTTCTCACCACCAAACACACAATAAATAGCACATGGCCACTAATTATAGCCCTGGCTAAGTGACGCCTACTAGACGGAGGATATAAATGGCTTTCACAAATTCCATCTTGCTCAACAATGGGAGTTGCTGCTATAAAGCTACCACCATCAGTTAGCATTCTTTAGCTCAACATGACAAAAAGGGGAGGAAGCCTCCCTTCCTGCTCTACCCCCCAGCCCCCGCCCCCAGAAAACCAGCTACAACTATTAAAAATGGGAAGGGATGAAAGGTTAAAGATACATACACATCAAATCCACAAAAAATACAGTCTTTCCAATTCCCTCTCTTGCTAGCGAGGAAACAATTACATCACAGGAAGTTAGATGTAGCTGGCACTACGGAGGCTACAGTACGCAAGAACATTTAAGATTTTGAAGGGTCAAAAGAAAAAAAAAGTCATTCCCCTTACCCCTTACCCCCCTCCACTTCCCTGCCCCAAGGTCAAAGGATGCAAATCAACCTGCAAAATCTCAAAGATAAAATTTCCGAGGCATCAGGGAGGAATTCTCGAGTTTCCCCATCTGAACAAAAACCCCACAGGATACCCCAAAGCAGTTCAATAGGGGTATCCTCCAATTCAGTCTGACTCAAAAGAAACAAAACAGTCTCTTCAAATTAGTTCAAAGGGGAGACGACCTCCAAGTCCCTGGAATTACAGGGTCGGACTCCTATTTCCCTTCGCTCCTCTGTTGGCCTCCTTCGAAGTTTAGCTTTTAACTGGCCTACTGCCACATCCAAGAATGCAAAGGGTCCAGAGTGCATTGCCTCTGGAGCCCGCTCGACACCTCGGGGCCTGCCTTCCACATGGCCCTCTCTCTTCCCTTGGAAGGGGTCAGTGTATATTCAGCGCACGTCTCACTGGGGAGGCCCAGTCTCTCTTCCATTAGCAGGGCAATGGAAGGGCCAAAAGAAAAAGCACCCTGCGCTTTCAAAATGCTGTGGGTGTGTGGATTGTGTGTACACAGGCACAGTCCACACACAGGATGGGGAGGGAGGGTTCTGAGAACTGGATGGGGGTGTGTTTCATGACCTCATGAAGTAGCTACCCAGGTAATTAAACAACAGGCTGAGAAGGGCAAGGCATTCCCAGGGACAGGGAGAACAAGTCAAGGGTTTCCCACCCTGAACACATCATTTTGGCTGCCTTTCAGACTCCAAAGGAATGATCTTAGCCCAGAGGCTCAGGGGACAAGCAGGACAGGCTCGGCCTTTTGCCTCTGATGAGTTTCTCGTCAGGGTTTCCTGGGGAGCAGAAATTGTGTGGTGAACAGAGAGCCACCATGTGGCTCAAGGGGGGCCTTTAATTGCTACCTGCACTAAGTAATTATTGCTGTGCTAACACCTGCCTTTCCTCCTCCAACATCCCTTGGAACAAGATACTGAAAAATCATGCGTCAGTTTCAACAACTACATATGTTAAAGAGGAAGATGGGCGCTGGAAAGCGGGGCATGACCACAAGGTCAGAGAGTGGTACTTGCAAATCTGAAAGAGAAAAAAGTCAGCGCTGCCTCCTAGCAAGATGGATGGGGGAGAAGATGCCAAATGGGAGAACAACCCAGGCAACACAGAGTACCTGGAAACCCTAAGGCCATAGCCCCTTCCTGCAGAAGGACCAGAGGCCAAGGCCTCGGTTTTCAGGTCTATGCAATGGAATAAATAAATGCCTAACAAGAATGCAGAAAGAAGACAAAAGATGCCAACTTTTCTGTGCATACAGCATGGAGCTTGAGTCAAGTGCTATCTTTAATCCAAAATTAGCTGAAAATGCAAAACAAATTGCCCCAAGCCATTCGCCAAAAGTATGGAAAGCTGCTGGGGGCCCTTGGGGCTCAGTGTGTAAGTAGTGCTCTCTGAATCCTTCTGTTTGCTTTTAAAAATAAACCCAATCTACGTAGAAGCAGTTAGGGAGGTTCGTTCCCCTGCTTTCCTCGTGTGGAGCATCACGCAGGGATGCACTCAGCTTCTGTCCAGCTAGAAACAATAACAAAATCGGCAGTGAGTACTGCCATAAAATTATATTAATTCATTTATCTTGCAAATTAAAGCTCCTATTAATAGCAACTTAAATCCTCCCTTCCACCTTTTTGGTAGCTGCATCCCATGTTGGCTCCAACTCTTAGCAGCAGCATATACAAGACTTTTCTTTCAGTGAAGGTAGCTTCCATCAGGGCATCAAAAGTCAAGAACACATGCCCCAAAGGGGCTCCCAAAATAACTGAGGGGGAATGGCTAAACCTACCAATGAAGTCTATTGCTTCTTGAAAGTGGGAGCTAATGTCAGCCGTGTGGCTGTCTTCCACAGGGATCCATTTGTAGTGTAGGTGGGTTGTGCAGGCCTCAGAGGTCCGTCGGGAGACATTCAGCAGGGCTGTGATGTGCAGGTTGGCGAGGAACTCGCACTTGGACGCATGGTAGGCACTTCCAAGGTAGAGGAAGGGAAGGATTTCAACTGGGCCACCCTGGAAGCAGGGACAAAGGACAATCAGGAAATATTGGATTAGCTTGTTCATTTGAGAGAGGAAAAAACAACTCTGACCTATTTGCTTCTTAAGATGGGTGGTTCCCTTTCTGGTTTCCCAGTAGAGTTCAGAGCCAGGGCAGTTCAACTGAGTGTGGGTGGTATCTCCATCCTGGCCAACTCTACCTTACGTGGCTGCCTTGTGACTCAATGACAGCAAAATCCACACAGCAAAGAGTTCACATTTTTGCACATATCAAAGAGGTAGGATATGATGGCAGTCTTCCCATGCTGACAAGGATGAGAAGCCATGTGGTATCATGGGAAATATCGACGGGGCTGTGTTCAAGTTACAGCTGTCCTGAGAGTACCAGGGCAAGCCTCTTTGCCTTGAGACAGTCTCACTTTCTTTACAGCTAAAATGGACCAGGACTCAACATGGTGTGTGTCCTCCTTTACAGCCTTGGCATTTTATATAGCGTTTTTTTTTTTTTTTTTTTTTTTCCCCTTTTTGGAAAGAGGGAGTCTTGCTCTATCACCCAGGCTGGAGTGCAGTGGCACAATCATAGCTCACTGTAATCCTGAATTCCTAGGCTCAAGAGATCCTACTGTCTCAGCCTCCCAAGTAGCTGGGCCTACAGGCATGCACCACCATGTATGGCTAATTTTATAATTTTTTTTGTAGAGCTGAGTTCTTGCTATGTTGCCCAGAATGGTCTTAAACTCCTGGCTTCAAGCGATCTTCCTACCTCAGCCTCCCAAAATGCTGGGATTATACGCGTGAGCTACCAAGCCTAGCCTATACAGTGTATTTCATCAAACCTAAGACACTGTTGATCCTAAGATGCATCCAGGTTTTAGAGACGTTAAAATGCACCTCCACCCCCAACAAAAAAGTACGCTTTTTAGAAATGAAAATAACCACTACCTACTCAGAATCTTTAGATAAAAAATGCTGTCAGGCCACAAACAGAGGGGCTTCCTCACCTCTGACCTTCTTCACACGGAGGTTTGTTGGGGGTGCTGGTGAGACCTGCTTACAGAACCATCCTTTTGGGAGGCTACCCACACCCCAGGTTTCTAGTCAAGGGGGAACCAGAGACCATCCACCTTGAAGCAAAACTAAAACGAACCTCCGGTTAGACTATGGCAGTCTCAGCATTTACAGGGCTCTAAAGGTTGCAGAAAAGTCAGTGATGGTTGGAAAAATGGGAGCCCTTAGAGACTGAGAGGGAAACACAGGGCTGGGTGACAGTGGCTCTGTCTTTGGGAGCCTTTCCCATGCCAACCATCTGCTTCCTGTGTTTCCATTTCCTGTCCTGGAATAAGAGCGGAATGGAAACTCTCAGCCAGATCCATAACAGGGAAGGGTGCATGGGACAGGGGCCAGCCACAGGCAATTCTCAATTTACCCCGCACCCGGCGTTAGCTTTTTGTTTCCTAAGAACTCAAGTGTTTAAGCAAAATCCAGTTCAGTCACTTGGAAGAAAATTACAGAGGATTTTACATAAGGTAATAACAACAACTGGTATTTTTTATCAGCATCTACTATGGCTGGCTTCTGGGAGCTTAACCCTTTAGATGTGCCTACGTCATACCAATTTCACAAAATCTGTGAGGTAGGTAACATTATCCCCATTTTACAGATGGGCAACTTGAGGCTCAGATGCATTTAATAACTTATCCAAGTCAGAGCTAGTCAGTGATAGAGCTGGGCTGAAACCCAAAACTGATGGTGTAGCATGAGATGCAAGGCCTTGTCTGACTCCACTTCAACAGTGATCAGTGTGAGAAAGTATTTCAGGTAAAGACAGGAAGGAAAAAATTCCCTTCTTTCCTCTCTTCCTCTAGAGATAAAATGTCCATCTGCATCCGCTCTTCAAAACCTCTCCGGCCGGGCATGGTGGCTCAAGCCTGTAATCCCAGCACTTTGGGAGGCCGAGACAGGAGGATCACGAGGTCAGGAGGTCGAGACCATCCTGGCTAACACGGTGAAACCCCGTCTCTACTAAAATACAAAAAAAAAGTAGCCGGGCGAGGTGGCGGGCGCCTGTAGTCCCAGCTACTCGGGAGGCTGAGGCAGGAGAATGGCGTGAACCCGGGAGGCAGAGCTTGCAGTGAGCTGAGATCCGGCCACTGCGCTCCAGCCTGGGCGACAGAGCGAGACTCCGTCTCCAAAAAAAAAAAAAAAAAACCTCTCCAAACTTCCATGCATACAGAGCAGCCTTCCTGGTGGCAAAATGGTGCAATGGTTAAGAACCTGGGCTTGGGTGTCAGACAGCAGAGCTCTTGGGTTAAGTTCCAGAGCTCCATGCTTACTACCTGATGTGATCTTGGACAGCTTCTTTAACCTATGACCCTTTGTCTCTAAACAGGGGATAACACCTATCCTCTCTGGATAACTGGTAAGGTGTAAATGGGATAATGAATGCATTAAAACCTGGCACGTTACATAGCTGCCACTGTCACCGAGATTGAAGAATGAACAGAACGTGGCTTCTCTCCACGGGGAAGACACAGTGTTTTAGGCAATCCAAGCAGGTCTAGTCCTGACCTGAGCTGGACCCACTCCCTGGGCACAGCATCCCCACCAGCTAGAAATCCGGAAAACAGCAGAGGTGGTACAAAGTTCTTTGGAAAGGAGTCAGAGTTCCAAGTCCAGATTCATGTGGCCACTGATGACTTATGGGTCCCCAGCAATGGACACTAACAGGCTCGCCCTTTAAGGAGCAGGCTGGATGGCTGACTCAAGATCTCCTCCTCTCCTGAGTGCCTGGAAATTGCTGATACACCAGACCTGGGATCTATCCAATTTCTTTTGGAGCTCAGCCCAACACACCCCTGAAACTACATTTCTTTCCCTTTTTGAACTTCTGTTTAGACCAAGAGGGAAGAAGCCAAAGGCCTTCAGAAACCCCACAAGTTAACATGACCTCGCCTGGCTGCTCTAAATGCAGAAGCGTTTCTAAGAAGTAGCATTAGGGGGTTCCCCAGATGAATCTTGAAGACACATCAGGGCCTTCTCGCCCCTCGCTTGGCCAAAGATGTGCTGTGCTTTCACAACATTCTGCCAATTCTTATTTCTCTTTCACTTTCTGAGAAATGGAGGGAAAACATAACCCAAACAAACAAACAAAAGTAGAAATCTAGTGAGGCCAGATGTCCACAGCTTGAAAGCCATGGGTTCGTCATATACTGTAAGGGTGTTTAATAAAGGAAAACAAACGAATCCTAACCCTGGCATCTGTACAAGCTAATAGGCTTCCTGACCAAGGAGCCCATTCAAGAAAAGGTCACTTGGCTTTACTTCGAAGTTTATCCCCAGGGACAGGGTTTTGCTCATGGCAGGGAGCTGGCATTTTAGCATCTAGCAATCTTTCTTCTTATGATTTGGATATGTTCTTGGTTTATGTGAAAAGTTTGAAAGGTTACTCCCACTAGGTCAGGTGTCTAGATTAGAGGCCATGCGGAAAACAGAACAAGGTCCTGAAATAATCAGAACAGGGAGCTGAGAGAAAGGGGTTCTGAGCCTGATGCTGCCTTGAACCAGCTGCAGGACTCTGCAAAATCAATAATCTCACTTGTCACGGAACACTTCCCTTCCCTTCCATAAAATGAGTAGGCAGGTTTTATCTCTGGTTTCTGCCAGATTTGGATTCTCACCTGCTTTTCATTTTCCTGGATGGTACTACGTAACCCCTTCCACTTTATTTTCCCTTTAATGAGTTATCACAAAGCACTCATTTTAGAAGAAACATAAAACTCCCTAGTTTACAGAAACAGGAAGCCCTCTAGTATCTTTTGATTTCCTCTGGTTTCAGTATCTGTGGAAGTGTAAGCATAAGAACCCCTTAGAGGAGCCTACTTAGCCACCCAAACAGGACTTTCTCTACAGAACCCCCACCAATACCAGTTTCAGTTAAACATACCAACAAGACACAGCTTGACAGGTACCAGGATGGTTTGCAGAAACTGCAGAGCATGGACAATTACAGAGAAAAGCAACACAGGAAGCCTGAAAGTCAACTCTGAAATGTCTTCAGGGAAACCTAGACCAGTATTTCAAAGTTTCTCTGAACCTCCAAAGCCAGATGACAATAATGTATCTTTCACTTCCCCTTTTCTGCAGAAGCTGCCAAGCATCCTGTGGCTGGTTTGCTCTTGTCAGCTTGTTTGCTGGAAGGAGGCCCATTTACTCTTGGATGGAAACTCAAGCTGGCAAGCAGCAGAGGCTCCCTAAAGCCAGGGGATTTTGCCAACACCCTGATCCACAAAAGAACTAACCATCGTTGCAGAGTGGGGAGAGAACAGTCAGGTGCTGAGGAAAGAAGGCAGACAGGAGCCCAGAATACCACGCAGGATACCTCTTCCCCATCATGTACCTGGTCATAAGCTGGCCTGTAGCTGACGTTTACCACTGGTTTTCCACACTGGCTGATGAGGGCTCTCTCATTCTCAATCTTCTCTTGTGAAATGGGTTTTACATCCACACAACACTCGGGATATTCCGAGTAGAAGGTCTCATATCCCCTACAAAACAAACAAAAGGTGAGACAGATGGTTAGCATCAATTTCTCACCCTGTCAGAAAATACCCATAGTTAGTCAATACTCTGAGGGTTACACAGTTTAAAAAAAAAAAAAAAAAAAAAAAAAAGCCAATACAGATTGTGGTCATTAAAAATTGAGCAAAACCAGCAAACAGATTTCGAACAGAAAGGGACTCTACACACACAGAAACCTCTAAAAAGAACTCCTTCAGAGGCAATGATTAACTTTTTGTGTCTATCAGAAGCAGCTTAAACTGTGAAAGAAAGTATCCAGCATCTGGCAAATATTAACCAAACCCCTCCAGAAAACAAAGGCTATTTTCTCTCTTGTTTATCTAAAAGGAAGGTGTGATTATGCAAAATTTCATTAATTGGCGAGAAGATAGGCTCCTAAAGTGGCTTCTTCCCCAGCCCATCTGCTCTAAGCAGGATTCTAGCTGGTACCTCCTCCATTCATAAGGAAATGGGGGCTGATAGGAGGTTTCAACTCAGGGCAGTAAAACAGCCTGGCTTCTCACTCCCAAGGTGCTAAGAACACTGCTGACAATCCTTTCTAGGTCCAATTTGAAGTCATCAATCCAGTTAATTACCTTCTAAATCAACTGAGAGAATAAGGACTTCTGAATTTAATTCTCATCCCTCCTGAGCAAAAACGGTCTCTGTCCCCTTCGTGACCACCCTATCTTCTTATCCCCACTTTTCTTACTTCTCCTCTACTCCTCCTGCACGCCCCCCCAACCAATCAATAAGTCAACTTATATAGCATGTATGACTCTCAGAATCCTTAATATTACATTTACACCTCTCCAAATGGATTTAAGGTAAAAACGACCCTCTGAGGCCGGGCGCGGTGGCTCACGCCTGTAATCCCAGCACTTTGGGAGGCTGAGGCGGGTGGATCATGAGGTCAGGAGATGGAGACCATCCTGGCTAACATGGTGAAACCCTGTCTCTACTAAAAATACAAAAAAATTAGCCGGGCGTGGTGGCGGGCACCTGTGGTCCCAGCTACTCAGGAGGCTGAGGCAGGAGAATGCCGTGAATCCGGGAGGTGGAGCTTGCAGTGAGCCGAGATCGCGCCACTGCACTCCAGCCTGGGCAACAGAGCGAGACTCTGTCTCAAACAAAACAAAACAAAACAAAACAAAACAACAAATAAACGAACAACCAAAAAAAAAAACAACCCTCTGAGCAAGTCACAGAAACTTGCAAATATAAGTAAGCCTTCTTGGGCCCATCTGAGTGGGGAAGAACCCTCAGAATGCTGAGGGCTGCCAGGTGCAACAGGCCACCCTTGCTTGGGAAACTCCTTTGCTGGTAACCCAGAGAGCAACCTGAGGCATTTCCCAGGGCCTCCAGAAAGCCCACTTGTCTTTTTCTGGCCCAGGGAATTCACTTGGAGTCAGATCCATTAAACATGCATTCTGAGACCACGAATTTTTCAAAGAACCCCCTTTTTCTTTTCTGACTTTGGGTGTTGTGATGCTGGCTTTTTTAAAGCCCTGCAGTAGACAAATGGTTAATGGATTACAAGGCAGTCTCCAATTCCCTCCCAGAAGCTGCAGCCAACTCCTAGAATGAGTCATCCTGCCATTACTGCTTCCTCTCAGCTTGCTGGAACTGCCCCGCCCCCACTTAGTACACCCAGATCTCCCCTGTGGTCACCTCACTAGCAGCCCATTGCGCCTGCCCATGAGCTCCTGGTCCTCCCCAATGACCATGCTCCCCACCATAACGGGAGGCCACTGCGGAGGTGCAAGATGGTGCTATAGGCAGTTTAGCTTCCCATGCTCTGCCATAGCCCCTGGGCCCCTTACCTTCCAGGAGTCAAGAGAGAAAGACGCAGGCTCACACTGACCCACAGCTTCCTGGGAAGAGGATTCCCTAGTCAGTAAACCACCCGATCACTTCCTGTGCCTAGACCTCAACATTATAGGTTCCAGGAGACAAACAAGGATTTGGATGGGAATTTGGAGTTAAGAATGACCTGGGCCCTCCCAAACTTCAGAATGAAGGTTGGGGAAGAGGAAATCTTCAGGCTACCCCATCTTCTGGCTTTAAATAGATTACTTCAGAGTTGGCTATCAGGAGGACAGATAGGAGGTTCGGGTATGGGTTGGATCCTGCCTGCTGTTGACAAAATTTAGTTCAGGGACAGATAAACAGGGTCCTGCCTCTTCAAGCTGGGATTCAGAAGAATCCTACAGATCAAATGGTCTCAGTCTTTCACCCACTCCCATCAGAGGTGTGGAGAGACAGAACATTCCTCTCTGGTGCCTCACTTAAGTTGCAAAAGCCATGGCAATTCTCAAGAGCTACTTCAGCCTTCTTTTGGAATGAGTCTGCTTTCAATCACCACCACATTACCAGGGAACAGAAAGAGCACAGATACTATATATAAATAAGCACTGACCACGCAATTCAGTCATCACCATTTCATTTTAGTGGTTGTTTGGGAGACGGGATTATAGAAAGTGTAAAAAGGCATTGCCCCTGCCAAGATCTCAGATGCCACCAGATTAAAACCTGAACTCCTATCTGCATATGAGTTAAGTAAAGAAATAAAAATTTTCTCTGCCAACAATTTAAAGTTTAGTAGTAGTGTTATAAGGGTAGGCATGAAGCAATTTCTACTGAAATTTAACATGCATATAATTCTTGACCTGGCAATTCTCATGATTTACTGAAAGGCACTGCACACACAAGAGCACATGGAGAAGGAGATCTACCCCACTGCTTGGAACAGTGAGGCCGGACACAACCTAATGGCCATTACAGGAGACCGGTTCAATGTGAAACAGACATGTATGGTCAGATATGGACAAGTCTCCCAGATCTAGATGGATACAAGAGGCAAGACAGGAACTATACAAAATCAATCTATTTCTAAGATTCTTATGAAAAATTATCTAAAGGTAAACAAGAAATAGTTGACGACTGTCTCTGGGGAGTAGAACTGGGTTCTAAGATATGCAGAAGACCCGCTTCTCATCATACGGCCTTCACGCTGTTCAAATTTGTACCTGTGTATATGTTACCTTCTTTTAAACAACATTTTAACAGTTTTCCTGAGATGTGAGTCTATAGAGTTGCCTACTTTGTGGCGATAACTTCTAAACTGTCAGCAGGGCCCGCTTAGAGAAGCATGGGGAACAGAGGAGGGACCAGGAAGGGTCTCCTGGAACGTCTTTCATGCTACTGAGGAGGCATAAACTTTTCCTAAGAACAGGAGACAAAAACCATATAGGGAAGAGAAAGAAATCAGGAGCCACGCTGAAACCTCTGCAGAGCCAGAAAGCCATCCCTCTATTCCCTGGGGGCTAGGCTGCCAGAAGACGGACGATTACCATCCCTCTATCCCCTGGGGGCTAGGCTGCCAGAAGAAGGACGATTACCATCTACTTCTGTTATCTCTTCAACAGGAAATCAACAGGGGACCAGTCAGCAGGAGGTGCTAGCAGAGAGGGAAACTGTCTCCAGAATCTTCCTGGCCCGGAGTGTGTGAAACTCAACTTGCATGGCTTTAAAACAGGCTCCTAACTCTCGGCGCCGGCTCCCTGCACCGAGCTCTGATCCCCATCACTGTTACATTCCAAGGTGCCTGCGCCAGGGCTGGCACGGCCTTGGGGCCCTGCTGGGGCTAAGCCCTCATCTCTTCATGTGGGTCAGGTCTCCCCGGGTGTCATTTGAGGTTACAAAGGACTCAAATACAAAGCAGGAGCAGTCATAGGAAGTGACCCAGAAAAAACCAGTGCTTTGGACTTTGAGTCAATCACCCACCCACCACTAGAAGCCAAAGTTATCTTCCCGGCAGGTGAAATGGGCAGGCCTGTGGCGGTAGCTCCGAGAGGTGTCAAATCAAAGGCCGCAGAATCTCCACACCACCCTGCCCCCGCGCACCTCTATTTCCTGGCTGGCCGGCTGTAGGCTCGGCTCAGGATGGGTCCCAGGGATAATCCTGGGGCGGAGGAGGGAGGAGGTGAAAAGGGTGGGAAGGATGTGAGCTCCAAACTGAGCTAGAGAAAGATCTAGGAGAGAAGAGGCCGGAGGAAAACAATAAGAAGCAATAAAATGAAATGGAAAGGGAAGGGACTCGCCAGGTCAAAAAGGCAAGAGGGGTCGGTGAAGACACAGCTGGCTAGGCGGGAGGAAGGCGAAGGGGGGCACCATGGCGCCACACCATGGGGGAAGGGGTCGCGACCTGCTGATCCCACCAGATCAGTCTATCAGGAACGCCCCAAGCCCTGACCCCAGCGACAGCGGCCAAGCTCGGGTCTTGAAAGGGGGCTCGTGCCCAGCACGGGCCGACGGCCCCCAAACTGCTAAGCAGCAGCAGCCCCCGCAGCATAACCAACTCCACCCAGCCCGGCGGACAGACCGGCTGCCAGGCGCTTTCGAGGAACTCGGGTGGGGAAGAGGGGAAGCTCTGAGTGTTGACATTCGCAGTGCCCTCCCAAGCGCAGAACAAGCCCCACAGTGCAGACTCCGGCAGGTGGTGACTCTCCCCGTCCCAGGGTGTAGGATGGCGCCCCGGCACAGGGAGGGGACCCAGGGGCGCCGGAGGGGCGAGCGTGGCAGGGACCCCGCGCGCTCACCTTTGAGGAAGTAGACCCGCGGGCCGGCCGGCAGACAGGCGAGCAGCGAGGTGAGCACGACACGGGCGGCGCTCTCCTCCCGCAGCTTCTGCCAGTGGCGGCTGCCCTGGTCCAGCACCACCACGGCCGCCACGCCGCCGCCCGCCGCCCTTACTGCAGGATCCGCGCGGCGCCGCGCTCGTCGGGCAGGACGTGGCGCGCCGGGACACCGCGCCGCCCGGGCCCCCGCAGCACCACCGTGTTGAGGTTGCAGTTGAGCGCAGCGCGCACGTTCGAGGCGCGAAAGCCGAGGTAGGGCCGGCAGGTCGACACCACGGCAGCCGCGCCGCGCCCCTCCTTGCGAGCATCTTGGCGCAGCTGGCGCCCGTCGACGACGTGACCTTCATGCGCTGCCGCCGCCGCCGCCGGCCAGCGGCCCCGCGCCGCGCGCCCCGCCGGATGCCCACGGCCAGGGATTGCCTGCGGGGCAGGCACGGGAGGGCGACCCGCGGGGCTGCGGCCGCGACGGAGCCCGGCGCCCGAGCGGCGGCGCAACTCCGCGTTCTCGCCCCGCGCGCTCGATACCCAGCCCGGCCGCTCGCCGCCACAGAAGCCGGGGATTCCGCTGGCCGCGCAGCGTTTTATGTGAATGAGTGCCGCCCGTGACGCGGCTGCCCATATAAGGGCAAATATGGGTGTTTCCCCGCCCCTCAGGCCGTGGCCACGCCTTACCGGGGGCGGGGCAGCGGGGGCGAGGGACTAGCGCGGCGGGTGCCGGCGTTAGAGGAAGTGGAAGGCGCCTCCTCGTTTTCTCCTCCGCGCTGCGCTGAGGGACTCACTCGCGCATCACCCGCGGCTGCCGGCCGTGTGTCGGGGCGCTCCGGGGCCACAGTGACCCCCGCGGTGCGGACCGAGGAGGAAGCGCTTGGGAGGCGGGGCGGCGCCGCACGATCCGGCCTTCAGCTTCACGGACGTGGGCCGAGAACCCGCCCGCGCCGCGCTGAGCAGGGCCGAGGGAGCCGGCCAGGGCCGCAGAGGAGTCCGGAACGGATTCCTGTCGCTACTGAGGTCTGCGCGTGTAAGGGGAGGACGTGGGAGATTTGCCTCGAGGGATGGGGTATGGATGACTGGAGGGGTCGGGCGCGGGTTGGTCATCGCTGAGGCTGGGTGATGGATGGCCGAATTCGTTATATTGTTTTCTCCACTTTTCTGTATGTTTGAAATTTTTCATAATAAAGTTTCTAAAAGTAAAAAAGGGGGTTGGGGGTCGGCGGTGAGAAAAGCCATTTAATCTCCCTAAATGGATTCTGCCCTCAAAGGATTGACGCTCTTTTCTCTGTCACTCTCCAATAATGATTAGAATAATAAGTTGTATTTTGAGGAGCTGTTTTCTGGTCCCAGGGAAACCCGTGGTGAACTCATCAGTAGCATCAGCATGTATCCCACGATGGAGCTCAGTTCAGCCAACTGTTGTCCAGGTGGCTTCTGGATTTGGGGGATTATCTGTGGATTAAGTTTAATCTCAGGCTGTCTGCCCCCACCGGTCCCCAGGGGCTTCAGGCCTTCCACCCCTATTCCTGGGGAAGCAGACACAATTCACCCATTCAGCAAACATTTATTGAGGGTCAGCTGTGTGCCAGGGCTCCGCTAGCTGTGGGGACACGTGGATGGAAACAGGTTTCTGCCCCCAAGCTCACTGCCAACCATTTTATTGTTAGCCTGGCTGGGACTGCTTGATGGAAAACAGTCTGCCCGCACTAGACAAGGGCTTGTTGACAACTGACATAAGGGAAGGAGGTTTTCAGAAGGAAGCAGAGATCAAATTCTGAAATCAGATGCAATTAAATCAGACACCAGAACAGCCGGCATTGCCTCTGGGTCACGGCTGCATTCACCAAAAGGCGCTGTCCTCGCCTTGCCAGTGGGGTCTTGGTGAAGACGTGATGCGGGGGCCTTCTTTCTGTTTGTGGTTATCTGTGCCAGCCTTCCCTGCAACCTGCTCTTCCTCCAGCACGTTCTGTTTCTGTTACCGGCTCTTTCCACCCCTGATATCTCAGCCCAGAGCCACACACGTTTGTGGAGCACCCACGTGGGCCAGGCTTTGTTTTGGGGCTGGCGGCACCAACGTAAGACTTGTACTCAGCCCCAGTTGCCCCCAGCCCAGAGGGGAGCGGAGGGCCTGTAGTCCGTGGGGAAGAGCGCCCAGCAGGGGTGTGGCAGGGTGGGGCGTGGGCTGGAGAAGTCCTCCCAGAGGAGATGAGGGCTGAGGCCAACTCCGAGGAATTAATTGTAAGCCAGACTGCGAAGCAGGAAGGGAGATTCCAGGCAGAGGAAACTGCTTGAGGTAAAGAAAACAAAAAAACGCAAAACCCAGCATGGTGCGTACTGGAGGTACGTGGGAGACTAAGACCCTTCTGGTATTTGTTAGCAGATTAAGCAGAGTCAGGCAACAGAGGGCCTTGTGCTGTTTGACTCAATTGGGTCTTAGTCTTTGGCAGGACAGTCCCCAATGAGGGATCTTACTCAGTGACCAGATCCGGATAGCATTTGGGAACATCGCTGAGGCGGCTCTGTGCGGGATGAGTGTTTTATTTGAGAGTGGGGGAGGAGTCCGGAGTCTGGGGGATGGATGGGGGGATTTCATGGGTAATCTGGACCTGAGCTGATACGGGCCTGCCAGAAAAGCAGCTATGGGGAGGCCATAAGAACGGGAGCACATTGAGAAAGTAAGATGCTGGGAGGGGTGAGATGGGAAGAGAGAACTGGAGACTAACACCAAGGATTTTTTTTTTTTTTAAGATATGTTCTCACTATGTCGGCCAGGGTGGTCTCAAACTCCTGGCCTCAAGTAATCCTCCCACCTCAGCCTCCTAAAGTGCTGGGATTATAGACATGAGCCACCACACCCAACATCCAGTTAGCATTTTTCTTTTCTTTTCTCTTTCTATCTTTCTTTTATTTTTCTTTTCTTTTTTTTTTTTTTTTTTTTTTTTGAGACGGAGTCTCGCTCTGCCGCCCAGGCTGGAGTGCAGTGGCCGGATCTCAGCTCACTGCAAGCTCCGCCTCCCGGGTTCACGCCATTCTCCTGCCTCAGCCTCCAGAGTAGCTGGGACTACAGGCGCCCGCCACCTCGCCCGGCTAGTTTTTTGTATTTTTTTAGTAGAGACGGGGTTTCACCTTATTAGCCAGGATGGTCTCGATCTCCTGACCTCGTGATCCGCCCGTCTCGGCCTCCCAAAGTGCTGGGATTACAGGCTTGAGCCACCGCGCCCGGCCTCTTTTTTTTTTTTTTGAGACAGGGTTTCGCTCTGTTGCCCAGGTGGGAGTGCAGTGGTGCTATCTCGGCTCCCAGATTCAAGCAATTCTTCTGCCTCAGCCTCCCGAGTAGCTGGGATTGCAGGTGCACGCCACCACGCCAGGCTAATTTTTGTATTTTTAGTAGAGACAGGGTTTCACCATGTTGGTCAGGCTGGTCTCAAACTCCTGACCTTGTGATCCGCCTGCCCCCAACGTGCTGGGATTATAGGTGTGACCCGTGAGCCACCATGCCCGGCTGACACCGTGGTTTTTAACCTTTAGATAGGGACTCTACAGGAGCAGGTCTGGGGTGAGGGTAGCAGGAAAAGGAGGAGTAGGTGAAGTTTATTCATGTTAATAAGCTAGAGTTGGTCACACCAAGGAGGGTGCCTAGAAAGCAGAAGGGTGGCCTGGCACCCGGTGTAGGAGGGTTATCTGTCAGCTGGATTGCTTCCTCACGTCCCATGTCCAACAGATTACTAAATTCTGGGGCCCGGCTTCCCAGAGCTCTCGTCTGACTCATCCTGTCTAGTCCCACAGCCAAGGCCAGCTTTGCAGGTATGTGACCTGTGCAGCCAAATGGACCCATACTTAGAAGGGACCCCCACTTGTTTTAATGCTCTGTTGTTACTAAATTGTTAATTTTGTACAGGAGACCCTGGGCCCCACAAACTCTGTAGCTGGTGCTGCCCATTGCTGTAGTGAAAGGGCCCCATTATCCACCATCCCTACTGGACCCTACGTTAGCATCACATATCCCAGTCTCAAAGCCCCCTCCTTGCTCTCTCATCCTCTACAATGTGGTCTTAAGCTTACATCTAAGCACAGAGCCCACCTCCTCTGCTAAAAAAATTTAAATGCCACCTATGCACTGTCTTGATAAAATCCAAATTCCTTAGTGGAACACTAAGGTCCTTGGTCTGGCCAATTGGTCACAACCCACCTCTAACGTTTCTCACCTTCCTTCTCATCACCCCTCCCCCCACAACCCCCATCCTTTGTAAAGCAATCCTTCTCCACCTTCACAGAGCTCTGGAGCACATTCAGGACACCACCCCTTAATCCCCCAGCCTGTTAGCTGTCACCCTCTTAGGGGTTCTCACTTCCTTTTCCCCCCAGCCTGGCACGTGAGTGTTATCTGTCCTGCCATTAGCCTGCAGTCTCCCAGGCTAGACATAGGGGCCTTATCCAACCATCTGTGTCTCCTTCACAACACCCTCACATGGTGAGGGCTGAATCAGTGTTGGTGGAATGGAATTCAGTGCTTGTTGAGACATGAGAGTGGCCAGCTTTCTAGGAGGCACCTGGGGAGAAAGTTGGTAACAGCACAAATCAGGGCCCTAGACACTGAGTAAAAGGCAAAATAGAAAACTGGGGGTGCACAGTCCATAGATTAAGGACCTGGAGTCCATCGGCCACAGGTCTAGGAGGAAGAGGAGAGTGTCTGAGAATGGAAGGGCTTAATGGAGCAACTAATCTCTTGCCTGTCTCCCAAATACTTTGGAATGGGTGTGAGAATGGGCTCAGGGAGAAAAGCAAAATCTAAATTAATATTGTGAGTCCATGAGGCAGGACCTTGGCCTATTCATTAATCTTGCCCCCCACCAGTTATTTTCAGAGGGGCAGTAAGTGTTTTAGGGTTCTTGGCCCTCGTTTGACCAGTCATCCTAACCCTCATGTCTTGGGTCATCGTTATAATCCGGGGCTACCTTTTGGAAGGTCATGGGGTGCCCTTTTGCAAAAGTTATGGGCCCTCTCCTTGGAAACTGCACACACACCATACAGCTTACAATTCAGGGAGTTCACGGGTCTGCAGAATCCTGGAAACTCCCATGTCTGGTTCTACTCGTTGTAACCTCAGTGGAACCTTCCAGCAGTCCTCTCCAGCTCCTCCCCAGCTCCTCAGCTCTGCTTCCCTCCACCCATCAAGCCCTCCCCAGCCCATAAGGTGGACCAGGTGGCCTGTGGGGATGAATCAGAGTGTCCACAAGTGCAGGGGCCCAAAGACATCCCAGAGCAAACCCAAGGATCCCTCTATGGGCCCCAGCCCACTCAGAAGGATGCATTTTGCCCCCCTCTGTTTGTTTTTGATTATGAAAGTAGGGCATGCTCATTGTTGAAAATGTGGGAAATGCAGAGAAGTTAAAATGATGCTTTTTGTTTAGGGTGCTGCTGCTTCTGGCTTAAGATCCTAAATCAAAGCAGCTGCCAGATCTGGACCTAAGACTTGCTTCCCACCACCTTACATAAAGGAAAGAGCACTGGACTAGGAATCAAAGATCTGGATTCCCATCAAATCTCTGCTATTACTAGCTTTTATCTCTGTTTGTTTGTTTATTTATTTATTTGCTTGTTTATTTATTTATTTATCTATCTATCTAGTACCTTTTGTGAATATGAGTGTTTCTCACTGATACCCTCCCATCTCTCTTGCCCCCGATCCTAGAATTTAACAAATACCTTGTTTACTGAAGGGTACAGATAGCACATGCCATGTGACTGTTGAGAATCACTCACCCTCTTAGAGGCATGGTTTCCTCTTCTATAAAATAAGGATGTTCGTTTCTATTTGCTAATGATGAGTGACAATGACATAAGGTACATAAAGCTGTATTGCATGATGCAAACATAGCATCATATTTGTAGGGTTGTTGCTAATAATACTATCCATCAGCAAAGCAGTCATTCATTTACTCAGTCAAATACTGATGCACTGGTACATTCAGTTTCCTCTTTTGTAAAATGGGGATAAAAATAGGACTTAGCTCATAGGGTACTTAAAATTCAGTGAGTTAATACATATAAAATACTTAGAGCAGTCCTTGGAACATATTAAGAACTCAGCACATATTAGCTAGTTGAGCAGGCTGTAGTATTTGTTCCAGCCAAGAAAAGACTGTTCTCTAACAGCACAGGAAATAAAGATGGGGTTAGGCACGACACGGCAGCAGGACTTACCTTCTGTCTAATTCAGCTGGCAGTCAGAGAAAGAATTATTAGAAGCCTATGAGCTTGTTCTCCCAAAGATCTACTGAGTACAGGGGGAATATTTAAAGAATAAAAATCCCTAGACCCACTTACAGTACAGGAGAGACAAGACGCTGTTCACACAATAATAAGTGCTAAATTCCTTTCTTTTTATACTGACAGCTGAAGTTTTAGAGAAGAGAAGGATCAATAAAGACTGGAATATTCGAGCAGACAGGCCTAAAAGAGGATTTTAGATTTGATAAAGAATTCCTCCAGTTCTCAGAGCAGGGACCTTGGAGGGTAACAGCTTGGATTTCAGTCCTTGCCTGCCACTTACTGATTGTGTGACCTTGGAAAAGTTACTTCAGCTCTGTGAGCAATGATTCTCTCATCTGGAAAACAAAACAAAACAAAACAAATCAACGAGGGTAATAATAATACCTACCTCATAGGGCTGATGAGAAGATCAAAAAGTACCTACATAAAGCCCTTCTCTGCGCTCCTGGAGCACGGCAAAGGCTCCATGTGAGCCACTACTTTTTTGCTTTTTGTTTGTTTGTTTTTTAATGAAAAGTCATGGGCAGCACCAAAGCTCAGAATTTTGGCAGTAAGGAATTATCATTCTACCTTTGCCAGAAGGGGAACTGACTGCCTCATGAAACATTTTTGAATGAGGCCAAAAAAGGAAACAAGTGTATCCTGGCATTTTACGAGATGCTAGATATGTCCTTAGGACTTAATGCTCACGACTACCCTATGATGTAAGTACTATCTTTTGTCCCTATTTTACAGTTGGCCAAGGTCACATAGCTGAAACAGACTTCCGTGTGTCTTCTACCTTTTGCTTTCAGGTCTGGAAAAATGCAGTGTAAATCTAGACCCTCTTTGAAATATTGAAGATGGTGATCTTATCCCTTCCTCACTTTCTGTTTTCTAAAACAACAGTCCTTGTTCCTTACAATGTCTGTTTTCCAGATTCTTAGAAGACTTTTTGCTAATTTTCCATAACTCTTTACTTGTAATCCCTGAATGACACCAGGATATAGCAGAGAATGTCCATTTACTTAAAGTTCAAAGGTCCTACAAAAAAGAGTTGTTAGCCTGGCACGATGGTATGAGCCTGTAGTCCCAGCTACCTGGGAGGCTGAGCCAGGAGGATTGCTTGTGCTCAGGAGTTTGAGGCTGCAGCGAGCCATGATCATGCCACTGCTCTCCGGCCTGGATGACAAAGCAAGACCACATCTCAAAATAAATTAAATTAAATTAAATTAAATATAAAATAGTGGGGCTGCTAAGTGTCCTGGACAGCATTAGAGAAAGGAAGAGATGGAAGAGTGCAAACACCTGAAAGGAAAGAGATGCGGGTCTTCCCTCTCCCTTGAGTAGCCACCGGCTATCCCTGGAGCATAGGAGTAGGATTTTATCCCCCAACTTCGGCCTCCCCAGGCAACACTTCCTTTCTGTGGGTTGACTCCAATTTGGATGGTGCTCAGGCAACCTTGAAAGCTTACAGGAAGTAGGCTGGGGTAGGAGGAGTTGAGGGGAATATTTGTCTTCTCTCCTGTTTTGCCCTAGAGATTCTGGCCAGAAAGACAAATGGCTGATACAACTTTGGCTTTTTCTTTTCTTCTTTTGAGACAGGGTCTTGTTCTGTTGCCCAGGCTGGAGTGCAGTGGCATGATCATGGCTCACTGCAGCCTCCCAGGCTCAAGCAGTCCTCTCACCTCAGCCTCCTGAGTAGCTTGGACCACAGCTTCACTAATTTTTAAGTTTTTTTGTAGACATGAGGTCTCCCTATGTTGCCCAGGCTGGTCTCAAACTCCTGACCTCAAGCGGTCCTCCTGTCTTGGCCTCTGGAAATGCTGGGATTACAGGTGTGAGCCACTGTTGCGGCCTCTTTTTTCTTTTTCTTTTTTTCTTTTTTTTAAGGTCTTTATTTGTTAAGTGGGAATTCTGTACCATCAAGTGAGCATTATATTTACTCCATAGTAAGAGCCTGGGTGGGCCACTGGGAGAAAACTATACATTAAATGTAAATAGCCTCTGGGTAGAAAGCCCCTGGCTGGTTTCCTTTCATTTCTCTACTTTTCTCTACTATGGTGTCTGGAGGCATTTCCCAGACTCCAGTTTCTCACCACCCTCACGGATTTTGCTACTGTATTATGGCCTCCTTTATCATTCCCCAAATTGACTTTATAGAGACTCATTAAAAGAAAAAAAAAAAATCATCCGCCAGGCATGGCTCACACCTGTAATCCCAGCACTTTGGGAGACCGAGGCGGGCGAATCACCTGAGGTCAGGAGTTCGAGACCAGCCTGACCGACATGCAGAAACCCTGTCTCTACTAAAAAATACAAAATTAGCTGGGTGTGATAGCGCATGCCTGTAATCCCAGCTACTGGGGAGGCTGAGGCAGGAGAATCACTTGAACCCGGGAGGCGGAGGTTGCATTGAGCAGAGATCACGCCATTGCACTCCAGCCTGGGTAACAAGAACGAAACTCCATCTCAAAAAAAAAAAAAAAGAAAAGAAAAAAGCCCCAAACCCCTTATTCTGTCTTAGGCACTAATACCTGTGGTTTGATAAGCTAGTCCAGTTTTTTGTTTTTGTTATTGTTTGCTTTGTAGTGGAAAGTAAAATATATGACAATTCAAATGGGAGACTTGTATCTATGTACCACCTGCAGTTGCCTCTCCTGCCTCCAAGGCTGCCTGGGAAAACAGTAAGTGGGTTCTGGAGTAAAGGAGAAGGCTCTAGAAATGAACAACAGTGCAGCCAGCCTTGGAGATATGGCTTAAATGCTTCCGAATTACAGTTTCTTCTTAAGTTAGGATAATTATTCAGTTGTAAAGTAGAAACAAAATAATAGACGGGAAAATACCTTGTAAAATGCTCATAATAGTCTTTTTCATCAGTAACTTCCTTGCTCCTGGGGGTCTGAAATCCTATTCTTCCTGGTCTAGAACTAGTGGGGGGAAATTTCCGAAATCTCAAGAGTTCAGAGCAAGGGCTTTGCCCAAGGTCCCACTGGAGTTTTACCACTTGATCTGCGGTGGGAGTTATTTCCCCTCTCTATGCATCAGTTTCCTGTCTTCTAAAGTGGGATTGTTATGGCAGTGCTTCTCAAACTTTATTGTGCATAAAATCTCAAGGAGCCTTTGCAATGCAGGTTCCTATTCTGGGACTGAGACTGTATTTCCGGGACTGAGACTGTATTTCCAACTAGCTCCCTGGTCATGCCGATTCTACTGGTCCGTAGACCACACAGTGAGTAGCAGGGGGTTCTAGTGCTTAATTTCCTGGAGGTGTTGAAAGGCTTGAATTAGACAATACATCCTAAGCATTTAGCCTGGTGCTTATGTCAGGTACTTATTGTAGATAGTAGCTCATTGTCAATATTATAGTGAGTTATGGGTTTATAGGATGTGAGGTGGGTTGAGAGGTAACCCTACATGGAGCTAACAATCGATGATACCTGTGGGATTTGGAAAGAGCAATGTGCTAGGAATCAGGAGACCAAGGTTCAAGTCCTAGCTTTATAATTTGTGCCATGAGCTGTGTAAGCTTGGTCAAGTCTCTCAACCTTGCTGAGCCTGTTTCCCCTCTACAAAAAGAGGGGAGAGGTTTGAATTACATGGTGACTCAAGTTTCTCTCAGCTTTAAATTGCTGAAATTTGAGGGTTTTAGTCCCTGCTCCATCCCCACCACCAAAAGACACTTAGCAAGCCTGACTTTGGCCATAGCCTTGAACTTCATCTGTTGCAGGGATGGGGCTCTCTGAGCCTGCCTTGACCATGGGGAGGATGAATAACTGAACCGCCCAGCCTGGTGCCCTTGGCATTCCTCGAACCTCAGGTGACATCACTCCCAGAAGCCTCTGTTCTCTGGGCCTCGTGCAAAGTTCTCCTTGTTAAGGCAGAGTGATTTACAGCCTGAACAGGAGTAAGTTTGTGGCAAGCCCAGAAAAGTGATGTTAAAAGGAGGCATTGTGCACATTCTATCCCACCACTTCAACACACAGAGGCAAAGATGATTCATGAGTAAACTCACTTCCTTGTAAGCACATGTCACCTCCCCCTCACCCCCAATTCCATTCCTTTGGCATGTCTCTCTGGACTCTAGGGACTTGAGACCCAAGCAACCAGACCCTGCAGGAAACCTGCCTCTTGGTGGAAGAAATGAGCATACAGCAGCCTAGTGCCCAAACGGGAAGGACAGGCCCCTGAGATAAGTGAGCCCCTGGCCACAAGCACCCTCCCAGTCCAGCCCCAACCTGTGTATTAACCCACAAATCTATACTAAGTCCTCACCATGAACAAACATCTATTGAGCACCTGCTGCATACTTCTGGCTAAGCAAGTTCACCTGAATAAGTTACTTAACCTCCGCTTCCCGGTGAAGAGATGAGTACAGATGGGGCACCCAGGTTCATAGCGGCTAAGTGACTTGCTCAGAGTCACACAGCACCAACAAGTATCACTCATGACGTTGAGCTGATCCTCCCTTCTCTCTTCTCTGTTATCAGCTTGTCAATGCCCCTTTCTTTCATGTTTACATTTGATTATATTTCCCTCTCTCCCCCTGACCAAAGAGTCAGCTCCTAAAGCCCCCGCAGCCACATTCCCTAGCCTGTCCCTAGTAGGATGTTTTGCCCAATGAATGCATGAAATTCCTGGGTGGAGTAGGGAAGGGAGAGAAGCCCAAGATTTCATTCCTGACCTCAGGAAGGGCTGGGGAAAGGTGTGTAAGGGTTGAAAACCAGGGAGGATTTACTCAGGCAGAGGGAGAGGGAAAGGCTCTGTAGCTGAAGGAGACAGGGGAGGCGGAAGCACAGGAAGTGGGAGGTAGGAAGCAGCCAGGTGTCATTTCCAGGGAGGATGAGGGGGCAGGGAGGTTTTGGGAATGGTAAAAAGGTGGGGGCAGGGCGGAGGTCAGTGTAGGAAGTAACACCTGCTTTGTGCAATCAGGCGTTATGCATATGAAGTCTAAAAATGTTTATTACCCTTTGACCTAGTAATTCCACTTCTGGGAAATGATCTTAAGGAAAATCTCCAAAATGCGGGGGAGGTAAAGCTATATTCACAACAGTGTTCATCACAGAGCTATTTATAAGAAAGTAAAAATGGAAGCAGCCCAAACATTTCTCCTAAGAGAATGGCAAAGAAACTAGAATCTAGCCATTCAAAACTGGCCATTCGAGGTGAGTTTTTAAAGACTCCGAAGAACATTCAGAATCAATTATGTTAAAACGTTAAGGGAAATGGAACAATGACTGTCATATATTAATTTTATTTCCTAGGGACCGAGGTGGGTGTTTTCCATACTTGGTTTCATTTAATCCATACAACAACCCTAGAGTGTGGAATAACTTCCATGTAACAGATTTGGAGACTGAGGCTCGCCTAGGTAGGGGATGAAAAAACTGCGTGTGATTCAGCCCTGGTCACACTCCAGTGTGTTCTGACCACCACTTTCTGTGACAGGACCACATCCAGCCAGGAAACTGAGAGAAATACATCAAATATTAACAATGGTTCTTGGCCGGGCGCGGTGGGGCGGCGGTGGGCCAGCCTGTATCCCCGCACTTGGAGGCCGAGACGGCCGGATCACGAGGTCAGGAGATCGGACCGATCCTGCTAATGCTAACACGTGAACCCCGTCTCTACTAAAAAATACAAAAACTAGCCGGTGGAGGTGGGCGGGCGCCTGTAGGTGCCAGCTACTGGAGAGGCAGGCAGGAGAATGGAGTAAACCTGGGAGGCGGGCTTGGCAGTGAGCCGAGATCCGGCCACTGCAACTCCCAGCCTGGGCGACCGAGCATAGACTCCGTCTCAAAAAAAAAAAAAAAAAAAAAAAAAAAAAAAAACAATGGTTTCTTTTCAGAAAATGGGTCTTGGAGGGAGGATTGATTCTACTTCCAATTTTCTGTGTTTTTCAAATTTTCCTTATGAAGTTGTGATACCCTTTCTGTATTCTTTCCTAATTTTTGGTTATTTATTGTGTTTATTCTGCAACTTGGTTTGATGCAGTTACTAGTAGGTCTTAGTGACCTTATTATCTTTGGATGCATTTTATTCTTTTCTGGGGGTGGGGGGTGCTCAGACTACACCACAGTTCAGATTTGGCACAATTTATTTACTTGGCTCTCCCCTTGAAGGACATTTAGCAAGTTTCTAACTTTTCATGAATACAGCCAATCCTGCCAGGAGCATCCTTGATTACACCCCTTTGGGCAGAGGGTTTTGATGGTTTTGTTTTGTTTTGTTTTGTTTTTGAGATGGAGTTTCGCTCTTGTTGCCCAGGCTGGAGTGCAATGGCGCAGTCTCGGCTCACTGCAACCCCCACCTCCTGGGTTCAAGCAATTCTCCTTCCTCAGCTTCCCGAGTAGCTGGGATTATAGGTGCCCATGACCATGCCCAGCTAATTTTTGTATTTTTAGTAGAGATGGGGTTTCACCATGTTGGCCAGGCTGGTCTTGAACTCCTGACCTTGTGATCTGCCCGCCTCGGTCTCCCAAAGTGCTGGGATTACAGGCGTGAGCCACCACGCTCAGCCTTGATGTTTGTTTATAACCGAAAAGACTGGACTAGCGAAAAAGTGTACTTATGGGTGACTATATTTTTGGCTTTGGGAGATTGCGAATGGAGGGATTTAATTAGAGGCTCTAGAATCAAAGACGTCCCTGTTGGTAAAAAACAGAGGGCTGGTGTGAGTGGGAGTATTTGAAGTCTCAGTTCTCTAACAGTATCCCTCATTCCTCCCACTTCCCACCAGGGCCAGCTCTATCAGCAGGCTAGGGCTTTTCTCTTTGGGGGAAGTTATAGATTATGGT
The DNA here is from genome assembly GCF_001698545.2 of Rhinopithecus bieti. NCBI lineage: Eukaryota > Metazoa > Chordata > Mammalia > Primates > Cercopithecidae > Rhinopithecus > Rhinopithecus bieti. The sequence goes on from NW_016808764.1 coordinate 2,101,222, forward strand.
TCCTGCCCTTGAATCATATTGACATTGACATACAGCTTAGTTCAGTTGAGCTGTGGGCAAATCCTCTTCAGGAAAACAGTTATTCTAATGCCTGTGGTGCTTCAGAATGCAGAATCTCCTCCATTCAATTCCACCCCTTTCCTGGAGGTCTTTTATAGCAAATGCCGTTTGAAAAACTGGGGAACCTCAGCCAATTCCTCACACCTGCTGCGTGGCCTGCAGCCAACTTTATGAGAGCCCTAGGCTGCTGTGCTTCATTTATATGGAATAAGGGGCTAGAGTTAGAAGACTTCAAACAGCTCCAACCTTCTGCTGTGATTCCATGAGAGCTAAGTAAGAAAGATACAGCTCTACGCCTTATGAACTGTGTGATTCGGGGTGAGTTATTAACATCTCTGAGCATCAGTTTCTCATCTGTAATACCAGGCGGTGAGACCTACCTGGTACGGTTGTATAGATTAAATGAACTGCTACAAGGAGTTTGGCACTTAAGACAGTGGCCATACCTGGAAAATGAGTGACGCATCCTGGATCCAATCCGTAAGGCACCTAAGGAGCCCCTGGACTCCTTCAGCCCCATCTCCAGGATTACCTGGGGCTGCCGGGAAAGCATTTCTTTGAAGACCTCTGACTTATTAGAGAAATGAACCTATTCATTTCTCAGCCAGTGGGTTGGTACCTTGAAGCTAACTAAGCTAAAGCACAAAAACAATAAACAAACACCCCATCTGAAGGTAGCTCCTGAACAAGTGAGAGTCCTAACCCATCTAGCCACTGTTTTAGCCAGCACATTATGCAAAATGGCAGTTCATCCCAAGGTTTACCTTCATCCTTAGCTCCAGCAGCCAGAACATCCACATAAGGCTTTTAAGAAGGGAGGCAACGCCGGGTGCAGTGGCTCACGCCTGTAATCCCAGCACTTTGGGAGGCCGGGGCGGGTGGATCACCTGAGGTCAGGAGTTCGAGATCAGCCTGGGCAACACGGTGAAACCCAGTCTCTACTAAAAATACAAAATTAGCCGGGCGTGGTGGCACATGCCTGTATTCCCAGCTACTTGGGAGACTTAGGCAGGAGAATCGCTTGAACCTGGGAGGCGGAGGATGCGGTAAACTGAGATAGCACCATTGCACTCCAGCCTGGGCAACAAAAATAAATCTCCATCTCACACACACCAAAAAAAAAAAAAAGAAGAAGAAGAAGAAGGGAGGCAACAACTTAATGGAGTTTAAAGATCTGGTTCAAATGTATTATTGGAGAGTGAAAAAACTAAGTGAGACAAAATGTCTGACACTACTATTGTAGGAAAAAGAAAAAACTCACTTAAGTTGGGGGCTGTGGCTCACTCCTGTAATGCCAACACTTTGGGAGGCCGAGGTAAGAGGACTGCTTGAGACCAGGATTTTGAGACCAACCTGGTCAACACAGTGAGACCCCGTCTCAACAAAATAAAATAAAACAATTAGCTAGGCATAGTCCTGGCTACTCGGGAGGCTGAGGTGGGAGGATTGCTTGAGCCTAGGAACTCAAGGCTGCAGTAAGCTATGATTGCTCCACCGCACTCCAGCCTAAGCAACAGAACGAGACCTTGTCTCTAAAATAAATAAATAAATAAATAAATTTTAAAATTTATTTAAAAAACCCACCTAACTACATGGGTATATGTGTTCATATCTTTTTATATACTTGTATACATTTTACTGGTATACCAATTCTGCTGGTATAATTGTTATCAGCTCACAGCTGTTCCTTTGGGGGAGTGTGGTGAGCTCTACCTGTTTACCTTCTTTAGCGTCTGACTTTCTGGTATGAGCTTATCTTTCAAGAGAGGCGGTTACTGTAGTGGTTAAGAATGAGAGGAATTCCAGAGTCAAACCATCTTGTTCGGCTTCTTTTTTGTTGTTCGTTTATTTGTTTCAGATAAGGTCTTGCTCTGTCGCCCAGGCTGGAGTGCAGTGGTGTGATCATAGCTCACATAGTCCCTGTCTCCGAGGCTCGAGCCATCTTTCCACCTCACCCTCCAGAGCAGCTGGGACCAGAGGCACATGCCACCACAGCTGGCTATTTTTTTTTTTTTTTTTTTTTTAAAGCAGAGATGAGATTTCACTGCATAGCCAGGCTGGTCTCAAACTCCTGAGCTCAAGCAATCCTCCTGCCTCAGCCTCCTAAAGTGTTGGGATTACAGGCATGAGTCACCATGCCCAGTCTTGTTTGGCTTCAAATTCAGATATGTGTCTATGTGTTTCTGCATCAGATACGGAAGCTGTGGCGGTTTATCTGTAGAAGCAGGTTGCCAATAACAATACAATTAGACTTTACAATAACAATAAAATTAGGGTTGTTTGGAGGGTTAAATGAAGGGGTCCCTATACTTACCACAATACTTGGCATTCAGGAAGTACCCAGAAAAGATAAACTAATATTATTACTTACATAACATCTATATATATATAAACATAGGCTTCTTACCAAAGGACAGTGGTAACATGAGGTTGCACATGCATGATACATACAGCTATAAAAAGAATGAGAGGGGAAAGAAAGAAAGAAAAGAAGGAATGACTGCTTTTCATAGCCAGCTCTGAAAGCCCCTGTCCCACATAATTTTCCACTATTCTCTCAAGAAGGGCAATTAAATAAAACTCTTGCCAGGTACAGTGGCTCTCACCTGTAATTCCAGCTACTTGAGAGGCTGAGGTGGGAGGACCACTTGAGGCTAGGAGTTCAAGACTGGCCTGGGCAATATAGGAGACCCTGTCTCTAAAAAGATGGAAAAAAAAATTAGCTGAACGTGGTGGTGTACACCTGTAGTCCCAGCTACTTGGGAGGCTGAGGCTGGAGGATCATTTGAGCCCAGGAGTTTGAGGCTGCAGTGAGCCATGATTATGCCACTGTATTCCAGCTTGGGTGACAGAGCAAGACGATGTGAAGGAAAAGAAAAAAGAGGAGAGGAGAGAAGGAAAAGAAAGAGAAGAAAAAGAAAAGAAACAAAGACAGGAAGAAAGAGGAGAGAGAGAGAGAAAAAAAACTCTGGTGTGGGAGGAGGTAAAATGCTTAAAGGCCCAATAAAGAGTCCACCCCCACAGGTGGCTTCAGCGAATCCATGACACCATGGATTCACTGGAGAAGTGACACAGGCTTATCTTCTCTCTTGACCTACCAGCTTCTGAGGTAGAAAGGAATTTGAGCTGTCCCAGCCATCCACTCATCCATTGAATATGTATTAGGTGCCTTTTGTGTGCCAGTCATTGTTCTAAGTCCAGAGATACAGCAGTGGACAGAGAAGACCAAAACAAAACATCAAACAAACAAAATCTCATCCCCTCATAGAGCTACATCCTACTGGATGGAAGTAAATAGACACTAAAAATGAGTGAGACTTGTGGAATGCCTAACAGTGATAAATGCTACGGAGAAAAATGAAGGAGGGAAATGTTTTAAGGATGATTAGGATGGGTTGCAATTTTAAATAGGATGGTTGGGTAAGGTCTCACTGAGCAGGTGACATTTGAGTAAAGACCAGAAGTGCAGAAGAGACCCCCGTAGAAGGAAGAGCAAGTGCAAGGACCCGGAAGTAGTAGTGTGAACAGCACGGAGGGCAGCAGGGCTGGCGGGAGTGGTCTAGACTAGTGGTCCTCACGGCCATTTTGCTCCCCACAGGGTACATCTGGCCATGTCTGGAAACATTTTGCGTTGTCACAACTGGGATGGGAGTGTGCTCTATGAGGGTCAGGGATGCTGTTCTACATCCGACAATGCACGGGACAGTCTCCACATTCTCCAAAGAATGATCCTTCCCAAAATGTCAAGAGTGCCAAGGTTGAGAAGCTCAAATCTAGACTTAGGAAGAGTTGTAGGAAATGATGTCAGAGAGATAACAAGAAGTGCGGGGAATGGAGGAGGGGGTATGGAGAGGGAGATCACCAAGAGCCCTGTAGGCATCCTAAGGATCTTAGCTTTTTACTGTAGGCCTGATGGGAAGCCACTGGTTGTTGGCAGTGTTTAGCTAGTGGAAATTCCAAGTCATAGGGAGAGGAATACCAGGTGGTCATTGATCTTGGTCCCAGGCCCTGACTCCCTCTGACTTCCTCTGGGAGGTGCCTCACTTCAGGGGCTGGAAAGTATAAGACAGATGATTTTTAGTCATTAAGCAGGACTTCATCAGCAGGCAAAATCACAGCTTTGCTAGGAGATCGTTAATCTTGATTCTGTGAGAATAACCAACCCAGCCTCCCTTAATTACTAGGAACAATGCATAGTCTGGACTTGATCACAACAGAGGAGTCAACGTTGCATTTCACCAATGTTTCCTTAAGGCTGGTTGAAGTGCAAGGTTAGTGTTTGGATGTAAACTTTGCCTTCTAGGAATTTTTTTTTTTTTAGAACGAGTCTCACTGTGTCACCCAGGCTGGAGTACAATGGCACAATCTCGGCTCATTGTAACCTCTGCCTCCTGGGTTCAAGCAATTCTCCTGTCTCAGCTTCCCAGGTATATGCAACTATAGGCGGTTGCCACCACGCCCAGCTAATTTTTATATTTTAAGTGGAGATGGGGTTTCATTTCATCATGTTAGCCAGGCTGATCTCAAACTCCTGACCTCAAGTCATCTACCTGCCTCAGCCTCCCAAAGTGCTGGGATTACAGATGAGAGTCGCCTTCTAAGAATTTTTGATGTAATGAAGGACAGGAGAGGAGAGAAAGATTAACCCCCAGATTGATACCGCCAACATTCATGGAACACCTGCTGAGATTAGAGGGGGAAATGAATGTAAGCAGGTAAGGAAGAGAGGACGTGCTGGGAGGAGATGGCATATGCACACATCCCACCATTTGGTGACATAAGTGCAGTTACAGAGGGGGCCGCTGGGCAAAAGGACTGGCTCAGCCATGGCAGCCAGTGGCACAGAAGAGGTGGCGTTTAGGCTTTGGAGGATAAAAGAGTGCAGGTAGTGAAATTATGAGGGAAAGGCATCCAAGCAAAGGGCAGACAGCCAGTGTTCTCAGGAGCTCACCTCTGCAGATTTCTGGACCACATCCTCTAGATTCTTTTATATATATACACACACACACACATATTTATGTATGTATATGTTTTATTTGTGTATATGTACATATAGTTTTTATATATGTATATATATTTATATACACTGTGTGTGTGTGTGTGTGTGGGTATATATATGTGTGGTCTGGCTCTGTCGCCTAGGCTGGAGTGTAATAGTACTAACTTGGCTCACTGCACCTCCTGGGCTCAAGGAATCCTCCCACCTCAGCCTCCCGGGTAGCTGGGACTACAGGCACGTGCCACCATGCCTGGCTAATTTTTGTATTTTTTTGGTAGAGATGGGGTTTCACCATGTTGACCAGGCTGATCTCGAACTCCTGGGCTCAAGCAATCCCCTGGCCTTAGCCTCCCAAAGTGCTGGGATTACAGATATGATCCACTGCACCCAGCCTTACATTCTTGTAGATTATCATTCAGAAGACCTGGATCCCATCCAAGAATCTGCATATTACACAGCTCCTGGGACCTGCAAACCAGGTGTTTCTCTGCACCTTGCAAAGCCCTGCTCCAGGAAACAGAAGGCAGGGTTCAGGCATCTATCCTGGTGTGGTGCTTCCAAGAGAAAGGTGTCCAAATGCTGCTGCTTTGAAAGGCAAAAACCAGGGGTGGCTGGCCTGCCAGGCATGGCCACATGAAGTCAGTGGTTCTCTGACTTGAGTGGCCTATCACTGGGGAAGCTTGTTAAACATATATCTGGGTCACACAATAGACTCTCTGCCTCAGTCTCCTGGGGTGATCTGTTTGGGACCCCACCAGGTGACTCACTGGCCCTGTGGCCTATCTATAACTGAGACACATTTTGACCACACTGAGCTCCCCTCCAGCTCCTAGAATCTTAAAAACACTAAGAGCCCCACGCAGTGTCCCATCTATTTATTTTAATCACAATAGCTGCTTTTTATTGAGCATTTACTGAGTCCTAAACTCTGTGCTGAACACTTTACATTTATAAGTCTCACAACAGGCTGGGTGTAGTAGCTCATGCCTGTAATCCCAACACTTTGAGGCTGAGGCGGGAGGATCACTTGAAGCCAGGAGTTTGAGACCATCCTGGGCAGCAAAGCAAGACCCCCATCTCTACAAAAAAGAACAACAACAACAAAAGAAAAAGTCTCACAACAACCTGGCAAAGGAGGAAGGTTTGTTGTTGTTGTTGTTGTTGTTGTTGTTGTTGTTGTTGTTGTTGTTTTGAGATGGGGTCTCTCTCTGTTGCCAGGCTGGAGTGCTGTGGCATGATCTTGGCCCACTGCAACCTCCGACTCCCTGGTTCAAGCGATTCTCCTGCCTCAGCCTCCCAAGTAGCTGGGATTACAGGCATGCGCCACCACGCCCAGCTAATTTTTGTATTTTTAGTAGAGACGGGGTTTCACCATGTTGGCCAGGATGGTCTTGAACTCCTGACCTCGTGATTCGCCCCGCTCAGCCTCCCAAAGTGTTGGGATTACAGGCATAAGCCACCGCGCCCCATCAAGGAGGAAGAGTTTTACAAGGAAACTGAGACACAGCAGTCATTGGTAGAGCTGGGACACAGACCTAGGCTTGCCTGACCCCAAACTCAAGCTCTTCAGCAGTTTCCGGCACCACCTCCCTTCGGACGCCCTGCTGTGCTTTCTGCTGCTAGTCCCTACAGCTAGACTACTTGGGGCAAAAGTTGGATCTTAGGCTGCTTGTGTTCCTCAGACAGAATTTTATTGAAATAACTGGGGTTTCTTCTCAGTCATGAGAGCTCTTTATGGACCCTTCTCCCTGGTCTGTGGATTCCCAACTCCCTTAAACAATATCTTTCTCTTCCAGAGGGGAGCTCAATGAGCTCCCAGGGTTGTTTTGTTTTGTTTTGTTGTTGTTGTTGTTTGTTTGTTTGTTTGAGACAGAGTTTCTGTCTGTCGCCCAGGCTGGAGTGCAGTGGTGCGATCTTGGCTCATTGCAACCTCCGCCGCCCAGGTTCCAGCAATTCTCATGCCTTGGCCTCTTGAATAGCTGGGATTAGAGGTGCCTGCCACCACCATGCCCAGCTAATTTTCTTTTTTTCTTTTTCAGTAGAGATGGTGTTTCACCATGTTGCCCAGGCTGGTCTCAAAGTCCTGGGCTCAAGTAATCCACCCAAAGTGCTGGGGTTACAGGTGTGAGCCACTGTGCCTGGCATTCTTCTTTTATTTATTTATTTATTTCCTAACCCACTAGGCAATCAAGGACTTTCTTTAAAGAGATGGGGTCTTGTATTCACCCAGGCTGAAGTGCAGTGGCAGGATCATAGCTCACCACAGCCTCGAATTCCCAGACTTAGGCCATCTCCCCGAGTAACTGGGACCACAGGTGTGCACCACCATGCCCAGCTAAGTTATTTTTTTATTTTTTTTTTAGAGACAAGGTCTCACTATGGACCAGACATTACTCAATCTGGTCTTGAACTCCTGGCCTCAAGCAGTCCTCCCGTCTTAGCCTTGCAAAGTGCTGAGATTACAGGCATGAACCACTGCACCCTGCTAGCACCCAGGGTTCTAAGCCCCCTGCCCTGTGGAGCTTATTAGAAAGGCCTTGTATTTGAGTTCTCAACTTTACCTTCTTTTTGACATGTTCTTTCTTCCCAGACTGTGAGGTCCTGGAAGTAGTAAGGCTGGCTTCTTACCATCTGTCTTCCCTAAAGCAGCACATAGTAGGCTCAATAAATTCAAGGAGGGCTGATTTATATGCATTCAGATCTCAGACTTCTGTGAATATAAACCAAGGACCATAATTTTTTTCTCTACATTACATTCATTGGTGTTTAATTTATTGAGCATCTACTGTGTGCCAGGCACTGGTGCAGGTACTAGGAATTCTGTGGTAAATAAGGTAAATGAGTTCCCTGCTCTCTAGGGCTTCCTTCTAGTGGGGAAGACATACAAACTCTTAGCAAAGCCAGCTTCTGTGGTGGCTGGGGAAGATGGAGAACAATTAGAACTGGAGGCCAGAGGGGCCTCTCTGAGAAGGCGTCATCTGAACTGACAATGGATTGATCAAAATGAGCCAGCTGTGTCTGAATCAGGGAAAGGGCATTCCAATCCTGAGACCAGGACCACTGTGGCCTGTTTGAGGATTCACAGATGCTACTATGGCTGGAACTTAGCGGGCAAGAGAAAGAGGTCAGAGATGAGCTGGGAGATGTTGGCAAGGCCAGATTATGCAGGGCCTTCCTCACAGACCATGGTAAAGAGATTAGAGTTGGTTCTAACCGAGATGGGAAATCAGTGGAGGGTTTTATGCAGGGTGATGATGAAAGATCCCCAGCTGCTTGGAGAATGGACTGTAGGGAGGACAGAGTGGAAGGAGAGACCAGTTAGGAAATTACTGCCATGGTCATGGTGACAGGTGATGGGGTCTTGGACAAAGATCATAGAAGAGGAAGCTGAGAGATGTAGACAGACAAGACCTTCAGATGTAGTGGATGTGGCAGGGGTGGGGCATGAGGGAAAGAGGAATCATGAAGGACACCCTGGTTTGGATTAGGTAGATGGGGGTGTCATTTTTTGAGATGGGGAAGATAGAGGAAGAACAGGTTTGGGTGGCAAAATCAAGCATTCTGGTGTACTCCTGGGTCAAATAATGTCCTCGAAAGACGGCACGTGTGAATATATGACCTCACACGGCAAATCTGATTAAGTGAAGAATTTTGAGATAGGAAATTATCCTGGAGGGCTCAATGTAAACACAAGGGGCCTTATAAATGAAAAAGGGAGGCAGGAGAGTCACTGTGCTTCTATGTAAGAAGGAATCAACCCACCATCACTTTGAACTGGCTTTGAAGGTGAAGGAAGGGAACCCCGAGGTGAGGAATTAAGACATCCTCTAGGAACTGGGAAAGGTAAGGAAATGGTTTCTCCCATCGAGACTCTGAAAGGGACACAATCTTGCTGATACCTTGCTTTTAGCCCAGATAAAACCCAATTAGGACTTCTTACCTCCAGAACTGTGAAATCATGCATTTGTGTGGTTTTAAGCCACTAAGTTTGTGGTCATTTGTTACGGAAGCAATAGGAAATGGACACATTGGCCTTAAGGACATCCAGGTGGAAAGACAGGTGGGCAGCAGGCAGGCTGTACTGGCCAGATCGCAGGGTAGAGGCTGGCACTGGAACCCTTGGAGCATTCAGCCTACAGTTGGAACTTAAATCTGAGAGGTTTCGAATCACCTCAGGGCCCAGAGTGAGCTGCAGGGCCGGTGATTAATTCCTGTCCTCTCTGCCTGATACAGGCAAACTTTGGCAGCCGGCCTTTCTCTCCTAAGTAGAGAATCTTTAGCTTGGCCCAAGGCACTTGGGTGGGGCCTGAGCTGGACAGGCCTGCTCCTGAGTGAAAGTCCAAAGACCCTGTCACCCTGAAGGACACTCCCATCAGGCTATCTCAGATGCCTCCAGGCTAGGTGGGAAGGAAAATGGGAGAGGGACTGGAAATGTTTATTATGTTTGTTTAGCTCCTATTAAGTCCCAAGCACCAAAAAGGAGACTTTTTATCTGTGGTTTTAAACCTTGCAATAACCCTAGCAGGGAGCTGTAAGCCCCATTTATGAATAGGTAAACTGAGGGTCAGAGGGATCCGATTACTTCTTTACGATAACACCAGCAGGATGGCTGGCACAGTGGCTCATGCCTGTAATCCCAGCACTTTGGGAGGTTAAGTCAGGCAGATTGAGCTCACGAGTTCAAGATCAGCCTGGGCAACATGGCGAAATCCCGTCTTTACAAAAAATACAAAAATTAGCTGGGCATGGTGGTGTGCGCTTGTAGTTCCAGCTACTCAAAGAGGCTGAGGTGGGAGGATGGCTTGAGCCCAGGAGGTGGAGGTTGCAGTGAGCCGAGACTACACCACTGCACTAGAGCCTGGACGATAGAGCCAGACCTTGTCTCAAATAAAAAACAAAAAGTAAAAAATAAAAACAACGAAATAACGCCTGCAGAGAACTGAAGATCCAGGAGTCCACCAAGTTTGAATGAGCTTTAGATGTCTCCAGCGTGCTGCTCTTTCTGCCATGCCCCTCATCTTGGCTGAGGACTATTTGAAAGTGTTTTTTGGTTTGTTTGTTTGTTTGTTTTTTTAACCAAAATAGCAACAATGCCTTCCATTCATTGACCTTTCCCGCTTTACCTGAGCTGCACATTTAATCTTCACACCAACCTCATTGTTAGTTTTTTGGGTTTTTTTCATTTTACAGATGTAGATGCTGTGGCTCAAAGGATTAATTAATTTGCTTAAGATAATGCAACACGAGAAAAGCAGATCAGGACCGAATACCAGAACAACGATTTTGCTTGAGCTTGAAATAACACCACTACTCAATAATTGTCTCTCTGCACCTCTGGCTTTGTCTCTCTGCCCTCCTGGCCTTATTTCTCTGCACCTCCTGGCTTGTTTCTCTGCACCTCCTGGCTTGTTTCTCTGCACCTCCTGACTTGTTTCTCTACTCCCACACCTTCCCTGCTGACCCTGGTCAACGTGCTGTGAACACACAAATAGTGCCTGATACACTAGGGCCTTGGCATTGGCCATGGGAGTGAGAGGAAGAAAATAATTTAAGAGCCTTTGTAGTTGATTTCAACAAGGTAAGGCAATGCCAGTGAAGCATCTTGCAGGAATCCCTCCCTGATTGCTTCAGTCCACAGTGCTCTTACCTTTCTCTATACACTTACAAGCTGTTTCACTTACTTCCTAGCAGACCTCGCAGAAACCATTATTTCATATGATATGTTTCCCCCATAGAATATAAGCTCCTTAAGGGAAGAGATTTTTGTTTGGTTTTACAATGCTGAATTCCAAATGCCTAGGAAGGACCTGGCAGGTCGTAAGCACAAGAAGTATTGGTTGGATGAATATATACTTCTTGCAACCCACAGGGACTGACGTTGGTCTGGGCCAGGCCCTGCCCTGGCTTCCAGGGATGCGGAAGTGAACCGAATAACTTCCTGACCTCTGAGCTTATGGGGGAGACATGCATACCTGCATATTCACAACAGATTTCGTAACACATAACCAAAGTAAAAAGGTGGCCACCAGAAGGGGATTGGACCTGCTTGTTGGAAGGGTGCAAATGGAAACTAGAGAGGTGATTGTTTCAGACATTCCCAGTGGGACAGGTGGCTGTGAGCCTGTGATGAACTGAGAGGCACCACTGAGTAAAAGTTAAGAGGACAGGCTTTGGAGCCCAACTGTCTGGGCTGAATCTTTCTCTACCAATTACTGGTTGTGTGATGTCGTAGCGGTGATATACTGTTGAGATAAACGCATATTTCAAGACTCACTGCAGAGATTCCAAACTAGCAAGTCTGGGCTGGCTACGAATCTGCTTTGTTGTTTTACAAACATGTCATGGTTTATTGCAGAGGGTCTATAGACCATGCCTTGAAAAACCCTGGCCATCAGGGAGAAAGGGTCGTGCTAACCAGCAAACTGGAATGTCACACTGTGTGTCATTGACATTTTTCAGTGTGAAATCACAAACTGTCATTCAGGGTTAGACTTTATACTACCCAGTAAGTGTCATGGAGGAGGTTTCAGGACAGCTGGGGATTTCAACAGGCCTGGTCTCTACCAGGTCCTCCCAGGACACTCACCAGCAGCAGATTTCAAGGCATTCTGCCTTCACTTTAGGCCTGGGGTGAACCTGCAGGAGGCTCTCCGCAAATATTCATTAATCAACTGATAACTTTTCTAGCCAAGCACCAGCTGCCTACCCTCAGTCCCCCGCAGAGGTTCTGGAAGGACGGCAGGAACCCCAGAGAGGGCTAGATTACAATGAGGGCACAAGAGGTGGTACCCAGCTCTGATGTCTTCATGTCTTGACTTGAGCTAGGACTTCACACCCAGGACCCCAGAGAAACCAGATGGAAAGAAGGTCATGGGAGATGTGAGGGCTCAGAGCCTGTAATCTCTGGACAAACTCCATCTCTTTGAGCCTCAGATGAAATGCAAGGCCTGAGTGTTACAGATCGTTCTTCATTTGTTCATTCCATTAACATTTCAGCCTCTGTCATGTGCCAGGCTAGGCTAGGGAGACCATGGTGACACAGGTCTCTGTACTCAGTGAGCTTATACTCCAGAGAGGGATCAGACAATAAGGTAATATACATTAATTAATATCAGAGAGTAATGAGAGGAAGACCATAGTCCAGGAGCAGCTATGGCTCATGGCTGTAATCCCAACACTTTGGGAGGCCAAAGCAGGTAGATCGCTGAGTCCAAGAGTTTGAGACCAGCCTGGGCAATATGGTGAAACCCTATCTCACACACACACACACACACACACACACACACACACACACACACACACAAAATTAGCCAGGCATGGTGACACACTCCTTTAGTCCCAGCTACTCAGGAGGCTGAGGTAGGAGGACTGATTGAGCCCAGAGGGTCAAGGCTACAGTGAGCCAAGATCACATCCCTGCATTCCAGCTTGGGTGACAGAGTGAGACTCTATCTCGAGGGGAAAAAAAAAAGGGAGAGAGAGAGGAAGAACATAAAAGGGTAATGGAGCTGGTCATGGTGGCTCATGCTTACCGTCCCAGCTACTTATCCAACCCGTGGCCCATGGGCTGCATGAAGCCCAGGACAGCTTTGAACATGGCCCAACACAAATTCATAAACTTTCTTAAAAATTATGAGATTTTGCCAGGCACAGTGGCTAACGCCTGTAATCCCAGCACTTTGGGAGGCTGAGGCAGGCGGATCACTTGAGGTCAGGAGTTCAAGACCAGCCTGACCAGCATGGTGAAATCCCATCTCTACTAAAAATACAAAATTAGGTGGCATGGTGGTGCATGCCTATAATCCCAGCTACTAGGGAAACTGAGGCAGGAGAACCTCTGGACCCGGGGATGCAGAGGTTGCAGTGAGCCACAAAAATGCCACTGCACCCTAGCCTAGTCGACAGAGCACAACTCTGTTTCAGGAAAAGAAAAAAAAGGTATTTCTTTGCCAGGCAAAGTGGCTCACACCTGTAATCCCAGAACGTTGGGAGTCCGAGGCGAGTGGATCACTTGAGGTCAGGAGTTCAAGACCAGCCTTACCAACATGACAAAACCCCGTATCTACTAAAAAAG
>NW_016808764.1:2115210-2119330 GCF_001698545.2 Rhinopithecus bieti
TTTTGAGTTCATCAGCTATCATTAGTGTTAGTGTATTTTATGTGTGGCCCAAGGCAATTCTTCTTCCAGTGTGGTCCAGGGAAGCCAAAAGATTAGACACCCCTGCTCTACAGTGTTCTTAACAAGAGATCATCTAGCCTCTGGGTGGCCGTCTGCACTGTCTGAGAGCTCATGACTGTGACCTCAGAGACTCTTTAAATGATGAAATCATGGCCATAACTATGGCAAACCTCAATGGAGAATGTCATGCTAACCATAACCTTGTCTCACCTGAGCTGCACAATCACTTCTCAGGTAGGTGCTCCTATTGTATTAGGGGCATTTTACTAATTGGGATGCTGAGACTTAGAGAGTTGAGGTAAGTTGCTCAACTCACTTATTTATTAGGCGGCAGAACAGGGATTCTAATCCAGGGCGAACTCTAGAGGGCTGGACTCTTAAATGACACATGGCGTTATTGATCTAATGGAGCTTGGTACCCCGTATCCCCCATCCTATGTTTCTCTAATGCAGGAACTCTTGGATCTGGAGGTCACAGCCTCCCCTTAGACTGTAAAACAGTGCCTGCTGGGCACTGGTCCCATGCTGAGGGCGCCCCTCTGGCATATCCTCTGAGCATGGGATTGCTGAGAGCTACAGTCTGGGTGGGGGTGGTGAGCCAGATCAGCACAGATCACAGATGGAAACCATCCTTCTAGGTAACTCCTTCTAGAAGGAAGAGTTCCTGGTCCAGAACTGTGTTCTGTTCCCAACTTGCCTCCAGTCTGCCTGTTCCATGACCCCAGACCTCTGCTTGAGTCAGCCCTAGGCCTGTGTGGGGGCGGCCCCTGGGCTTCCGCAACATCCTGTGTTCTGCCTTCTGCATACCTATTTTCCATTTCCAGGGAATCCCTCCCATCAGGGTTGGTTTTTACACTCTGGACCCGCCCACAGAACAATTGCAATGGCTCCCTCAGAGGCTCCTGGAGTCATTCCTGCATTACACAATCTCCAGTCTCCAGGGTCTGGCAGGAGCTGCATTTCTTTCTCTCTCCTGAAAGACTCCAAGTTCTGCTCCTCCTTCAGTTCACACTGGCAAGATCTTCTCTTCCAAAGAGCCTCACTGCTGTCCCCACTTCCCTGAGCTCCTGTTCCCTCGTGCTGACTGAGCCACTGGAGGGGACATCCGCCATGTTTGTCTTCCAGCATCCCTTCCCCTCCTTCCTCTGTGAACCGCACTCCTTTTCTTCTGGGTATAACCCCTCCTCCACTTTCTGAGACTAGTTGGGGCTGCCACTCACACAGTACCTTTTCTCCTGGCCAGGGTGGTTGGTCCAGGGTTAGGCATGTGACCCAAAGCAGGCCAATCACAATCCTTCCCTGGGATTTTTTTTTTTATATGGAGCATATGGAAAAAAAAAGAAAAACTCTTTGGTTTGGGTTTGCTAAGCTGGCTTGATGGAAGCCAGGCTGGAGCTACCTGCATTCCTGCTTCTCTTCCCCTTTCTAGATAGAGGCTACCTATCTGAAGTGGGAGAAAGTGAAGCCAATACACAGAGAGAAGCAGAGAGAATAAGGAAGTGATCTGCTCATTATTTCAGTTTTTAGAGACCTTGACACCAGCCCCACCTCAACTAATGAGTCAGTTTATTTATTTACTTACTTATTATTTACTTACTGGCTACTTTTACTCGAACTAGCTTGAATTTGGTTTCGATCACTTGCAATTAAGAGTCCAAACATGTCTTCCTGGGCTTGGACCTAGTTCACAGCAACCTGGCTAAATGCACCAAGAAAGTTGGAATCATCAGTAAATATGGGACCCACTATGGGGCCTCCCTCCAGAAAATGGTGAAGAAAATTGAAATCAGCCAGCACACCAAGTACACTTGCTCTTTCTCTAGCAAAAACAAGATGAAGAATTGAGTTGTGAAGATCTGGCACTGTGGTTCCTGCATGAAGACAGTACCTAGCAGTGCCTGGACCTACAATACCACTTCCAAAGCCCGGGTAAAGTCTGCCATCAGAAAACTGAAGGAATTGCAAGACGAGTAGAGGCTCCTCTACTCTTTGAGACATCACTGGCCTATAATAAATGGGTTAATTTATTGAACGAAATTGATTTGGCTTGTTACTTTATTAGACATTCTGATGTTTGCATTATGTCACTACTGATGTATTGGAGAAGCATGCTGAGATGGATCTAATTCAGTCCCTTTTTTAAGTAGTCAGATGATAAAATATGGCATAAGAATATAAGCCTTCCAAGTTAGGTATGTGTATTAGGTTTGTATAAGTCTGTTCTTGCCAGTTTGACTTTGAGGTACACTGGAGCAAACTGCAAACTTTAGTCTTTAAATTACAGTTAATATTTAAAAAAAAAAATCTTTCTAGTCTGGGCACGGTGGCTCATGCCTGTAATCCCAGCATTTTGGGCGGCCGAGGCAGGTGGATTACTTGGGGCCAGGAGTTCAAGACCAGCCTGGCCAACATAAAGAAACCCCATATCTACTAAAAATACAAAAATTAGTTAGGCATAGTGGTGCACTGTAATCCCAGCTACTTGGGAGACACTGGCACGAGAATTGCTTGAACCTGGGAGGCGGAGGTTGCAGTGAGCTGAGATTGTGCCACTGCACTCCAGCCTGAGTGACAGAGTGAGACTCTGTCTCTAAAAAAAAAAAGTGAGGTGCTCCAAGATGGCCGAATAGGAACAGCTCCAGTCTGCAGCTCCCAGCATGATCAACGCAGAAGATGGGTGACTTCTGCATTTCCAACTGAGGTACCTGGTTAATCTCTTTGGGACTGGTTGGACAGTGGGTGCAGCCCACAGAGGGTGAGCTGAAGCAGGGCAGGGCGTTGCCTCACCCAGGAAGCACAAGGAGTCAGGGGATTTCCCTTTCCCAGCCAAGGAAAGCTGTGACAGACTGTACCTGGAAAAATGGGGCACTCCTGCCCAAATACTGCACTTTTCCCAAGGTCTTAGCAGCTGCCAGACAAGGTGATTCTCTCCTGTGCCTGGCTCAGCAGGTCACACACCTGCGGAGCCTTGCTCACTGCTAGCACAGAAGTCTGAGATCGATCTGCAAGGGGGAAGCCTGGCTGCAGGAGGGGCAACAGCCATTGCTGAGACTTGCGTAGGTAAACAAAGCAGCTGGGAAGCTCAAACTGGGCAGAGCTCACCACAGCTCAACAAGGCCTACTGCCTCTAGACTCCACCTCTGTGGGCAGGATATAGCCAAACAAAAGGCAGCAGACAACTTCTGCAGACTTCAATGTCCCTGTCTGACAGCTCTGAAGAGAGCAGTGGTTCTCCCAGCACGGCATTTGAGATCTGAGAATGGACAGACTGTCTCCGCAAGTGGGTCTCTGACCCCCGTGTAGCCTAACTGGGAGACACTTCCCAGTAGGGGCTGACAGACACCTCATATATGTGGCTGCCCCTCTGGGACAAAGCTTCCAGAGGAAGGATCAGGCAGCAATATTTGCTGTTCTGCAGCCTCTGCTGGTGATCCAGTGTCTGAAGCGGACCTCCAGCAAACTGCAACAGACCTGCAGCTGAGGGACCTGACCGTTAGAAGGAAAACTAATAAACAGAAAGGAATAGCATCAGCATCAACGAAAAGGTCATCTACACCAAAACCCCATCTGTAGGTCACTAATATCAAAGACCAGAGGTAGATAAAACCACAAAGATGGTGAGAAACTAGAGCAGAAAAGCTGAAAATTCTAAAAATCAGAGTGTCTCTTCTCCTCCAAAGGATTGCAGCTCCTCCCCCAGCAACGGAGCAAAGCTGGATGGAGAATGACTTTAACGAGTTGACAGAAGTAGGCTTCAGAAGGTTGGTGATAACAAACTTCCCTGAGCTAAAGGAGGATGTTCAAACCCATAACAAGGAAGCTAAAAACCTTGAAAAAAGATTAGACAAATGGCTAAGTAGAATAAACAGTATGCAGAAGACCTTAAATGACCTGATGGAGCTGAAAACCATGGCATGAGAATTTCGTGATACATACAAAAGCTTCAATAGCTGATTCAATCAAGTGGAAGAAAGGGTATCAGTGATTGAAGATCAAATTAATGAAATAAAGTGAGAAGACAAGGTTAGAGAAAAAGAATAAAAAGAAATGAGCAAAGCCT
>NW_016808764.1:2122749-2124385 GCF_001698545.2 Rhinopithecus bieti
AAAGACACATGCACACGTATGTTTATTGCAGCACTATTCACAATAGCAAAGACTTGGAACCAACCCAAATGTCCATCAATGATAGACTGGATTAAGAAAATGTGGCACATATACACCATGGAATACTATGCAGCCATAAAAAAGGATGAATTCATGTCCTTTGCAGGGACATGGATGAAGCTGGAAACCATCATTCTGAGCAAACTATCACAAGGACAGAAAACCAAACACTGCATGTTCTCACTCATAGGTGGGAATAGAACGATGAGATCACTTGGACACAGGCCAGGGAAGATCACACACCAGGGCCGGTCAGGGGGTGGGAGTCTGGGGGAGGGATAGCATTAGGAGAAATACCAAATGTAAATGATGAGTTAATGGGTGCAGCAAACCAACATGGCACATGTATACCTATGTATCAAAGCTGCACACTGTGCATATGTACCCTAGAACTTCAAGTATATTAAAAAGAAGGAAAGAAGGAAGGAAGGAGGGAGGGAGGGAGGGAAAGAAAGAAGAAAAGAAAGAAAGGAAGAAGAAAAGAAAGAAAAGAAAGAAAGAAAGAAAAGAAAGAAAGAAAGAAAAAAGAAAGGAAAGAAAGAAAGAGAAAGAAAGAAAAGAAAAGAAAGAAAGAAAAGAAAAAGAAAGAAAGAAAGAAAGAAAGAAAGAAAGAAAGAAAGAAAGAAAGAAAGAAAGAAAGAAAGAAAGAAAGAAAGAAAGAAAAGAGAAGAGAAAAAGAAAAGGCTGGGTGCGGTGGCTCACGCCTGTAATCCCAGCACTTTGGGAGGCCGAGGTGGGCGGATCATGAGGTCCGGAGATCAAGACCATCCTGGCTAACATGGTGAAACCTTGTCTCTTCTAAAAATACAAAAAATTAGCAGGGCATGGTGGCGGGCACCTGTAGTCCCAGCTACTCGGGAGGCTGAGGCAGAATGGCGTGAACCCGGGAGGCAGAGCTTGCAGTGAGCTGAGATCACACCACCACACTCCAGCCTGGGTGACAGAGGCTCCGTCTCAAAAAAAAATTTAAAAAAGCTTCTAAAGATATAGGCTATACTAAAGGATAGACATATGCTGCCTCTTCTATTCTACTTTTGGTGTTTCGTTTGACCTATACTGTATCAATATCTTCAGGAAACAATATGAAACAATTATAATTTCACATTAAATGTTGCAAATGTCTAAAAAACCAGAGTCCAAACATGTATTGACATTCATAGAGATCTTGTCTTGTATTTTGACATACAAAATGCTTTTTGTTGGTTTGTGCATCTGGCTTTTCAAATAGATAGCATTCTCCTTCATAGCAGGAGTAATGCAGTATTTCTTTCTTTTATAATGTTGTTTTTTGGTCAGGTGCGGTGGCTCACGCCTGTAATCCCAGCACTTTGGGAGGTTGAGGCAGGCGGATCACGAGGTCAGGAGATTGAGACCATCCTGGCTAACATGGTGAAACCCTGTCTCTACTAAAAATACAAAAAATTAGCCAGACGTGGTGGCGGGCGCCTGTAGTCCCAGCTACTAGGGAGACTGAGGCAAGAGAATGGCATGAACCCGGGAGGCAGAGCTTGCAGTGAGCTGAGACCGCGCCACTGTACTCCAGCCTGGGTGAAGGAGCGAGACTCCGTCTCAAAAA
>NW_016808764.1:2126952-2180186 GCF_001698545.2 Rhinopithecus bieti
AGAAGGAGAAGGAGAAGGAGAAGGAGAAGGAGAAGAGGAGGAAGAAGAAGAAGAAGAGGAAGAAAAAAAAGAAAAAGAAAAGAAAGAACCAGGCATGGGGACTTGTGCCTGTAGTTCCAGCTACTCGGGAGGCTGAGGTAGGAGGATCACTTGAACCCAGGAAGGGGAGGTTGCATGAGCCTTGGAGGTCAGCCTTGAAAACCCACGGAAATCCTATCTATGAATAATAAGTCCTACACCCATATGGGCCCTGATGTTGGTTTCAAACAGCCATGTTTCCCTGCCCTCTTTACACTAACATTTTTCTTTAAGTTTTTTTGTTTTGTTTTGTTTTTTTCAAACAAGCAAGTCCTAGTAACATGATAGAACTTTTTTTTTTCACTGTTTTCATCCATGCCTGAAATTTAGTCTACACACACACACACACACACACACACACAAAAGCACCCTCACAAAGAGCACATTCTTTACTTCTTTTCAAGTCCAAAGCCTGTAAGAAGAGTTTTCTGTCGAAGGTCAGCAGCTCTGATTGTATTGCTTTATTTAGAGCATAGTTTTTGCTGAAACTCATTCCATTACCTTTGAGTTCACGGAAGTGGAGCCCATTAGAAGAATCAGCAGTCAAGAGGCTCTCATACAGGGTTAGAGAGTGATGCTAAACTTAGGTTCATTTGGCTACTGTGGTTTATTGACAGGGGCCTCTCTTTTTCTCTCTCTCCTTTTAATGGAGCCTGCATTTTCCTGTTTTGCAGCCGCCAACCTGTTCATGGTGGGAAGAAAGGAAACTTCTTATCTCTACTCCTAAACTCCCTACTCCTCCAGCAAGTGGCCTACTTCCCATTGCCCTAGTATGGCTAATTGACACCCACATCCAGGCCTCAGGCTGGCACAGGCAGGGGTACAGAATAGACAGTTCTGTGTCCCTGGTCCTGGTGGAGTGGGTTTACGGACCTGACCATTGCCCTGTCTCTTGGCTTCCGACCTGTGTACTGTGTCTTGACTGCCAGAGTCCTAGTATCTGTGGAGGCAGCCACTCCCCCACCTGGACCCTGTTTTCCACCCCACTGGCTTTGTGCCCTGGGGTGGGTGTCATGTGCTTCCTGGTCTACAAAATGGGGGTGATAACACCCACAACACCTATACAGGTGTGCTTACCCTTAAAAAGTACAGTTACAGGCCAGGTGTAGTGGCTAATGCCTGCAATCCCTTGGGAGGCTAAGGTGGGAGGATTGCTTGAGCTCAGGAGTTTGAGACCAACCTGGGCAACATGGTGAAATCCCGTCTTTACCAAAAATACAAAAAAAAAAAAAAAATTAACAAGGCATGGGGACGTGTGCCTATAGTTCCAGCTACTCGGGAGGCTAAGGCAGGAGGATCACTTGAACCCAGGAGTGAGAGATTGCAGTGAGCTAAGATCAAGCCACTGTACTTCAGCCTGGGTGACAGAGCAAGACTCTGTCTCAAAAAAAAATTATATTGTAAGGTGTCATGAAACATTTGGACCTTGCCTATGTTGACATTGTGAAGGGCATGCCCTCAGAGTCAGCTGGCAGTGGGGGTCAGGGTGAATTAATCCAACTGTTCCCAAGGGCAATTTGTCAGTATTTGTGAAAACAAAAACTGTAATTTATTTTTTGAACCATGGTTCAAATGGAATTTGTGCAATGAAAATACCAAAGACTACATATGGGGAGTTTTTTTGTGACATTCCTTATAGTAGTTAAATCCCGAAACCATCTAAATGTCCACTTTCCTCTGTAACACAGCTATTCTATGGTATATTATGTACCCACTAAAAAGATTGAGATTGTGATCCATGGACTGATAAGAAATGATCTTCAAGAAATATTTTGTGTGTGTGTGAAAAGGGTACAAAACAATATGTATGCGATCTTATCTTTATGTTTAAAATAGGATGTAATTTTGTGTGTGTGTGTGCTGAGAATTTTCGGGAAAAAGAATGAGTAGAAAACAGAGAATTTTTTTCCAGGGAGGGAAGAGGTGGAGGGAGAATTATTTTTCACTGTATGCTCTTGCACTTGAAATTTTTATGCGTTTGTATAATATAAACACAATTTTGGAATATAAAAAAACATGTAAGCTACTTCCATTCTAATTACTGGCAGGTTTTTATTTCTAGAATGCTTCTATGTCACAGATAGTAGCTCTGAGAATGACCTTTGAAGAATGGGAAGATGACACAGGCTTCAGAGAACCAAAGTAGGATGTGGGCTCCACAGAGTCGGCTGCCACTTGCTACCTCTGGAGACTGCCTGTAGTCTTAAGCCCAGGAAAGGCAGTCTCCCCTGCCCCTGTCACTGCCACCTGTGGCCACATCTAGCCCCAGCACCTCCTCCTCAGGCCCCCATCTCTGGAGGGGCCATCACTCATAATTCAGTGGATGCCAGGCTCAGTGCTAAGCACTTCAGGTGCGTTAGGATGAAGGTCTTTGCCTCTCACCTCCTCCCTGCACCTCACAGCTGGCACCGTGGTCCAGGCCACCACAGCTTCCTTGGAACTTCTTGCCCTTTTTGAGCCATTCACAGCCACCAGAGTGATCTTTCTAGGCCATAAGGCATAATGGTCATTGCCCTACTTAAAACCCTCCCAGCCTGTCACTGTTAGGATCCAATCCAAGCCCATTACAGTGGCTATGAATCTGTCTTCCTTGCCTCTCCTACCTCTCCTCATGTGCTCTGCTCCAACTCTACTGATTGTCCTGTTCCTGAAAGAGAGCAAACACATTCCTACACCAGGACCCTTGCATTCGCTGTTCCCCTAGTATGACGCCTGTTCCCCAAGACCTTCCTGAGCTGTGTCTCATCGTTCAGTTCTCAGCTCAGTGTCACCTTTCAGAGAGGCCTCTCTGACTACTCTAGGTAAAGAGAAGTCTCCCTCCCCTGAATCCACCTATCCCTCCGTCCCACACCACCAGAATGCATTTTCTTCATGGCATTTGTTAGTCTTGGCAATTGCCTTGTTGATTTGTTTGGGCTCTGAGCCCTCTTCGTCAAATGTCAATGCACTGAGCACATGGGCCTTTTTGGTATTGATCACCATGGAGCACGACGTCAGCACCATAGGTGTTTACTAAGTGAATGGATGCAGTACATGCATTGCAAATGCCACATGTTGCTGGAATTTTTGCTGCTTACTCTCTGTGTGGCCTCAGGAAAATCACATTTTCTGCAGCTGTGCAGTGGGGCAGGCTGGGAGTACCAGGGCAAAATAGAGAGCGGCTCCTGAATGGAGCTTTTTGTTTGTTCTAGAAGTCTATCATTCTGAAGAAGTTGTACGGAAACATGTACTCTGATTTTCCAGCTAGGCTGTTTTCTGCCCACCTTCCTGTTCTGGGAAGCAGGGCAAATTCCTGGGAGACTCTCCCTGGGGTGGGGGGCAGGGGGTGGCCTGGAAAATAGCCCAATGCCTGGGGGAAAGGGGGGGTGTAAATGCAGGAAAGGGGTGACTCTGGGAGAGTTGAACTGTCTCCTGAAAAAGAGTGTGGGAAGAAAGACTGGAACAAAGCACACAGATCTTAGGAAGGTTAGTGCAGCTGAAACCCTGCACACAATGCTTGACGCTCATGTCAACACAGAACATGTAAAGGAACACTCGCTGTGATTATTATTAATTATTGCTATTACTGAACTGTGTCCATTTCTACCAAGGAAACAGACTGTCTCAAATTGTGCCTTTTCACAATTCTCTGCCTCATTTCAGCATCATAACAGTCCTTTGGGGCAGGTACCCTTGTTATCCCCTTCATAGAATTGAGGAAACCCAGCCACGGAGAGGGTGTCTTGCTCAGGTTCACACATAGCTGCAGAACTGGGATTCAAATGCGGTTGGGCTCTTCCTGCTACAATTTTGAAGTTTCTTGAAATTTCCCAGGATTCTTTATTTTTGTTAGGCAATGCCTGTTTCCTTGAGGTTCCTGGCAGTTAAAACAACCATTAAGAAATGAAAGGAGACCGCAGACTTGGTTAGGAGGGAACAGGGCTGGGAAGAAGTAGGGGCACCCTTGCCTGGCTCTCCAGGAGAATCTGACCCCACAGGGGGCTACCTGGGAAGGGACAGAACCAGGGCCAAATCCTGAGGACCTGTCTTCAGCTATGAGGCCAAGTGGCTACATCTCCCTTCTGGCCTGAGAGGCTATAGAGGGGCAGTGACCCTGTGGATGGGTCTCAGCAACAGCAGAGGAAACACAGCTCCCGCTCGGGCCCTATCCTCACCCTCAGGTTTGGGGCTTGGCCTCAAATCCTGATCTTCCAGGGGCCAAGCCACCTTGAGCGAAAGCAACAGGTATAAAGAATGCCTGACTCAGAACGGAACCTGGAGCCACCTGCCCAAGATTCCTGGGGCGGGGACCTGTCTCTTGCCCTGCCACTGTGGGGATGACATCCTCCACCCTCACTCTCTCCCTTCCCCAGAATGGCACCTACGGTGTCACCATTACCACAAGTGTTTTGGGGTGGGCACTTGGGGTCAAGCCCCTTGCCCAAAGGATGACATGAAGTCTCGAATACATTTGTGGGCCTTTATCTACTCAAGGGTGTGTGGGGGTGAATTAGCTGTTCCAGGGATGTGTTCCAGGGGCTGCAAGAAGGTGGGGAAGGCACAAAAAGAAGCAAGGATGGAACTGGAGAAAGGGTCCCAGCATGGCCTGGGATCAGTACCTCGAGAAAGAGTGGGGAAGCCTGGAGGGGAAAGCGGAACTGATCAGGTGCATTACAATTAGGCCATGATATTTTAGGCAACACCTCTGCTGGAGAGGTGGTTGCCTGCAAAACCGGATGAAGGCAGTGCTGTCAGGGTTTGGTGCTCTGTGAACAGCCACCTGGGGTCTGCACGTGTATTCTGCCTCCACCCACCCCCGCTCAAACCCCCTTCCTAGCACCTCCCTCTCTGCAAGGTTCCGGAGTGGCCACCCACGGAGCAGCTCTGGGCTGGGTGCTGAGTCATGAGGCTGTGGTGCCTGCCAGGGGGCGAGGGTGGCAGATGGCTTTATGTGGGCGTGAGTGAGGAGGGGGGCAGATGGGAGGGGCAGTGACCCTGGGCCCAGCAGATATCCAGGGAAGTGGCCTGGGAGGTAGGTCCCCAACTCTTCCTTTCCCGTGTCTTCACTGCCATTTTCCAGGGATGCCTGTTCCTGCTGGGGTAGCCAGCCGTGATCAGGTCAGGGTGGAAAGTGACCCCTGGGAGACCTGAGGCCTGAGGCCCTGGGCTTCCGCTTGACCTGGCTGGGTCGGTCGTAGGAGGCAGAGCCTGGCTCTGTTTATCCAGGCCGGACACTTCCGGAGCAGATGGGCGCCTGTCAGAGCCGCCAGCCAGGAACTGGGCTGACGTCCTCTCATTGCCAAGTGGCAGGTGACTCGAGGGCCTGGAGGGAACATGGGTTTGGTTTGCCTGTTTATTAGGGAACTTTCTCTCAGGGCTGGGAGCTGCCTGCACAACTAAGTGAGCACAGGGCAGACTCTTTGACCCGAAGGGGCCTGGCCCTTTCAGGAGCTGAATGCTGGGGACTCTGTGGGGACTTCAGGGTCTCCCCAGAAGTCATGACTGAGTTCTGCTTTTTTGTTCCCCCTACCTTGGTATATGCATTTCCTGGAGCTCCTGTGACAAAGTACCACTAACCAAGTGAGTGGCTTAAAACAGAGGTGTCTTCTCTCACAGTTCTGGGGCCAGCATTGAACTCAAGGTGTCAGCAGGGCTCCCGCCGGAGGTCCTGATGGAGGGTCTGCTCCAGGCCGCACTCCTGGCTTCTGGTGGTTGCCGGCAACCCTGTACGTTCCCTGCTTGTAGAGGTATCACTCTTGTGTCTGCCTCCATCTTCACATGGCGTTCTCCCCTCGGTGTCTGCATCCGTTCTCCTCTCTCTCTCTCTTTTTTTTTTTTTAAGATGGAGTTTCGCTTCGTTGCCCAGGCTGGAGTGCAGTGGCGAAATCTCAGCTCACTGCAACCTCTGCCTCCCAGGTTCAAATGATTCTCCTGACTCGGCCTCCCAAGTAGTTGGGACTACAGGCACATGCCACCATGCCCAGCTAAATTTTTTTTGAGATGGAGTCTTGCTCTGTTGCCCAGACTGGAGTGCAGTGGTATGAACTCAGCTCACTGCAAGCTCCGCTTCCTGGGTTCACACCATTCTCCTGCCTCAGCCTCCCTGGTAGCTGGGACTACAGGTGCCCACCACCATGCCTGGCTAATTTTTTGTGTGTGTATTTTTAGTAGAGATGGGGTTTCGCCATATTAGCCAGGATGGTCTCAATCTCCTGACCTCGTGATCTGCCTGCCTCGGCCTCCCAAAGTGTGGGATTACAGGTGTGAGCCACTGCGCCTGGCCTAATTTTTTATAGTTTTAGTAGAGACCAGATTTCACCATGTTAGCCAGGATGGTCTCCATCTCCTGACCTCGTGATCCGCCCGCCTCGGCCCCGCAAAGTGCTGGGATTGCAGGCGTGAGCCTCCGTACCCAGTCTCTCCTCTCTTCTTATAAGGACTCCAGTCATACTGGATTAAAGGCCCACCCCACTCAGTATAACCTCAAATTAATCACATCTGCATTGCCCTATTTCCATATAAGGTCACATTCTGAGGTTTGGGGAAGGACATGAACGTTGAGGGGATACTGTTCCACCCAGGACACTTGGGTTGCCCATCTGCCTCACTCTTTCTCTCATCTTCAGGTTTTCCTCCCTCTTGCTCTGCCATTTAGAGAGAGGACACCCTGTACCCAGGCCTGAGCTTTCAGGGAGGGTGAGGCCGCCATTTTCCCAAGAGCTGGCTGACTCCCAAGCATTTGACTGTAAATTAGAAAACCCATTAAGAGGCAATCAACATACAGCTTGGTTTTCATCCTGTATAGAGTACCAGAGGCCTTTGGGAATCAAAAGGAAAGCTCTGAACTCCCGCCCAGGGTAAATGTACATGCAAACACGCACAACTCTCAGTGGTGACACAGCCCTTCCAATGACCGTTTGTCCTGGGACTCCAGAGAGGGCCTTCTCCGGGCCAGGGAATTTCTGTCTGGAGCAAAAGGAGGCCCCAGTGCCTCAGCGCTGTGCTGCCTGTGAGGTCAGGGGTTGCGACGCTGGGCGAGGACTGGGAAGGGTTTCCTTAAACCAGACCAGTGTCAGTGTGTGTGTGCAGTCATAGGGTAGGCATGGACAGCGGATGGTGGAGGTATTCAGGAAAAGGGTGGGGTGCTCTGCTGTGGTGTTAAAATGTTTTTTTTCTTGCCCCTATAGCCACCGCCCTCCAGATATTGTCGAAAAGAGGCCCAGAGAGAGCCTGATGCTGGATCTCCAGGCATTTAAAGCAGAGGTTCTAAGACGTGTTATTAAAGGGAGGGAGGAGGGAGTTGCCCAACATAACCTCTTTCCATTATCCTCTTTATGTAAAAGCACCCAGACTCTGTCCTTCTGTGTGTACAAATAAATGTCCCTAAAGGTCCTGAAGGGTAAACATCAGGTATCAGTGGCTGCTTCTAGACAGGATCTAGCATTGAGGGCATCAAGGAAGGACTTTTCTTTGTTGCTACCTCTGTTTTGGTGTGGCTTGAATGTTTCCAGTGAAAGTGGATTCAAATGATAATTGTGTGTTAAATTAAAATATTTTCAAAGAAAGGCTCTTGATGTTCTGGGAGTTTCAGATCCCTTCAAGAAGTTCCTGAAAACCACGGTCTATCTCTCCCCAGTGCACCTGCTCACCACAAGAATCCCCAGCCTGAGGGAGGGGCAGACCTCTGGCCCTGAAGCAGACCAGCTCCTTCTTCCGGAGAAGCCCACCTGCTGCCACCAGTCAGGCTACTGGGATGCTCCTTTTCCCCTCTCCCCACTCCACATCCAGGCACCCAGAAAATTCTAGCTGAATTGTTCTCCCGACCAGTGGTTCCCAGACGGATGGCATCAGAATCATCTGGGGGCTGGTTGGAATGGCATGTTGGACCACCCCTTTACTTTTCTAAGATTTGCTTTTCTAATGAGGGTCCAGGTATCTGATATGATGGATCCTCCCACCTTACTTTGAGAACCGCTGATCTAGGTAAAGGGCATTAACTGTGCCTTCCGAGGTTCACCTGGACTCTGGAGAGGGGTTCCAGCTGAGAACACGGTTCATTCCTCTCGTGCGTGGAGGTGAGCAGAGGAGCATCCGTGGGAACCACCTGGGGATAGGGAAGAGGGAAAATCCTTCTCTTAGGAGTGAGGCTGATGAGATGCTTTGCACTGGAAGACTGCAATTGTCTCAATGAGAAGGTACCTGGGGGACCCCTCATCACCTCCCACTCCTCAGGGACTGGAGGGTTAAGAGGTGTGAGCAGGTCTTTCCAAGTCCCTCCCACCAGTTGTTGACTTTCCTGGGACTCTGAGCACTGATCGGCTGTGCCCCCTCAGCCTCTCCTCACCCCTTACCATTTTTTTTTTCTTAGAGACAGGGTCTCACTCTGTTGCCTAGGCTGGAGTGCAGTGGTGTGATCACAGCTCACTGCAGCCTCAACTTCCTGGGCTCAGGTGATTCTCCCACCTCAGTCTCCTGCGTAGCTGGAACTATAGGTGTGTGCAACCATGTCTGGCTAATTTTTTGTAATTTTGGTAGAGACAATTTCTTTTTTCTTTTTTAGAGATAGGGTTTTACCATGTGGCCCAGACTCGTCTTGAATTCCTGGACTCAAGAAATCTGCCTGCCTCAGCCTCCCAAAGTGCTGGGATTACAGGTGTGAGCCATCACGCCCGGCCCTTCTCCTCACCATTGAGATGGAGGCTGGGCTAGCAAGGCTGGGGCTGGAGGTTAGGAAGGCCGGGGGAGGACCCTCCAGTCCCTCAGCTTCCCCGTGACTCCTTTCCAACCTCTGTAGTTCTCAGGCATGAATACACAGTCTTACATCACTCTCACCTCAAGGGACTGGATTGAACAGACTAGGTGCCCCTGGCACCTGGCTCAGCAACTGGTGTGGAATTGGCACCCAGTAAATGTTTACTGAAGAAAAGAAAGGTGGAACTCCAAAGTGTGAAGGAAGGAAGGGTTTCTGCAGTACTTTTCCACTCCCTTCCCTTTCTACATCTCGCCCTCCAGCAAATCCCAGTTCTGTGGGTTCAAAGGGACTTAGCTCTTTTTTTCCCTACAGTAACTGTGTTCCACCCAGTGGGAATTTTCATCTCAACTGAGGACTCCCAGTGCAGGTGACTTAAACCCCAAGGATGCAATGTCGGGCCTCAGGGCAAGTGAAGTTGTGCAAGGCCAGGATCCAGGAGAGGCAGAGTTCTAGTCCGGCCCTCCACCCCCAACTCATGTCAGATCCACCCTGCAGCATGTGCCTTAGGCCTGTGCAGGTGTCATAAAGATGCAGGTCCCTGGGGGAGGGGGACTCACTTTGGAGGAGCCTTGTGTGTGTGTGGTGCTTCTGTGAATGAGCTCAGCTGCTGTGTGCACCATCTTTGTCTGCCAGACTGCCCTAGGAGTGATGAAAGAGGGTCAAAATGCCAAATTCTTCCAGCAGCTTCTGAGATAAGAGCCCCTACCAAATTCAGGGGGTGGCAGAGTTGGCGAGTCTGGGCCTGAGAGAGAGAAAGAGAGGGAGCCCGTCCATTAGAAAACTCATTGAGGAATCAGCCCGATCCTCCCTGTCCCCCAATTTCTTTCACTTGCTGGGGGGCAGGTGGTGGTGGGGAGTGACTTGTGGAGGGGACAGGGACACCTGGAGCGGCTCTGAATCCCTGCTAACCCCTCAATGCCCAACTGCCAACAGTCACCAAGGACTTCTGATAAACAAATCCAATAACCCTTTCTCAGGCCTCTCTTCCTCCACCTCTGCAGATGTCTGCACTGGGGGAGTCCTTTCCTTCCTCTAATGATCGACAAGCACTTATGCAGTGCATGCTCTGTGCCAGGCACTGTGCCAGGCTCTTGGATACAAAGGGAATGAGTCCCAGCTCCTGTTCAAGGAGCTGCCAGGGTGTGGAGAGAGCAAGGTGGCAACCAGTAGTTTCAGCACAGCACACCATGAGTGCAGTGGCTGGAGAATTTTAGGAAGGAAGCAACTCCAAGAACTCCTCTCTTCCACATCCACCCTGGGCATTCTCTCTTTCTTCTTCCATTAGCTAATACCAGTTTATGTTTGTTGAGCTCTGGGAACTCAGATAAGAGCTTGATATGTGTTCTCCATCTTCACCACAACACAGCACAGGTATACACTGTGAACCCATTTCACAGAGAAGGAAACTGAGGGAGAGTGGCTCAGGAGCTTTCCCCAGGCCACACACATCTTCCGCCCCTTGAATGCCCTTCACTCCTAACTCTCCCATTGTGGCAAGATTCCTGCTCACCAAGATTCTGACCTCCATTCTCTGTCCTCTTTCTGGTCACCCCTTCATGATATCATGTCCTCCCACACACTCAGCTGCCACCTCCTGTGTCTGGGTCAGAGGCTCCTGCAGCCTCCAGACTTGCACACACACTTCCTGCCAGCCTGCTGAGCAGCTCCACGTGGGCACCCTGCCAGCACCTCAGCCCTGCTGTGTCCAAGCCCACCATCTCTTCCATACTTCTCTGTGACTATGCATGGTGCCCCCTGCTCCTGGTTACCCAGGTGCCAAGCTGTCTCTCTTTCTGCCTCCATCTGGAACACAGCAGACAGAAGGTACAGTGGGAGACCACTCTGAATTCTTTTGGTTGCAAGTGACAGAAAAGTCCTATTCAGACTGCCTTGATCAGTAACAAATTTTTCTGAGTAGAGCTAGGTTCAGACACAGCTAAATCCAGTGGTTCAAATGGTTCTATCTACTCTTGGTCTTTTAGCTCACCTTATATTGGTTTCATGTTTAGTTCCCACAGGGTGGCAGAATGGCCATCAGTTCATACCCTCTTAAGGATAAGCAGAAGAGACCGCCCTTCTTTTCCTGGTAAATCCTACACAAGTCCCGGGGTTTGCCCTGTCTGCACCAACTACAGTCTTGGGACCGGTTGCTGAGGTTAGAAGGATTCAGTTCTCTGATTAGCCAGGCTGGGTCATGGGCTTCACCAGAACCAAATGGACAGAGAGTAGGAATGCTAATAAAGGCTTAAAGATACCCAAGGGCTCCATGAGATATATCCCTTACATGCTTGAGGGTACTGGGGAAGGAGAGAAGAGGCCCGATTTGTCCTGATGATATTTGTGACCATTACTAGGTGAGATACATATCCAGAAGCTCTAAAGGTTGAACCTTAGAATCCACAGTTAAGACAGAGCGGGGTTTGAGCCTTAATTCCACTAATGTGTTAGTCAGGATAAGCTAGTAGACTTGTGGTGATAGACAACCCTAAAAATTGTGATTAACACAGTAACCATTTATTTCTCCCCCATGCCACATGCCCCATGCAGGACAGTGGGGGCTCTGCTCCACACGGTCACTTAGGGATCTAGGTGGTTGCAGGCACCATTATCTTGCAACTGCACTGCCTGCACATCTCCACAGGTTCCATGCCAGGGGAAAGAAAAGACTGGAGAATTGTGCCTGGAGACTTTTCACTGCCTCAATTTGGAAGTGACAGACATTACTTCTGTTCATATTTCATTGGCTAGAACTAGTCATAGCCCAGCCTCCCAGGAAGAGGGTAGGTATGAAGGAAAGCATATGGAATAGTCAAAGAAAATTATCACTGCTGCCACACTCATTCACTAGCTGTGTGTCTGTGGCAAGATAATTAACCTCTCTGTGTCTTCATTTCCCCATCTGTTTTTGTTTGTTTTTATGGATGGAGTCTTGCTCGGTCATTCAGGCTGGAGTGCACTGGCATGATCGTAGCTTACTGCAGCCTCAACCTCCTGGGCTCAAGTGATCCTCCTACCCTAGCCTTCTGAGTAGCTAGGGCTACTAGCCTTGTTAATTTTTTTTTGTTTTTTGAAGGGCTGTCTCACTATGTTGCCCAGGGTGGCCTCAAATTCCTGGCTTCAAGTGATCCTCCTGCCTAGGCTTCCCAAAGTGCTGGGATTACAGGCATGAACCACTTTGCCTGGACTCAGTTTCCCCTTTTTTGTTTGTTTGTTTTTGTTTTGAGATGAAGTTTAGCTTTTGTTTCTCAGGCTAGAGTGCAGTGATGCAATCTTGGCTCACTGTAACCTCCACATCCTGGGTTCAAGCAATTCTCCTGCCTCAGCCTCCCGAGTAGCCAGGATTACAGACATCTGCCACCACGCCTGGCTAATTTTATATATTTTTAGTAGAGATGGGGTTTGACCATGTTGGCCAGGCTGGTCTCGAACTTTTGACTTCAGGTGATCCACCCGCCTCGGCCTCCCAAAGTGCTGGGATTACAGGCCTGAGCCACCATGTTCGACCCCCATCTGTTAGCAGAGGATTACAATAGTTCTTTTAAAATGTTTTCTTTTAAAAAAAATGTAAATCTTTTTTGTGGGTGCACAATAGCTGTTTACATTTATGGGGTACATGAGATCTTTTGATACAGGCATGTAATGTGAAATAAACACACCATGGGGCATGGGGGTGTCTATCCCCTCAACCATTTACCCTTTGAGTTACAAACAATCCAGCTACATTCTTTAAGTTATTTTAAAATGTACAATTAACTTATTATTGACTATAGTCACCCTCTTGTGCTATCAGGTTGTAGGTCTTATTCACTTTTTTTGTAGCGTTAACCATCTCCAACTTCCCTCAGTCTCCCACTATCCTTCCCAACCTCCAGTAACTACCTTTCTACTCTCTGGGTCCATTAGTTCAATCATTTTGATTTAAATTTAAATTTTTTTTCTTGCCCCACCTAATGCCATCACGGTTTGATTTTTAGATTCCACAAGTAACTGAGGACATGTGATGTCTGTCTTCTATGCCTAGCTTATTTCACTTAACATAATGATCTCCAGTTCCATTCATGTTGTTGCATATGACTGGATCTTATTCTTATTTAATAGCTGAATAGTACTCCACCATGTATATGTACCACATTTTCTTTATCTATGTTCTAGATCTTAGAGGAAAGACTTTCAATTTTTCCCCATTCAGTATGAGACTAGCTGTGAGTCTGTCATATATGGCTGTTATTATGTTGAGGTATGTTCCTTCTATCCCAGTTTTCTGAGGGCTTTTATCCTGAAGAGATGTTGAATTTTATCAAATGCTTTTTCAGCATCAATTGAGATGATCATATGGTTTTGTTTGTTTGTTTGTTTGTTTGTTTGTTTGTTTGTTTTGAGACAGAGTCTTGCTCTGTTGCCCAGGCTGGAGTGCAGTGGCGCAATCTCAGCTCACTACAACCTCCACCTCTCGGGTTCATCCCATTCTCCTGACTCAGCCTCCGGAGTAGCTGGGACTACAGGTGCCCACCACCATGCCCAGCTAATTTTTTTGTATTTTTAGTAGAGACAGGGTTTCACCATATTAGCTAGGATGGTCTCGATCTCCTGACCTTGTGATCTGCCTGCCTCAGCCTCCTAAAGTGCAGGGATTACAGGCATGAGCCACCATACCAGGCTGATCATATGGTTTTTATCCTTCATTTTGTTGATATGATGTATCACATTGATTGATTTGCATATGTTGAACCATCCTTGCATCCCAGAGATAATCTCACTTGGTCATGAGGAATGACTTTTTTCTAATATATTGTTGAATTAGGTTTACTAGTATTTTGCTGAGGGTTTTGCATCAATATTCATCAGATATTGGCCTATACTTTTCCTTTTTTGATGTGTCTGTGTCTGGTTTTGGTATCAGGGTAATACTGGCCTTGTAGAATGAGTTTGGAAATATTCCCTCCTCCTCTATTTTTATGAATACTTTGAGTAGGATTAGTATTAGTTCTTTAAGTGTTTGGTAGAATTGAGTAGTGAAACCATCAAGTCCCAGGCTTTTCTTCAACAACCAATTTATGCCTAGTGTTCCATTATTGGAACACTATGTTTGTGGCAGTTATTTATATCCTACTGCTCAAGGTCATCGTCAAGGTCTGATTTTTCACACACACAAAATTTGCAACCTCCGGCATAAATGGGTTAATGGGAGACTTTTTATTATGGCTTTGATTTCGTTACTTGTTATTGGTCTGTTCAGGTTTTGAATTTCTTCCCAATTTAATCTTGATAGATTGTGTGTATCTAGGAGTTTGTCCATTTATTCTAGATTTTCCAATTTATTGGCATATACTTGCTCATTGTAGCCACTAATGATCCTTTGAATTTCTGAAGTATCAGTTGTAATGTCTCCTTTTTCATTTCTGATTTTATTTATTTGTATCTTCTCTCTTTTTTTCTTAGTCTGGTTAAAGATTTGTCAGTTTTGTTTAACTTTTCTCTCTTTCTTTCTTTCTTTTTTTTAAATGTAACACTGTTTAACCTCAAAAACACTTTAGCATTCTAAACATACAAAAAAAGTTTCAAATCGTGTTTAAGTACAGAAAGCTCTTGAACTTTCATTGATGCAGTGGCTCTTCACTTTGCTGACAATGAGGAGTTCTACAGTTTATTTAAAAAGCAGTCCCAGCTACTCTGGAAGCTGAGGCAGGAGAATCACTTGAACCTGGGAGGCGGAGGTTGCAGTGAGCCGAGAGATAGCGCCACTGTATTCTATTCCAGGCTGGGTGACAGAGCAAGACTCTGTCTCGGGAAAAACAAACAAACAAACAGCTTCTCATGCCAGCTGAACCCCACTTTTTCCACAGCTAAGATGAGAGCAAAATGCTATGTCACAATATATAGAAACCATACAACCTGAAACTAAATGGATGCCCACTGCAGAGTCAATAGGTCCAGCCTCAGTGCACGCCCTGAGCTATGGCCCCTCCAAAAGGCATCTTCCCCACAGCCTCAACGCCAAGCAAAGAGCATCAAGAGTTTGTCCTGGTTGTTTTGTTCTTTTTACCAACTATAGATATATACGGTTGATAACTTAGGTTTTCCAGCCAATTACCATATAGTTAAGACCCCTTACAAATTAAAAAAAAAAATGCCAGAAACATCTTTAAATGCCTTGTCACACCAACTGCAAAGTGCACAGAGTGAGGAGAACACAAGCATGCCTTTTCATTTTAAAAATATTTGGAAATATGTACAACTTTGATACAGTTTCAGGGTGATCTGGACACCCATGGCCACTTCATGTAAACCACTGACAATTTCTAGAGCACTTTGAGAGACTACAATATGATCGTGATCAAATTTTGTAATTAAACCTAATGAGGGCAACAGACACTTCTCAAATAAGAAATGTGTCAATCACGGCCCTCCCCTACTCTAAGGTATTCACAAGGAGACACTTAAACAGGTATTTTTTGTTTGTTGGTTTTTTTTTTTGAGACGGAGTCTCCCTCTGCCGCCCGGGCTGGAGTGCAGTGACCAGATCTCAGCTCACTACAAGCTCCGCCTCCCGGGTTTACGCCATTCTCCTGCCTCAGCCTCCCGAGTAGCTGGGACTACAGGCGCCCGCCACCTCGCCCGGCTAGTTTTTTGTATTTTTTAGTAGAGACGGGGTTTCACCGTGTTAGCCAGGATGGTCTCGATCTCCTGACCTCATGATCCGCCCATCTCGGCCTCCCAAAGTGCTGGGATTACAGGCTTGAGCCACCGCGCCCGGCCTGTTGGTTTGTTTTTAATTCATCCTCCTCCTTCTCTTCCTCTTCTCCCTCCTTGTCTTCTTAACCTTCCTCTTCCACATTTTTCCGGGCAACTTTAGCAGGACACTTTGTGCCATCAAACTTTCCTTTCGACTTAGAGTCAGCAACATCCTTCTCATGCTTCTCCTTCAGCTTTGCCTCCTGAGTGATGTAAGGCTGCTTTTCACTGTCATTTAAGCTACTCTACATCTCACTCAGCCTTTTTTTTTTGCCACGTCTCCAATAGAGATGCCAGGGTTTGTGGATATGATCTTGGAGCAGAATTCTGAACAGAACAGGAAGAATCCAGATGGTGGCATTTTGGGGGCATTAGGATCCTTTTTCTTCTTGCCTCCCTTAGCTGGTCCATAATACTTCTTTTCCTGATCATAGTGAACTTTATCCACCTTTGCCATTTCATCAAATTTAGACTTCTCTTTCCTATACATTGTCTTCCACCCTTCAGAGTACTTCTTGGAAAATTCTGCAAAATTGACAGGGACCTCTAGGTTTTTCTTTTTATGTTCTTCTCTGCACGTCTACACAAAAAGGCATAAGCAGACATCTGCTCTTCGGTTTCTTGGGGTCACCTTTATCCATCTTGACTGTGTTGTTCACCAGTCTCAATTTTGTTTAACTTTTTGAAAAACCAACTTTTTGTTTCATTGATCTTTTGTATCTTTTTTATTTCAGTTTTATTCATTTGCGTTCTGATCTTTGTTATTTCTTTTCTTCTACAAATTTTGGGTTTGGTTTGCTCTTGCTTTTCTAGTTTTTTAAGCTGCATTGTTAGATTGTTCATTTGAAGTTTTTTTCTCTTTTCTGATGTGGGCACTTTTAGTTATAAACTTCCTTCTTGGTACTGCTTTTGCTGTGTCCCAGAGGTTTTGGCATGTTGTTTTTCCATTATCATTAGCTTCAAGAAGTTTTTTCATTTCCTTCTTTTCTCCTTCCTTCCTTCCTTCCTTCCTTCCTTCCTTCCTTCCTTCCTTCCTTCCTTCCTTCTTTCTTTCTTTCTTCTTCTTCTTTCTTTTTTTTTTTTTTTTTGAGATAGGGTCTGGCTCTACCACCCAGGCTGGAATATGGTGGTGTGATCTCAACTCACTGCAACCTTGACATCCCACCTCAGCCTCCTGGGAATACAGGAGGAAATACAGGCACGTGCCATCACACCCAGCTAAGTTTTGTATTTTTTGTAGTGACAGGGTTTTGTCATGTTGCCCAGGCTGGTCTTGAACTCCTGAGCTCAAGGGATTGGCCCACATAGGCCTCCCAGAGTGCTAGAATTACAGGTGTGAGCCACTATACCCGGCCCAATTTCCTTCTTAATTTCTTCATTGACCCGCTGGTCATTCAGCAGCAGATTGTTTAATTTCCATGTATTTGTATAGTTTCCAAAGTTCCTTTTTTTATTAATTTCTGGTTTTATTCCACTGTGGTCAGAGTAGATGCTTGATATTATTTTAACTTTTTTGAATGTTTTAAGACTTATTTTGTGACCTAACATATGGTCTATCCTTGAGAATGATCCATGTGCTGAGGAAAAGAGTGTATATTCTGCAGCTCTTGGATAAAATGTTCTGTAAATATCTCTTAGATTCATTTGGTCTATAGTGCAGATTAAGTCTGATTTTTCTTTGTTGATTTTCTGTCTGGAAGATCTGTTCAATGCTGAAAGTGGTGTTGAAGTCTCCAGCTTTTATTGTATTGGGGTCTATCTCTGTTTTTAGCTCTAATAATATTTCCTTTATACGTTTAGGTGCTCCAGTGTTGGGTGCATATATATTTTAAATTGTTGTATCCTCTTGCTGAATTGACCCCTTTATCATTACATAGTGGTCTTCTTTGTCCTTTATAGGTTTTATCTGATATAAGTATAGTGACTCCTGCTCTTTTTGGTTTCCATTGTCATGGAATATCTTTTTCCATCCCTTTATTTTCAGTCTATGTGTGTCTTTATAGGTGAAGTGTGTTTCTTGCAGGCAATAGATCAATGGGTCTTGTTTACTCATCCATTCCGGCAGTCTATGTCTTTTAATTGGAGAGTTTAGTCCATTTACATTCAATGTTATTATTGAAAGTAGGCACTTACTCCTGCCATTTTGTTATTTGCTTTCTGGTTGTTTTTCTGGTTTTCTCTTCTTTCTTTCCTTCCTGTCTTCTTCTAGTGAAGGTGATTTTCTCTGGCGATATGATTTAGTTTCTTACTTTTTATTTTTTGTGTATCCATTGTATGTTTCTTGGTTTGAGGTCACCATGAGGTTGCAAACACTTTCTTGCATTATTTTTAACTTTGTTTCATCAGTTATATTTACATCTGTGAGAGCTACCAAAAACTGAAGGTACTTTTCATCAGAGTGGTTTGGTCAACCACCATGGCTCCTTGTGTTGCAACAAATGCCATTTTTCTTTTGAGCTGGTTTGTTTCTCGAGAAAAGTATCAGGTCCATGAGTTCAGTCAGCCCCGACCTCAATGGCCCAGCTCCCACAGCCCTAGCTTGTGACCCCCAGCTGAGCCCTCACCTCTGTTGCTGCTCCACCGTGCACAGTCCCACCCCATACAAGAGTTCATTTCTTATAGGGACACTGCCAGGATTAAATTAGTTTCTACATTTAAGTGTCTCAGAAAAGTGCCTGACACATAGAAATAGGTCAATAAGGGTTAGATATTAACAATACTCTCCCACCCCTACTTAGGGTCTCTTCTGTACAAAGGATGTCATTGCAATACGAGTGAGGAGGTCAAACGTCATTCAGTAATGTTCTGGTCTAGGACAAAATTTAGAAATGAGTAATTTTTGGCAAGTAGTTTAATATCTTTGAACCTCAACTATGTCTTCCATTAAAAACAGATTTCTGGTTACCTTTTAGGGTTAATGTGAGAGCTCAGTAAGAAAATGGTTGGTTAAGGCAATTATGCCTGCATTAAGCTATTTTGCCTACCACAATGGTAAAAATGATGTACACATTTTAAAGATTTGCATCAAGATTAAAACCAAAAAGGGATTTCTGCAGCTCATCTCCACTTAAGTGGGAATTTCTGGGGACCAAGACCACTCTCATCCCTAGTCCCTATTTCCTGACCTCTCCAGATCTGCCCACAAGGCCTCTTTGGCATCTTGACAAAAGCACTCATTTGGATGAGGTTCTTTGTTGCAGTTGCCTGTGGGCACAGATGGTCTTTTCCAGCCAAAGAAGGACAGGAGAAGCGCAGGCCCATGTGTGACTGCATTGGTCTGCAACAAACAAGAGTCATTCATTTGGTCCTTTATGCATTTTTTTTTTTAATAAGACAGAGATCTCACTATGTTGCCCAGGCTGGTCTCCAACTCCTGGCTCAAGTAATCCTCCTGCCTCAGCATTTCAAAGTGCTGGAATTACAGGTGTGAGCTACTACCCCTGGCCATACATTCTTTCATTCAATAAATATTTATCAGTGGCTTACTCTGTGTCAGGCCTGTGTGAGGACCTGGGGTTCAGAGGTGAACAAGGGAGATGTGTCTCGTGAAACTTATGTTTTAATTGGGGTGGTGAGTCACAACAGTTGAGGAATCAAGTCATATCTTTGGAAACTGGTAAGTGTTAAGAAGAAAAATAAGATAAGGCAATGCTGAGAGAGAGGCTCTAGAGAAAGGGGAAGAGAAATGGCAACAAACTGGACAGAGTGGTCAGGGAAGGCCTCAAAGAGGAAGTGACTCAGGCAGCGCCTGCTGTGAGACAGGAATCTGGCCCTGCAGTAACATGGGAACACACCATTCTTGGCACAGATGCCCTGGGATTGGAACGAGGAGACCAGGGTGCCAGGAGCTTTGTGGAAGGGGCAGGCAGAGGCTGAATCTTGGGACCATCCTTTCTTACCTTGCAGGGCCCAACAAGTCTGTGTAGGGCCTTTTCCAGCAAGGCAGAGCCTACCCCCAGCTGACTCTGTGTCCCTTCCTGTGGTTGCCTCACTCGTCCGGTCTCACTAGTCGCTCTGGCTGCCTCTGGCTACTTCCGGCTTCCTCTGGCAACAGGCTACTGGGGGAGATAAGTGAGAATTGCAACATGCCCTCTCCTTACCCTCGAGGAACTGGGAAGATAGAATCTCTATGGACCACACAAGACGACTGATACTACAGACTGGACAAGAGCACCAGGTGAGGGCTGAGGGACAGGCAGTAAATATTTAATGAGGCTGAGTTCACATATCCTCTGCATACTGTATTAAAAGGGCAGTCAGGAAAGGAAGGCCCTGCTTGTGTCCACCACTCCCAGACACTCAGTGGTGACAGTGGTCAGTGCTCTCCTTACCCTCACCCCTTTGCAGGGGAGAGGATCTCACAACCCAGCCGAAGGCTGACCATACTCCTCTGACTCCCACCTGAATGAGGGTCCCAGCTGGGGTCCAGGGACAGTGGTTGGGATCAATAGCATTTGACTACTGGTTTCTGTTAACAAGTGTTGACTGGCTACCTGCTTTGGGATCCAGTGAGCACAAAATGTCCACTAACCAATGGATTTTTTGAGCATCTCCTCTGTTCAAGCTCTGTATAAGGCACGGGGCTCAAAGTAAAATTAAATGCTTGGTTCCAGAAACCACATTAGCCTAGGCTTTTGTTTTCCATTTTAATTATTAATGACAGTAGCTTCCATATAGATATCAGAGAACTGTATCCTTCTAGTCATGAAAATCTTGTTTTAGCCTGGTTTCTAAATATTATTATTCCCTCCCATCTTTCCTATAAAGGTTGTTAATTATATGAATTAATATATTTGTAAAATTTTATTGGGATTAGGTCCATAGCTTTCATTAGCTTCGTAAGTTTTTTTTTAATCATATTTTTCTTTTTTAGTTCAGAAAAAAGTCAAGAAGAAAATTAAAATGACCCGTAATCCTACTGCCCAGATAACCCCTTGTTTTCACTTTTTAAATGCATATGGAAAATAATTCATGTTCTAGAAAGACACAAAATGAGAATCAAAATTCTCTCACTGCTCCCTCCCCACTTCCGTTTCTCTTCCATAAAGGTTTCTTATATATCCCTCTAGAAAATGCTTAGTGCATTTATCAGCATTATAAATGCATTATGTACATCCTATTCTTAAAAGCTTCTCCCGGAGGTTAAGAACTATTGCTCTCTGTATGGTTGATTGTCTGTTTTATGCTTTTGCCCTGTTGATCTGCATTTTAAAAAATGACAGTAGGAGGAAACTGCTTTCTCTTTCTTTCTTTCTTTTTCTTTCCTTCCTTCCTTCTTTCTTTATTTTCCTGTTTTTTGTTTTTTAGAGATGAGGTCTCACTCTGTCGCCCAGGCATGCTGGAGTGAAGTGGTGCAATCATAGCTCACTGCAGCCTCAACCTCCCAGGCACAAGCAGTCCTCCCATCTCAGCCTCCAGAGTAGCTTGGGACCACAGGCATGCACCACCATGCCTGGTTAATTTAAAAAAACTTTTGTAGAGACAGGGTCTGACTGTGTTGCCCAGGCTGATCTCAAACTCCTGTACTCAGGTGATCCACCCACCTTGGCCTCCTAAAGTGCCGGGAATACAGGCATGAACCACTGTGCCTGGTCAAGGAGCTCATTTTCTAATGCTCCTCTGCCTTGGACTAGTGGAGAGATGTCAGGAAGTTACTTTACCTTGCTGAGCCTCAGTTTCCTCATTCTTGTTGGGACTCAGTGGCAATGGCAATGCAGAAAGGCCTGGGCACACGATAGGCCTTCCATAAATGGTCAGTGCATTCCCCTAGGCCCTTTTGGAAGGAGGAGGGGCTGCCGGTTCTAAATAACTGTTACAGAAGGACCTGTCATCAGTTGCCCCTCAGAGTGACCTGTCACTTTGTTCCCAGCTACAGGAAGAAGAGTGTGGGAGTCCCCTGACTGGAGGTGACAGGGTCATACAAATTCCTCACCCTTGGTGTTGGCGCCCACCCCAGGTGCTCAGGCAATCCAGACCCTGGGAGACTGAGGCCATCTGTCCCTGGCTGGGAAGGAATCTCTGCCAACAGCTAAGACAGGCTCCTGATATACAGCCCCTGTCACCTCCCCCTCTTCTT
Organism: Rhinopithecus bieti; assembly: GCF_001698545.2. Classification (NCBI taxonomy): domain Eukaryota; kingdom Metazoa; phylum Chordata; class Mammalia; order Primates; family Cercopithecidae; genus Rhinopithecus; species Rhinopithecus bieti. The sequence continues at coordinate 2,148,570 of NW_016808764.1, forward strand.
TCTCGGAGTTGAGGCTTTAAGACCTCTGTGACCCCAGCGTCAGAGTTCAAATGGCTTACAGGAAAGGTCTCCAGTATCATCTGGGACCAGAGGCGGCTTGGCTATTGTCAAGCTGTGACCAGCCTCAGGAAGCCAGAAAGAAGGGCAGGACTCCAGTCTGAGGAGGTGGGGGCCGTGGTGATGGCAGATGATGGCAGAGGGTGGACGAAGTCCATTTGTTGTGTGTCGGGAAGCACTGGCCACATTGCTGGGTCCTTGGCAGGCGTTACTTGCTGGGGCCTCCCAGCTGCACCCCCACTTTGTAGATGAGGACTCTGAGACTCTGAGAGGCAAGCCACCTTGCCCTTCAGGGAGGCCATGGCAGAGTCAGGACGGGCATCACCTGCGTAGTCCAGCACTTATATTTTACTACGTTGGGCACAGGTAGATGTGAGGGAGGACACCAGACAGGATACCTAGAGCCTGGGCCACAAAGTGGCTACCCACTCACAGGCACAGACATGCTTCTGCCAGGGTCCACTTTTGCCTGTCCTGCTCTGTGTTCTCAGAGACTAGGACAGCGCCTGGCGCATAGTAGGTGCTCAGGAAGTCTTGGTGGAACAAAGAAGGGGATGGACAACAAAAATGCCTTCTGGCCTAACTCGACTGGCCCACCCCATACTCTCAGGTGGGCCCTCCCCAACTTGACGTGTTCTCAGGGCTCTGTGACAAGAGGTGCGAGCTTGGTACCAAGCTCCTAGGCAGACTTTGGAAAGAATCGCTGACCCAACTCTATTCGGTAGCCCCTTGCCAGGCCTCCTAGGAGGGACGGAAGAGCAGCGCCCAGCTAGGAGTGGGGCGCCAGACCCAGGCTGGTCTCTTCTTGCCAGCTGACCTTAGGGACTGACTTTGTCCCCACAGCTGCTGCGCTTTCTTCCCTGTAGCACACAGTGGGGGCTGGGAAGGCACTAAAGCCTGAAGGCTGTTGGAGGACTGCCCAGGGCTCTGGGCTGAGAGAGGAAAGGAGGAGTGGGCCAAAGGTCACAGCAGGTCTGCCTTTGTTCCCCAGTATGGAGGTAGAGTCCCAGCTCCTGGAGGGAGTCACATGTCCATAAGGAAGGTTGGCCTGGCCGGGCACAGTGGCTCATGCCTGTAATCCCAGCACTTTGGGAGGCCGAGGCGGGTGGATCATCTGAGGTCAGGAGGTTGAGACCAGCCTGGCCAACATGGTGAAACCCCGTCTCTACTAAAAATACAAAAATTAGCTAGGCGTGGTGGCAGGTGCCTGTAGTCCCAGCTACGCAGGAGGCTGAGGCAGGAAAATCTCTTGAACCCAGGAGGTGGAGGTTGCAGTGAGCCGAGATCGTGCCACTGTACTCCAGCCTGGGTGACAAAGCGAGACTCCATCTCAAAAAAAAAAAAAAAAAAAAAAAAAAAAAAAAAAAAAGAAGAAGCCTGGCCCAGGAGGAGCACATATTTGATAACAACTAAGAGCAGTAATTAGGGAGCATTCACCGTGCATCAGACACAGGTGCTTTCCGTGTAATAGTCTCATTTAACTCTCACAACACACTTAGGAGATAAGTACTATAATCAGCATCTTTCTCATCTCATTTTACAGATGAGAAAATGGAGGTACCAAAAAGTGAGCTCTGAACCACGGAGCCTGGCTCCGGAGCCCTTGTGTTTGACTACTGGGATCCACCTTCATTCTCACAGCCGCGTTTCCCACAGGGCTGCTTTGTAAGGCCTCTTAGAAAAGTCCTCCCTGCCTCCACCATCCAGGTGGGCCAAAGTCATCTGTGAACAGCTCAAGGACAAAGCTGAGAAAGCCAGCTCTGGGGGAGGGTCAGGAGGGCTGGGGGAGGAGTAGCCCCGGTGAAGATGGTGGCCTGATGGACACAGGGGGACAAGAGCAGAGTGTGTGAAGGCACAGTGGTGTGGTGTGTTTTGTGGTGCTCCCTTCGCGTGGGCTAGAGAGTGATGTGTAAAGGGCAGGAGCTTTGAAAGATAAAACCGGAAGTATCATACATAGAGAATTAGGGTTTTATCACTTGTCTGGGTGGCGGAGGCTGAGACTGGTGCTTTAGACACAGTGGTGTGACAGCTAGCTGAGAGTCACAGTGGCGGCCAGGCCCTAGGAGAAGTGCTGCACTTCCATTCTGTTGCTGCAGCCTCTGAATGTCCTGTGAGATGAGGAGTGGTATTCTTTCTTTCTTTCTTTTTTTTTGAGACGGAGTCTTGCACTGTCGCCCAGACTGGAGTGCAGTGGTGCTATCTCGACTCACTGCAGACTCCGCCTCCTGGGTTCATGCCATTATCCTGCCTCAGCTTCCCGAGTAGCTGGGACTACAGGTGGCCACCACCACACCTGGCTAATTTTTTGTATTTTTAGTAGAGACAGGGTTTCACCATTTTAGCCAGGCTGGTCTCGATCTGCTGACCTCGTGACCCGCCCGCCTTGGCCTCCCAAACTGCTGGAATTACAAGCGTGAGCCACCGCGCCCGGCCAAGGACTGGTTTTCTTTCTTTCAGGAGCTCCTTAAGGCCTTGGAGCATCTTAGGAGCCCTGAACTTCCAGGTAAGAAGTCCAGTTCCTTTGCTGGAGAGGCCACGTGGAGACAGGGTGGCCCTGATGGCTAGGAAGAGAAGCCCAGCCATCCCTGTCTTCCAGCTGAGCCCAGGCCTCTGCCAGCCACTAGCCAGCTGTGTGCAGTCATATGAGTGACCCCCCAGCAAGACAAGCAGAAAAAATGCCACATAAGCAGAGAAGAGCTGACCCCTCCAAGCTGAGTCCACACTGCAGAGTCATGAACAAATAATTGTTTTAAGGCACTAAGTTTTGGGGTTTTGTTTTCACTCAGCAACAGATTTATTTTTATTTTCATATTTTTAGAGATAAGGTCTCCCTCTGTTGCCTAGGCTGGAGTGTAACACATAATCATAGCTCACTGCAGCCTTGAACTCCTAGGCTCAAGCAATCCTCCCACCCCAGCCTCCTGAGTACAGGCACGTGCTGCCACACCCAGCTACTGTTTTTACTTTTATTTTTTTACTTTTAGTAGAGACGGTGTTTTCACTATGTTGCCCAGGCTGGACTCAAACTCCTGGCCTCAAGTGATCCTCCTGCCTTGGCCTCCCAAAGTGTTGGGACTACAGGTATGAGCTGCCACGCTTGGCCAGCAATAGATATTTGAAACAGGAATTGGGAAGGAAACTGATCTTGGAGATCCTGAATGAATGAAAACATGAAATGCTGGTGAGCCACTGACTCAGATGCTTTTTTTCCTTCTCAGGGAAGCTTTTCTAGGTGGATCGGGCCCAGCCTGGCTCACTCGGGCCACTTTGGCCACTTTTCTTTCTTCGGTCACCATTAATTACTCACATGTGTCTGTTCCCCAAGCCCTGGCAGCAGGTTCACCAGGAGAAGGGGCCTAGAGAGCTGTGTTCTTTTGCCTTTGCAGAGCTTCAGCGAGAGTTCTGCAGGTAGCGGAGGCCCAGTGCTGTCTGATGCACACAAGTCAGCTTCCAGTTCAGGCCTTCATCCCAAGTGAGGTGGTAGTGGAGGCAAACCCTTTGGAGGCAAAGTGCCTGGTCCAAAGCCCAGCTCTGCCACTTGTTTGCTGTATGACCTTGGACAAGTCAGGTCACCTCTCTGAGCCTCTATCTCCTTATCCGTAAAGTGGGGAGAACAATGCCCGTCCTTGTGAAGGTAAATGAAATTCCATCTGTAAAGAGCCTAACACAGTTCCTGGCATAATTGTCCCCATACATAGCCACATTCACCCCTCTTATCTACAAATCGAGTAAGCAACTTTAGGTTCCAACATCCCCCTCCATAGGCCACCTCAAAAACCCTTTCTCCACAGGTTCAGCCTGAGCCTGAAATTCTGGTGTCAATCATTGTTTTCGGTTATGCTTCCACTCAACTGCAGGTCTGCTGGAGCGAGGCTGATGTTGGAGTGAGCTGCACTTCTTTTTTTTTTTTTTTTTTGGAGACAGGATCTCTCTCTGACTCCCAGGCTGGAGTACTGTGGCATGATCAGGGATCACTGCAGCCTTGACTTCCTCAGTTCAAGCAATCCTCCCACCTCAACCTCCGGAGTAACTGGGACTATAGACATGTACCACCACACCTGGCTAAATTTTTGACTTTACTCTTTCTGTAGAGATGGGGGTCTCACCATGTTGCCCAGGCTTGTCTTAAATTCCTGGGATCAAGGGATCCTCCCGTCCCAGCCTCCCAAAGTGCTGGGATTTCAGGCATGAGCCACCATGCTCAGCTCAAGTCTCACTTCTAGAATCAGAAGATCTGGGCTCTAGTCTCAGCCCTTGTGCCTGCTGACTGGAAGACCTTGAGCAAGTAGCTCGTCCTGTGTGCGGTGGTTCCTGCCTTGGCCGAGAGAGTTGCTGGGAGGCTCCAGTGAGTACCCACAAACATGAAAGAACTTTGCCACTGGTATAGGATCAAGTGTGATCATCTCAATGATGACACCATTTTTGGTCCTCTCAGTAGGAATTGGTTCACTAGAGCTGTGCTGTCCAAAATAAAATAAAAATGAAACCACAAGTCTAGGCTGGGTGTGGTGGCTTATGCCTATAATCTCAGAACTTTGAGAGGCCAAGGATCACCTGAGTTCAGGAGTTCAAGACTAGCCTGGCCAACTTGATGAAACCCTGTCTCCACTAAAAATACAAAAATTAGCCGGACCTGATGGTGCATGCCTGTAGTCCCAGGTACATGCCTGTATTCGGGAAGCTGAGGCAGGAGAATCAGTTGAACCTGGGAGTCAGAGGTTGCAGTGAGGCGAGATCACGTCACTGCACTCCAGCCTGGGCGACAGAGCAAGACTCCATCTCAAAAACAACAACAACAACAAACAAAACAAAACAAAAACCAACCAAACAAAAACCAACAAACACAAGTCTTCATTCTCATGAGCCACATTTCAAGTACTCAATAGCAACATGTGGCTGGTGTCCACCATATTGGACAGCACAAATAGAGAATATTTCCATCATTACAGAAAGTTCCATTGGTCAACATTGCCCTAGTGTTTTTCCAATAGGACAGCTGGCGACAGAAATGAGAGGGAGAGATGGGGGCGGAGGAAGCCTGAGCCCAGAAGGGTGGGCGGCATGGACGTTTTGTTTGTTTTTGTAGACCCTGTTGGGCTGACTGGATTCAGGGATGGCCACTGCCCTCAACCTCCTCCCTGTTAACAGTCATCCTGGGCAGGTTCACTGGAAACAGCATTTTCTCACTTTGAGGTCAGGGAGCCTAGGGCCACCTCCAACATGAAGTGGCCACAGTAGCCTGGGGCGAGGCTGGGCACTACATGCTGATTTATCGCCAGGCCTGGTTGTGCAAGGGTGGGCCCAAGGCTTCATGGGGCTCCTCCTGTCCCCGGTGCAGCCCGGTTGGAAGGGCATGGCAGGGAGCAGGCGCAGCAGCGCCAGGGCGATGGTACCTGAGCTTGGTGCTAAGGGACCAATTAGCCAGTCATGGGGTGCATCCCAGGACCCTGCTGCCAACCCTCGGAGGCTCCTTAAGTCCCAGATCCTCTCCCCATGCCAGGCCGAGGCACCGAAAACCCAGCCCGTTCATGGGCACTAGCATCAGCCAGTGTAGCTTGGCCAACAGGCTCTGTGGCAGGGGAGGCCTGGAGAGCAGAAGGGACACATCAAAGGGCCCACTGCATGAGAGGCCCAGCTGGGAGCAGACCCCAGGGAATCCACATTTCCTGACTCATTTGATTAAGCTCTTTCCTGCCCACCCAGACACACAAACCGTATTCACATCGGTACACAAACAGACTCACATACAGCAGGCGCCCAGATATGCACCCACAGATCTGCCCAGAGATGGAGAGCAGACACACAGGCACCCAGACATGCACAGCAAACGTGCCCTCATGGGTGCAGGCTCATGGCTGTACTTACACATGTGCAGGTGGGCCCAGAATTCATCCCTGTTCCCCTAAACCAAAAACACCTTCCGTTAGCTGAAAGTGTAAACTGTGCGTCTTGCTGAACAAAATCAATCCCCAGGACCCCCTGTCCCTTGTGAACTACAAACTGAACCCCCTGCAGTACCATGAGCCCCACATCTTGCATGGGGCTGGGGAGGGGCACCCAGCTGGATGCATCACCTTCCTCTGCATTCAGCCAGAGGCTTGGTCTCTCTCAGGACAATGAGTATGTGAGAATACAGCACCTGTTCTGGGGGTCTCCCAGGCATTCCTGGGAGGGCACCTTCCTCTCACCCTCAGGCCCCCTCTCTAATCTTCACAAGAGCTTCAGTTTTCCCATGGGCCCCCCATGCCTCCCGCCCTCTGAAGCAGTCAGGCAGCGTGACAGGTGACAAATGAAAAGTCACTTTCTCGGCCGGGCATGGTGGCTCACATCTGTCATCCTAGCACTTTGAGAGGCTGAGGTGGGAGGATCACTTGAACCCAGGAGTTCAAATATAGCCTGGACCACATATCAAGATCCCATCTCTTATAAAGAAAATAAAAAGTTATTTTCTCAGCTGGGCACAGTGACTTGTAACTGTAATCCCAGCACTTTGGGAGGCTGGGGTGGGAGGGTCACTTGAGCCCAGGAGTTTCTGACCAGCCTGGACAATATAGTGAGACCTCATCTCTATAAAGTAAATAAGTAACTTTTTAAAAAGGCATTTTCTAATGAACAGGTGTGGACCAGGGCTGGGGCAAGCTGAGAGTGGGGCCGGTAAAGTTCCTAGAAGTCTTTGGGACTCTGGGGTGTCATGGGTTCACAGCTGAAACCCCGTTTTTGGCAGTTAGGGCTGCCAGAAGCCACGGCTGACCTCCTCCCTCCCTGCTCCAGTGCCAGGTTCACTGTTAGCCTTTGTGAACTTCAGCCACCTGCCCAGGGCCAGGCTTTCTCTTGGAATCAGACTTTCATAAAGGATTCTCAGAAAAAGACAGGCACCATCCTCTCAGCCCCAGTCTGGCAGACCCCCTACACTCCTTCCTGTAGTTCCTCTGTCCACTCCCAGGTTTTTTTGTTGGGGGACGGAGTCTCACTCTGTTGCCCAAGCTGGAATGCCGTGGCACGATCTCACCTCACTGCAACCTCCACCTCCCAGGTTCAAGCAATTCTACTGCCTCATCCTCCCTCCCGAGTAGCTGGGACTACAGGTGCATGTCATCACACCCAGCTAATTTTTGTGTTTTTAGTAGAGACAGGGTTTCACCATGTGGGCCAGGCTGGTCTCGGACTCCCGACCTCAGGTAATCCACCCACCTTGGCCTCCCAAAGTACTGGGATTATAGGTGTGAGCCACTGTGCCCGGCCCACTCCCAAGTTTTTAACCCATTCTGCCTCAAAGCTGGTTGGCTATCAGTAGTATCAATTCCCATCGCCAAACCCAGTGGGAATTTCAAACCATAGGAAATATTCTTGTGCCAACCTAGAGGGTTAAATATCTTTCTGCTTTGTGCCCTCTTAAGGCCAAGAGCAAATCTATTAAATAATAACAAATCACTTAAAAATAATAATTTTACCAGCCTGGGCAAGATGGCAAGATCCCAGCTCTACAAAAATAAAATAAAAATAAACTAGCTGGGCATGGTGTCACATGCCTATAGTTCCAGCTACTTGGGAGGTTGAGGCAGGAGGATCATGTGAGCCCAGAAGTTCAAGGTTGCAGTGAGCTATGACTGCACACTCCACTACAGCCTGAGTAACAGAGTGAGACCCTGTTTCTAAAAAAAAATGAATAAAATAATAATTTAAAAATATGAACTAACATTACTTACATAATAATAATTCATTTTAAAATAATGGGTTGGTTACTCTGGGCTCACTGCTTATAGAGTAGCCCTGCTCTGCAAGGAGCAATAAAAATATATAATAATAATAATAACAATAATGGCTATCACTGGAATGTAAGCAACAATATAAACTCTGCAAGAGTAGGTATTTTTCCATTTTGTTCACCAGTGGATCCCAATAACCTAGAGCAGTGCTTGGCATATTGCAGGTACTCAGTAAGTATTTGTTGACTGAAGTAATTACTATTAGACACTATCTAAGTGCCTTTCAAGGATCAGTTTACTTAATTAATTTTTTTTTTTTTTTTTTGAGACAGAGTCTCGCTCTGTCACCCAGGCTGGAGCGCAGTGGCCGGATCTCAGCTCACTGCAAGCTCCGCCTCCCGGGTTTACGCCATTCTCCTGCCTCAGCCTCCCGAGTAGCTGGGACTACAGGCGCCCGCCACCTCGCCCGGCTAGTTTTTTGTATTTTTTAGTAGAGACAGGGTTTCACCGTGTTAGCCAGGATGATCTCGATCTCCTGACCTCGTGATTCGCCCGTCTCGGCCTCCCAAAGTGCTGGGATTACAGGCTTGAGCCACCGCACCTGGCCAGTTTAATTAATTTTTACAACATTGTGAAGTGAGTATTATTGCACTCATTTTGCAGACTGAGGCAGAGAGAAACTAAGAAATCCACCCAAAGTCACATACCTAGTAAAGGAAGACTTTGTGTCCAAGCAGCCTGGCCCTAGGGCCCAGGCTTTTAATCACCAAGTCTATTGCCTTCCTTAACAGCAGTACCCTTAATAGCAATTATATTTCATTGAACTGTTTTTGTTTTGTTTCTCAGACAATAATTTATTGATGTCTGTGTCTCCTACCAGACTATGATGTCCGTGAGGTCAGAGGAAAGGGAGGATGTCTCACATACAGAAAAGGCTTGATCAAAATTGATGGAATGAAAAATGGTACTTCCTTCTATCTCTCCATGTACTGTCTACGTCATTCACCAAATGTCTTGAAAATGATTTGGGGTTGGGGGAAGGAACCAAGGGGTCAGTGGCTAGAAGCACCGAGTCCAGAGTCTGAAGTACTGTGTTTTCATTCCTGTCTCTATCCCTTTCTAGCTATGTGACCTTGGGCAAGTTACTCAGCCTCTTGGCCTCAGTTTGATCATCTATTAAATGGGGATAATAACAGCTTCTACCTGCTAGAATTGTTGTAAGGATTAAATGAGATAATGCTTGATCCATGCTTGGCATAGTAAGGGCTCTGTAAATGGCAGCTCTTGTCGCTGGTAATATGATGTTGGTGTAACTTCTGCTTGCCCTGTGTCTCATGTGAAACCAAAGCCTCCCATTAGCCCTTCCGCAGGCCACAGCCAGCAGCTTGTGGGCAGGTGCCCGCAGCAGGAGTGACCCACTCCTCCCCATCTGTCAGGGTGAATCCTCCACCACTTCCGGTCAGAGCTTACAACCTACTTATTAGGTTAATTAGATGCAGCACCTTTCCAAAGATACCTTGGCTCCAGAGCCAGCCCTAACATCTGGTGAGCAGCTTGACAAGGATTTGGGAAATGACACGTTGTCATCAGCCTCTGGCTGAAGCAAGTGGGTTGAGTTGGGGAGCAGAGGAACCATCCCATTCCTCTTTAGGGATGACTGGATGGCTCCTGGGGTCTTCTCTAGGTAGGAATGCCACATAAAATATAGGACACCCTGTTAAATTTGAATTTCAGATAAACACCAAATACTATTTTAGAATAAGTATGTCCCACATATTACATGGAAAATGCTTACATTAAAAACTATTCGGTGTTTATCTGAAATTCAAATTTAACTGGGCATCCTGTTCATTTGTTTGTTTTTTCCCCCTGAATCTATCAGTCCTATCTCTCGGGTGTGTTGGAGTGTGAGACGAGGAGGGAAAGCCCAAGTGTTTGAAGGAGCAGGCACAGGCCTTGGTAGGACCAGCTGTCTCTGAGCCCTGGCACCGGGAGCTCCTCTCTGGGCCTCTTGGGTCTGAGGTGAGGGTGCCTGGGGACCTATTGGAGCCAGCTTCCTGCAGGGAGGCTCTGCAGGAGGAACAGGGCACTGCTGCCAACTCAGATTTGTTTGCACTTCATGGCCTCCTGGGGCACTGGCCCCCTTCCTGGTTAACATCCTGGATGGGAGAATCAAGAACAACAGCACTTTCCCTGGAGAGGTGCTGAAGTTGTTCCAGGAGCACCTTGCTGGGAATAGGCCTCGGACGCCCAGCCTGTTGGGGCCTGGAAGACCAATCTCTCCTGCTACAGGAGGGCCCCCCAGCAGGTGCAGGGCTTGTCCATTGTCACACAGTGTGCAGGTAAACCTAGAGCATGGTCTCCAGACCTCCTGTTCCCATCCCCTACCTACGTAGCTGCCTTTCTGTGCCATCAGGAGAGGAGCAGCTGTGGCCAGTGCAACTGGTGACTGAGCCCCTCTAACACAACAGGTTTCAAACTCAACCTCTCATCTGCCCTGTATTAGGCCATTCTCGCATTGCTATAAAGAAATACCTGAGATTGGATAATTTACAAAGAAAAGAGGTTTAATTGACTTATGGTTCTGTAGGCTGTACAGGAAGCATAGCGCTGGCATCTGCTTCTGGGGAGGCCTCAGGAAGCTTCCAATCATGGTGGAAGGCAAAGCAGGAGCTTGTACATCATGTGGCACAAGTAGGAGTGGGGAGAGGGGGGAGGTGGTACACAATTTTAAGAGGCCAGATCTCCTGAGAACACACTCACTCACTACCACGAGGGCAGTACCAAGGGGAAGGTGCTAAACCATTCATGAGAAATTCATCCCCATGATCCCATCACTCCCACCAGGCTCCATCTCCAATACTGGGTATTACAATTCAATATGAGATCTGGGCAGGGACACAGATCCAAACTATATCACTCCCCCTTCAACACATGGTACCCACCCACCTGGCTGTGCAAACTAGAAACCTCAGCTTAATCCTGGGTGTATCAGTCAGCTAGGGCTGCCGTAACAAACACCACAGACTGGGCGGTCTAAACAACAGAAATGTATTTTCTCACTGTTCTGGAAGCTGGACATCTAAGATCAATGTGTTGGTGGGATTGCTTTCTCCCAAGGCCTCTCTTCTTTGCTTGCAAATGTCTGACTGTGTCCTCACATCCTCACATGGCCTTTCCTCTGTGCATGTGCACCCCTGATGTCTCCCTGTGTGTCCAAATTTCCTTTTCAGCTGGGCACGGTGGCACACGCCTGTAATCCCAGCACTTTGGGAGGCCGAGGCAGGTGGATCACCTGAGGTCAGGAGTTTGAGACCAGCCTGGCCAAGATGGTGAAACCCCGTCTCTACTAAAACTACAAAAAGTAGCTGGGCATGGTGGCAGGCGGCTGTAATCCTAGCTGAGGCAGGAAACTCGCTTGAACTGGAGGCAGAGGTTGCAGTGAGCTGAGATTGTGCCACTGCCCTCCAGGCTGGGCAACAAGACGGAAACTACATCTCAAAAAAAAAAAAATTCCTCTTCTTATAAAGACACTAGTCAGATTGGATTAAGGTCCACTCTAACAGCCTCATAATCACTTCTTCAAAGGTTCTATTATGGTGCAAAGTAATTGAAAGTAATGGCAAGAAACGCAATTACTTTTGCACCAAACTAATATATCCAAATACAGTCACATTCGGGGTACTGGGGGTTAGGGTTTCAAAAAGTGAATTCTGGGGGTATGCAGTTCAGCCCATAATACTTGGCACTCCTGCCTGTCCCTTCTCCTGTGAGTCACTAAGCCCTGTTAAAGCCATTTCCTCTGTAGCTCCTCAATTTGTCCACACTCTTTCATTGCCACCTGAGCCAGGTGGCCCTCATCTTCCAGGCCAGCTCTCCTCCTAGCTGGTATCCTGCCTCCACTTTCCCTTCTCCAATCCATTTTGCACCTAGCCGCAGAAGATATACAGCTCCACTCATGTCAATCTCTACCCTCCCATCTTTTAAATCCATCACTGGCTTCTTATTTTTAGGATCAAAATTGCCTTACTGGCTTACAAACCTCTGTGCGATCTAGCCCTGTCCCCTTTCCCAGCTCTAGTCCCTCCCGTGGGAATCCCTCCATCCACGCTACAGCTGATCTGAGATCTGAACGTGAATCGAGCTCCTTCTTGCTTGGGGCTCTTCTTGCTAGCACAGGCTGTTCCGTCTGCCTGCCTCACTCCTCCCACCCCACCTTCCCCAGGCTTACCTCTACCTGTTCTACCTGTCCTCAGACCTCCACCTAGGCTCCACTTCCTCCAGAAAGCCTCCTCTTGTCCCTACCAACCCTCAGCATGTGAGGTGGGGGCTCCTCTCGCACACCCCCAGAACACTCTGTTCTAATGCTTTGTTTGCTAGCCTGCCTTCTCTGCTAGTCTTCTCTGCTGGTGGCTTCTGTGAAGGCAGGGGCACATTGACTGCTCTATCTGCAGTAACCAGTGTGGCCCTGGCACACAGAGGGCTCACCAGTTATGAGTTGTGATTTTTTACTGTTAATTTCTGAGCAACGTCAGGCTACAAAGCATTGGGGGGCAAAAGGAGTAAAAGGCCAGCCGGCCGGGCAGTTTTTCCGTTCTAGCCATGCAACAGAATCACCTGTGTTGCTTTCCAGACATATCAATGCTCAGGCATCATCCCAGAGATTCTGATTCCATTGGTTGGAGGTGGGCCCAAGAGTGGTACTTTTTGAATATTTTCCAATAGTCTATGTGCAGCTGGGATTGGGAGGCCCTGAGTGAGTCCTAAGACTCAGCTCACTGGGTCTCAGCTCAGTAGATCCTTGCTGACAGAGGTCCTCCTCTACTGCTGGTGGGAGGACGGGGTCTCCAGATGTTTACTCCCTCCTGCCCCAGCTCTCCTTCCTCAGGGTGTGGCTCCCTGGGCTGAGCCCCAGTGATTTCCTCCCCATGGAACCAGTCAAACCTCTCCCTACTGGCTCCTTGGGGAGGCAGCCAGGTCCAGAAGGAGGAGCAGGGGCTGGGGTCTAGCCAGCAGGCTGGGTCACAGGTCTTCTGCCAGAGCCAGCCCCAGGGGAGTTCAGTTGGTTCCACAAATATTTGCTGAGCACCCAGACTGGGTCAGGTGCTTTGCCAGTGGTGAATCTGGTAACCAAGTCTGGCTACTGACCAGCCCTGTACCCAGCCTTGGACTAGGGCTCAAAGAGGAGCTAGGTGAATTCAGAGTACTGGTGGCTGGCTGTGGGCACTGTTATTCCCCAAAGTCACTTCCATGATCACCTAAGCAAAGGGGAAGGTGTGATCATCATGTCCCACCCCAGCTACCCTCTGTCTTTCCTATGGCCCAGTGTGGCCAGAACTGTTGCAGCAGAATCCCCTAGGAAGCTTGTTAAAAATACAGGTTCCTGGCCGGGCACGTGGCTCAAGCCTGTAATCCCAGCACTTTGGGAGGCCGAGACGGGCGGATCACGAGGTCAGGAGATCGAGACCATCCTGGCTAACACGGTGAAACCCCATCTCTACTAAAAAAAAATACAAAAATCTAGCCTGGCGAGGTGGCGGGCACCTGTAGTCCCAGCTACTGCGGAGGCTGAGGCGGGAGAATGGCGTTAACCCAGGAGGCGGAGCTTGCAGTGAGCCAAGATCCGGCCACTGCACTCCAGCCTGGGCGACAGAGCGAGACTCCGTCTCAAAAAAAAATAAATAAATAAATACAGGTTCCTGGGCCCCACCCTGGAAATCTGATTCAGAAGGTCTAGGGTAGGGCCCAGTAATCTAAGTTTTCAGCCAGTTCCTCAAGGGATTCTGATGCAACAGGTCGCCGATGATTCTAGTGTATAGCTGCCTTTAAGAATCACAGCAGTCTCGGCTGGGCACAGTGGTTCACACCTGTAATCCTAGTACTTTGGGAGGCCGAAGTGGGTGGATCACTTCAAGTCAGGAGTTCAAAATCAGCCTGGGCACCATGGTAAAACCCCGTCTCTACTGAAAAAAACAAAAATTAGCTGAGTGTAGTGATAGGCACCTGTAATCCCAGCTACTCAGGAGGCTGAGGAAGGAGAACGGCTTCAACCCACAAGGCAGAGGTTGCAGTGAGCGGAGATCACGCGACTGCACTCCAGCCTGGGTGACAAAGCAAGACTCTGTCTCAAAAACAAACAAACAAAAAAACAATCACAGCAGTCTAATTTCCTCAGGTGGGTTTAATGCCTTTTTGGGGAAGGAAATAAGTGAACGGAAAGAAGTTTCTGGGCTCAGGAGACTCAGCCACAGCTGGCTCTGACTGGCTTCACAATCATTGTCCCCCATTATTCACCAAGCACCAACCTGGTTTGGAGGACTGATTTGCTCAGTCCTTATCCTACGCTGGTAAATCTGGTGTCATCCCCATTTTATAGCCCAGAAAAGGTCAAGTTACTTGCCAAGGTCATAGAACACAATGACTAAGTCGGGGTTCTGGGTCTGAAGTTGCTTACAGACCCCGGGGGAGGCAAATGGTGCAAAACACCGCTAGCTCCGGGTGGAATGAAATTGATGCACCAGGGCAGGTAAAAGCCAAGTGCTCAGCAAGTGCAGGAAAAAAAGAGATTCAGGCTTACTGGGGACTGGCGGGGGAGGCTCCAAAGGAGGTGGTAACATTTGAGCTGGACGCTGGTAGAGTAATTCAACTTTGACATTCAGAAAAGGTAGGGAGAGAATAGCAGGCAGAGAGTGCAGCATGAGGGGAGATGGGGAGAACATATAGTAGGAACAGCGGGTGGGCTGATGTGTTGCAGCATGGGGTGTAGAAAGGGACACGGAAGTGATGACGCAGGAGAGGGCAGCTGAGGACTCTTTACTGGGTGGTCACTGGAAAATAGCCAGAAGTCTGAATGAGGCAATAACAAGGCCAATCTGGCTTTAAGAAGGTAACCCTGGTGACAGGTGACAGAGGGCTGGGTGGATCAGAGAGATGGTAGCTGGGTTAGGAGATGACTAGACCCAGCCAGGCAAGAACAGTGAGTCACTCTACTTCTCTGGATCAGTTTGTTCCTCTCTAAAATGTAGATAATTGTCCCTCCCTGACATGTCCCAGGCTGTGGTGAAGATGAAAGAAAAAGGGAGATGGGAAACAGTGTTGGTGAGCCCCAGGGGACAGAGGGAGGGCTTTGTAGGTGAGAGTCAGAATTGGGAAGCTGGAGGCTGTGTGACAATGATGTGCCCTGCCTGGTGACCCCAGTGGCACGGCTACAAGACAAAGCAGTATCCAAACAAGATCCAGGCCAAGCATAGGAGGAGTTTCAGTTCCCAGGAGGCATCAGCATCTGAACTCAAATTGAGAGAGAAAGAGAAACCCCTCCAAACCTCCCTTTAGTGGGACTACAAACTTAGCTGCTTCCCCATTTGAAGGGGTTCTAATGGGTGGAATTCTGTTTCCTAAAGGGCCTCACTGACACCTGTCCTGAGTCAGCATCTCACAGAGGTTTCGCCAGCGCCAGCCACATCTCCAGCATGAAGGTGACTGTATAAGTGTGTCCAGTCCAATTCCTGCCTTAATAAGAATCACTTCTGCAAGGGAGAGGGCTGCTAAGGCCCTGCCTCCCTCCAACTCCATCCTAGCCTGAGTCTTAACCATTCTTCCAATCCAGTTCCACTTTGGGCCAGTGCTTAACCCAGGGTAGCACTTTTGAGCCTCGCAACTCTTGGGAGTGAGTTTTCATCCTAACGTTCTCAGATGAGGAAATTGGGCCTCAAAGAGTCCACACAGGCGAGGCACAGTGGCTCATGCCTGTAATCCTAACACTTTGGGAGGCCAAGGCAGGAGGATTGCTTGAGCCCAGGAGTTCAAGACCAGCCTGGGCAACATGGTGATACCCTGTGTCTACAAAAAAATACAACAATTAGGCAAATGTGGTGGCATGCACCTGTCATCCCAGCTACCTGGGAGGCTGAGGTGGGAGGATTACTTGAGCCCAGGAGGCTGAGGCTGCAGTGAGCCATGATCCTGCCAGTACACTCCAGCCTGGGTGACAGAACAAGACCCTGTCTCAAAAACAAAACAAAACAAAAACAAAACAGACTCCACACAACTAGAAGGTGAAAAACTGGGGTTCAAACTCAGGCCCATAACACTAAGGGCTGGGCCTGTCCCCACCAAATCAGTCATTCCTCAGACAGGCTGAGGTATCCTCTATAGACGAAATATCTGGAGCTCAGAACACTGAGACGCTAGTTATGTAAAGACAAGGTGTGAGTTGGTGAGCTCATCAAGAAAATGCTTCCTGGGCTGGGTGCGGTGGCTCACACCTGTAATCCCAGCACTTTGGGAGGCTGAGGTGGACAGATCACCTCAAGTCAGGAGTTCAAGACCAGCCTGGCCAACATGCTGAAACCCGGTTTCTACTAAAAAATACAAAAATTTTCACGCCTGTAATCCCAGCACTTTGGGAGGCTGAGGCAGGTGGATCACAAGGTCAGGAAATCAAGACCATCTTGGCTAACGCGGTGAAACCCCATCTCTACCAAAAATACAAAAAATTAGCCGGGCGTGTGGTGGGCGCCTGTAGTCCCAGCTACTCAGGAGGCTGAGGCGGGAGAACCACTTAAACCCAGGAGGCAGAGGTTGCGGTGAGCCAAGATTGCACCACGGAACTCCAGCCTGGGTGACAGAGTGAAACTCCTTCTCGAAAAGAAAGAGAAGGGAAGGTAAGGGAAGAGGAGGGGAGGGGGAGGGGGGAGGAGGGGCAGGGAGGAGGGAGGGAGGGAAGGGAGGGGGAAGGGGAGAGGGAGGGAAGGGGAGGGGAAGGGGAGGGAATAGGGAAGGAAGGAAAAGAAGAAAGAGAGAAAGAGAGAAGAAAGAAAAGAAAAGAAAAAAGAAAATGCTTCCTGGAGGAGGCAGGAAGAGGGAACAGGGAGGCCAGTCGAGGCCTGGGCTGCTCTGGGCCCAAGCTCTGGGCTTTCTCAGTTCCCAAAGGAGTGGCTTTTCCAGAGAGACACAGTCCTGACCCAGGCCTGGCCAGTTCCCTCCTCCTACTCAGATTCTCCCAAGGTCTCTGGATTCCTTTCAATAGGACCCCCATGGGAGAGGGGACAAGGCCTGAGTATTGAGGATCTGGGGAGGAGTTGAGACCCTGGGATCCTCCTCCACGTGTGGGTGTTTGGGCCTCACAGATCTGGAAGAATATACCCTATCCTGAGACCTTTGATGTCTACATAAGCCACTTGTTCTCACAATAGACAAATGCTACCTTCCTGCCTCTGCCGCTGAGGCCCCTGGGTCCTGGTGTGGAATGTGTGGGCCTGATCAGCCAGGGATGGGTTCCACTATTCACATTACTCAGAGACACAGTGGCCTCCAGGTGGAAACTTCCCCATTTGGTGGAGAGACCACACCTTTGTTTTACATTTGTGTAACCCTGACAAAAGGCTGTAGGTCTCCTGGGAGTATGACCTTGGCTGTGGAATGACCAGGCTTCCTTTTTTTCTCCTTTGGTTCTTCTTTTTTAACCCTCCTACCTTCTCCTGCCCTCACCAGTTCCGAGTGAGGTCACCATTCCAATGACCTCTCTCCACCAAAGCCTTGCCAAGACCCCACCAGCTTCCTGCTGCATGGCTGACAGAGGAATCCCCACCCCCTGGGCCCTCATTCTCGTAATCACAGCCCACTCCCTCCCCAAATGGGGCCAGAATTGCTCTGTTTGTTTTTGCTTTGGATTTTCTTAAATTTTTTATTTTATGCGAAGTTACACATAAGCATAGATTTCTCAGAAATGTCTACAAAGTTAGTCATGAACAACTGCAACCCTGACCCATCTCCAGGGTGGCCACTTTCAACTCTTGAAATGGATTCTTTGGAATGTTCACTTTCATGTCTCTAAATAACATCTCACATGGTTTCTTCTTGATCTGTGTAGTTTTAGGAGTTTTTTCTTGATTTCCTGCCCTGGGAGACAAGGAGTTCTTTTAGCTCCTGTTGCCTCACACTCACCCCCGCCTCTCTCTTCCCAATACAGCCACACCGTAGAGGGTAATTTTGATTATATCGCTATTCTGTGTTGACCTTTTCTGACTATGTAAACACTATGGCCGGCTGAGCCATATGGTAGACTAGGATTATTTTTTCCACCTTTCTTTTAAATCTGGATAATAACCAGCTCATGGGCAGCCTCAGACATCACAGCCTAGCAATGGTTTGGCTCATCTGACCCCAGCCACTGACATCACCAAACCAAACCCTTCACTGCTTCTTGAGAAACATCTGTGGTCAGGCTAATGGTAACTTTACCAAGAAGACATGGTCCAAAAACTCACTGGTATCGTCTTGTTTTATGTGTCACAAGAGGCCACCGAATGGCTGCTCTGAGGTGGATGCTGAGTCAGAGTGAGTGGTTTGAATTCAGCCTCTGCCCTCTGTGGCTGTGTGAGCTTCAGCAAGTTACATATCCCCTGTGAGCTTTGGTTTCTTTATTTGTAAAATGAAATTAAAGGATGGAACTGCCTACTGATTGGGATAAACTGAGATGCACTAGTAATGTACAGAGCACATGGAAAGAATGACAAATGGTGGGCATTATTATTACATTGGGTTAATTATTAGTAGGGGCTCTTTTAGTGAATATTTCAGAATGAAGAAACAGCATGCTTCAAAAACATTCAGGGTCGGGCGCGGTGGCTCACGCCTGTAATCCCAACACTTTGGGAGGCCGAGGAGGGTGGATCACCTGAGGTCAGGAGTTCGAGGCCAGCCTGACCAACATGGTGAAACCCTGTCTCTACTAAAAATATAAAAAGTTAGCTGGGCATGGTGGCAGGCACCTATAATCCCAGCTACTTGGGAGGCTGAGGTAGGAGAATCCCTTGAACCTGGGAGGTGGATGTTGCAGTGAGTTGAGGTCACGCCATTGCACTCCAGCCTGGGCAACAAGAGTAAAACTCCATCTCAACAACAACAAACCCATTCAGGACTTTTAAAGTAGTTAACGGTCATGTGCCCCATCTCCTTAGGGATACAGCCCACTTGAGCCATCCCCGAAGAGCACAGTCTGTGCCAGGGCACTAAGCAGGGCCTTAGCCAGGCACTGGAGGATGGAGGTGTAGATGGGTGCGATCCCTGGACATGAGGAAAGGGACTGGTCTTCCCCACTCCTCCCTATTCTGTTTTTTTATGGTGTCTCTCAACTAATTTGGGTTGTACTGAGGGCACCGTCCTCCAACAGGAACCTAAGTCACGTTAGTCTCAGCTACCTCTGGTTGCACCTTGGAGAGAGTTGACCACCTGACCCCTTCCAGCCCCTTTCATGTTTATTTGGCAGGGGATGTTCATCATATATAGTATATGCTAATTTTAAGAGATTCAAACAGTGCAGAAGTATAAAAGAAAAAATTTAAAATCGTTTTTCTACCTTGGAGGTAAATACTGTTAACAGTTTGCCATGCGCCCTTCCAGGATTTTATTTTCTATGCTTTAAATGTGTGTAGGGGACCGTGTGCGGCGGCTCACACCTGTCATCACAGCACTTTGCGAGGCCGAGGCAGGTGGATCACTTGAGCCCAAGAGTTCTAGACCAGCTTGGGAAACATGGCAAAACCTTGTCTCTACTAAACATATAAAAATCAACTGGGCATGGTGGCACACACCTGCAGTCCCAGCTTCTCAGAAGATTGAGGTGGGAGGATGGCTTGAGCCTGGAAGGCACAGGTTGCAGCAAGCCAAGATCGTGCCACTGCACTCCAGTCTAGGAGACAGAGTGAGACCCTGTCTCAAAAAAATAAAAACGAAATAAATGTGTGTATGTGTGTGTGTAGAATTAGTTCAAGTACTATATTCAGTTACAGTATATGAATATAAGGTATAGTAATAAAATAAGATCATGCTGTACTTTCAATTCTGTGACTTGCTTTTTCGTACAATAGTGTATCATGGACCACATTCCAGTTTGCTCTAGATATCTCTGGTAATGTGCTGTGCATGTTTTTGTGGGTTGCCTTCCATTTTTACCAAGACAAGCAATCCTGTGCTAGTCTTGCTCTTGCATATATCCTTTTGCATTTGTGCTAATATTCTGTTGAAAGTAGGTTTTTACAGAGTGAAGATGAGGAAAACAGCTCAGGGGTTACTCCTCAGCCATCTCTCTGGGGCCTAGCCCCTTCCTCCCAGATGACCCTCTCCAGCTTCCATAACTAACCCACTACTCCTCCCAGGAAATGTCTAATCTCGGCTAGGCCAAGGCAACCAGGACGTTTCGTGTGGAGCCGAAATTATGAAACCTTACTTTGCTACTGGTTCTCATGGAAGATGAAACTAATTCAGCCACTGGGATTTTATGGTGCACATCCTTGTTTCAGCCCATGACCGAGCCTTTGCTGTGCCTCTACCGCGTATGAGGGTAAACCTGCTTGCAGATGAGAAATGATTATGATTCCTGCCTTTGACCTTTTCACAGAGCTCCTAGTTTCATAAAATGAGGAAACTGAAACCCAGAGAGGGAAGTGGCCCACGCAGGGTCTGCCCCTAGCCGCTGGGTCAGAATCTGGGTTTCTGGACACGGGCAGTGGGGATGGGAGTGGGGAGGTGGGAATAGGTCACAGAGGTGGGGAAGCAGAGCTATGCCCCTGGCTCTCTGCCAAGATTTCCCATTCAATCCCAGTATCCATGCTAGGAGATGGAGGTGGCATCATGTCTATTTTCCAGAAGAGGAAACTGAGGCAGATCTGGGTTTGAAACTAGAACTGTCAGACTTCTAAAACTCCCCATCCGTCTTCCTCTGATTTCCAAAATATGACATCTGGGGTGCAGCTCCCAGGTTTGGGGGTCTGAGGTAACCAACAGCCCTTCCAGGTGTCCCTGCCCACCTCCCTCCCTAGGAGCACCATTCCCATGAGGACGCCGGCTCCTCTTCCAGGAGGGCCCAAACTGGAAGAACCCCAGCCAGGCTGCTGGAGGCTTTGTCTCCCCTTCACCCACAGACTTGCAGAAAGCCTGACAGACTCCCACTTCCAACAGGGTTGGAGCACGTAGGTCTCTGGCCTCGGCATCCTTGGGTAGGCAACCCTGGTGACTTCTCAAAGATTACATAGCAGAATAGGATCCAAGTGGCAGGAAGAACCTCCATGTTCTCCTTTCCACTCCTTGGCTGGCAGATCAGCCTGTGCTCTGGGGAAAGGGGCAAAGGCTCCTCTGGAGCAGCCTAAAGGGCTAGGGCTAAGAGAAGGCCCACCTGGGTTCCCCCATTCATTCACCCTCTGCACCATCTTGGGCAGGACCTTCCTCCTGAAGACTCCAGCCTCCTTCCCAAACCCAGCCTGGTTGTTGGGCACAGGCACTGTCAACAAAGCACTACCCATGGGGCCAGCTCTTGCCAGGGACTGAGAACAATGATCCCCCGAGAGAAGCCTGTTACCCAAGGCTAGATTTCAGGGAGAAGTTGGGAGCAGCTCCTGCTGGCTTTGTGTTTGAAACAGTTGTCAGGAAATGCCAACTGCTCCTTGGACCTCCTTCCTTCCTTCACACCTTTTGAAAAGGTGAGCTCCTGGAAGACAGAGCCCCTCAGACAAACCCAGCTCACCCTCAGCTCCAACGCCCAGCTCCACCCATTCTGCCTATTTCGGTATTTCATACCACCCTGGGCTGGCGAGAGCTCTCCAGTCTTCTCTCCTGCCCTTCCCTAAGCTGTTCTGTCATTTTCCAATTCTTAGTATTGTTTTTTCCTAATAAAAGCAACACAGGTTTACTGTTAAAAAAATATTACAAGCTGGGCTCAGTGGTTCACTACTATAGTCCCAGCTACTTCGGAGACTGAGGTGGTAAGCCCAGGAGTTCGAGCCCAGCCTTGGCAAAAAAAAGTGAGAGACACTTTTTTTTTTCTTTTTGAAACAAGGTGTCACTCTGTCACCCAGGCTGGAGTATAGTGAGGCAACCTTGGCTCACTGCAACCTCTGCCTTCCAGTTCAAGTGATCCTCCCACCTCAGTCTCCCAAGTAGCTGGGACTATAGGTAGGCGCCACCACACCAAGCTAATTTTTAAAAATTTTATTAGAGATGGGGTTTTGCTCTGTTACCTGGACTGGTCAGAACCCCTAGGCTCAAGGGATCCACCTGCCTTAGCCTCCCAAAGTGTTGGGATTATAGGCGTGAGCCACCACACCTGGCACCCATTTCTTAAAAGAAAAGACTGCAGAAATGTCTAAATCTAAAGTAGAGGAAGAAAACCAGCCCCCATCCTAGTCCCAGACATACCATATTATATGATAAGCTCAAACTACACAGGCTCACCTGCACCTCATTTCTTCAAGGAGATTTCTTTGAAACAATAACTGATGGTGTCCCCTCCCTGTTTAAATTACTCCCGCAGCTTCCTACCATTCTCAGATAAAGGACACTCCTGATCTTGGCTATCAGGCCCTGCCGGCCTCTGCTTCAGTCTAGAGCCTCCCGCTCCCAGCCACACTGCCTGCTTTCAGGCTCCTGTCCTCCCTCTTTCTCCACCTCTTCTCTCCCGTCCTCTCTTTTCCCTTTTGCTTTTGCACAGGTGGAGCCCCAGTCCCCACATAGAGTGCTGTTCACCTGGTGACCTTTCTGCTCCCCTTTCGGATCCCAAATGACTTCCTCTGAGAGGCCTTCTCAGATCCCCCTGCTGGTGGAAAGCCCTGCTCCCTCTTGTCACAGCTGCAATTTTAAATTCACATCTGACTGTTTGGTGGTCTTGCTTTCCAAAACCATCCAGTTCAAGATTAAACAATTTAAGGAAGCAGAGCTCTGTTTTGCTCAGTATTCTCTCCCAGTGCCCGGTACATTGTGGATGCTCAATAAATACTTGGATGTATGGACATAGTAAGTACTAATTATCTGATTGCTTACATGGGCCAGCACAATGCAGGGCATGGGGGAACTCAAAGGATGAATACAACAAGGGCAGGTTCTCAAAGGCTGGAGGTTAGCAAGCTAGGGATAAGGCAGGCAGGGGTTTGGGTAAGTGCTAGAATGTGATGTCAAATGGTTACAAGGGCATGGCTTTCAAGGTCCTTTTGTGATGTTGTTAAGTCATTGCCTGATTGTCTTCTCTACTGTTTCTGTTAAACACAGGCCCCTGGAGAAGGGAGTCTTTGCTTCTACTTTTCTTCCCTACTTCCCTGCAGCCCGTGGCCTCCCTTTTAGCACTTAGCCCAGGCCAGAGGTCTACAGAATGTGTGTATTAAAAGACTGGATGGATGGATGGGTGGATGGATGGATGGATGGATGGGTGGGTGGGTGGATGGACGGACGGACGGACGGACGGACGGATGGATGGATGAAAGAACTAAAAAAGCCAGCAGGGCCTCACAGATCCTTTACTCTTACTCTGATTTTTCAAATGAGAAACTGAAGTGTAAGAGAGGTGGAGTACATCCTTAGTCACTTCCTCTCTTTGAGAACTTATATTGATTTTTTCTTTTCAGTCTATAAACATGTTGAAATATCCTTCAATCTAAACAAAACAAAACACCTCTTTCTTCCCTACAACCTTTCCCTTGAGCTAAGACTTCCCCCTTTGCTTTCACTGCCAAACTTCTTGAAGATCTCATAAAATTCACCCACTGGACTTCTTCATCTCCCATCACCCCTTGACCTCTAGCTTTTGGCTTCCATCCACATCACCATGGCAACAGCTCCAAAGTTGCCACTCACCAGAGACCTTCTAGGCCTGGAGCCCTTCCTTGGCCCAGGTAGTGTTTGGCACTGTCACCAAATCTTCTCTGAACCCCAGAGGCACTGCTCTGCACAGGGGACACTCTTCCTGTCCAGAAGGCTGCTTTCTTCTGGGACCCTTAATGGCATCTCTTCCTTCTAGCACCTTCCACCACAGCTCTGGCCTCACCCCCTTCTTTGCTTTCATTCTGTATTCTCTCAACATTAATGAGTGCCTCTGGGTGCCTGGTGCCATGATAGGCTCTTGGCTGCATCACCTTGTGTAACCCTCATGCTGACCCTCTAACACAGGTGTATTAGTGTCATCCATGCTTTACAAGTAGAGAAACTGAGAAGCAGTGAAAATAAGTCAATTGCTCAGTCCTACACAGTTGGTAAGTGGCATCTTTGGGACTCGAATAAAATCTTGCTGTTTTCAAGCCTGCACTCTTGGCTGTGAAGCCACAACTTTTTCTTAGCAGTCTCAGCCACACTCAGGCCCCACATCTCTTTTTACAACTCTCAAATAAGTGTTTTCAGAGGGGACCTCCCTTTGGAATGCCAGGTTTGCTCTTCCAAAGTCCTGATGAAATTTGTTGTTAGATATCCTTTTAAAATCTCCAAGCCAGACTCCTCAGGTCTTTTGCTCTCTTTATCGAGGGGTAAATCCTTCCCTGCCACCCTCAGGCTCACCTGCAATGTCAGCCCCCATCCCTGCCCCTTGCCCAGTCTGCCATGATCTCTTCCTGTCTCCTCTTGCATCTGACCCCCTCTCTGTGTGTTCTGAACAGTCCGGTGCTCCCTGCAGTTCCATCTCTGCTGAGAGAGGACCCTCCCTGAATTCCCTTCCTTCATGTCCCTTTGACAACTAGAAATCCTTTGTATCTAGAAAATAGGCAGACAGGAAATATTCTAAACATCAATAGTGGTTACTTCCAGATGAGGGGGATCCAGGTGACTTATTTTCACATCTGTTCAGTATTTTCCAAATTTCCTATAATGAGGATGTTTTACTTTATAATCAGAAAAGAACTTGTTAATTTCAGAAATTAATCTTATTCATCTGCCCTGCCCACTTCCTCTTTGAACCCCGTCTGTAGCCTATTCACGTGAGGCCTCCTTCAGGTCCCACTGGGGCTGCCTTGGCTACTTGAAAGCCAGGCATTTGTTTACATATAATGATCCACTTGGTCCCTGCAGCCTCCTCCCCAGCGCCCTGGGTGTACCGGGGCACCCCACAAATGCAGGAGAAGCAGTTAAAATAAACATATTCAAAAGAATATTCATCAAAGAAGTAAGAGACTAGAGACCCTTTAAATGTCTATCCAGAGAGGCCTGGTTAAATAGCACGTGGGAGGTCTAAGGGCTTGCCAATACTCCTTAGAAAGAAAGACATAGTGTGCAGTAAACCACCATGGCCCACATTTACCTATGTAATAAACCTGCACAGCTGGGCACAGTGGCTCACGCCTGTAATCCCAGCACTGTGGGAGGCCAAGGCGGATGGATAACAAGGTCAGGAGTTCGAGACCAGCCTGGCCAATATGGTGAAACCCCATCTCTACTAAAAATACAAACATTAGCCAGATGTGGTGGCAGGTGCCTGTAGTACCAGCTACTCAGGAAGCTGAGGCAGGAGAATCACTTGAACCCGGGAGGCAGAGGTTGCAGTGAGCCAAGATCGTGCCACTGCACTCCAGCCTGGGCAAAAGAGCGAAACTCTGTCTCAAAAAAAAAAAAAAAAAAAAAGGAAAGGAAAAGAAAAGAAAAGAAAATCTACACATCCTGCACATGTACCCCTGAACTTAAAATAAAAGTGAAAAAAAAAAGAAAGTCATAGATTCCAGCTGCCAATATGAACCAATTTCCAAAAGATGGTATTAAATTTTTAAAAATTCCAGTAAAATGTACATAGAATGTTCCTATTTATTTAAAAAATGAAAGGATAACCACACACACACATATATATGTACATATAGATACCTAGAAGATCTTTTTGGAAGGATATCCTCAAACTGGTAAGAGCAATTGCTTTGGGAAAGGGATGGGGGACAGGGGAACTGGATAAAAAACCTCTGAGGAGGTATGAGCATTGTTTCTGTTTACTTTAAAAAGCTGTTTGCATTTACCTTTAAAAAAAAAAACAACAACCAAAGGGGCTGGGAGTGGTGACTCATGCTTGTATTCCAGCACTTTAGGAGGCCCAGGCAGGAGGATGGCTTGGGCCCAGGAGTTCAAGACCATCCTGGGCAACAAGCTGAGACCCTTATCTCTACAAAATAAATATTTAAATATTAACTGGGTGTACTGCTCAGGAAGTCGAGGCAGGAGAATCGCTTGAACCTGGGAGGCAGAGGTTGCAGTGAGCCGAGATCGTGCCATTGCACTCCAGTCTGGACGACAAGAGGGAAATGCCATCTCAAAAAAAAGTTAGCTGGGTATGGTGGCGGGTGCCTGAAGACTCAGCTACTCAGGGGGCTGAGGTGAAAGGATCGCTTGAGCCTAGGAGGTCAAGACTGCAGTGAGCTGTGATCGTGCCA
This sequence comes from Rhinopithecus bieti, assembly GCF_001698545.2. Classification (NCBI taxonomy): domain Eukaryota; kingdom Metazoa; phylum Chordata; class Mammalia; order Primates; family Cercopithecidae; genus Rhinopithecus; species Rhinopithecus bieti. Next base: position 2,174,494 of record NW_016808764.1, read on the forward strand.
TTGCACTCCAGCCTGAGCGACGGAGCAAGATCCTGTCTCCAAAAAACAAACAAACAAAAACATACAAAAAAAGAAAAACAAAAAGCAACTTACAATTGGTATGTTCGTAACCTACCCAGGAGCCCACAGCCATGAAGTGGGAAGACCCCCAGTCACTTTGTACCACTTCTGAGGCCTCCTCTCTACCCCTTTCCTTCTAATGCTTCCTTCCTGGGGCAAGGGGGTACCAAACAAAATCCCCCCCAGTCCATCCCTGCAGCTGGAGTCTGGGCCCTATTCCAACAAGGATCCTTGTGCACTGAGGCCCCATGAGGTGGTCCCCAGCAGGAACCCCAGGCTGAGAGTTAGGGACAGACTCCCCCAGCTCACCATGTGCCCCCTCCTAGGGGAAATAACTCCTCCCCAAAGCAGGCTGGTCACCACAGGTTTGTTGGCACAGGGTGATTCGCTGCACCCTCGCTGCGCACTCTTCTCAGGGTGGAGAGCGCAAGCTGACATCAAGGTGGTGACTCAGCACCTTAGCAGCTGCTCCTCCAGAGGAAAAAGCCTTGCTGGCACGTGCCAGGCACAGTGGGTGGGATGTGGTGGGAAAGACAGCCTGGCCTGGCCTGGCTTCTCCAACAGAGGATACTGTGGGCTTGCCCTTGGCCAGAGGGCTCTGGGCATCATTTCTCTCCCCCTGCATTCAGGTCCTCCCTTATGGGGCAGAGATTGGACTGGGCACAGCCTTGCAGGCTGCCAGCCAGGGAGGAAATTGTCCTCAGCATAATAATAATTTACACTTCTTTATAGCCTCTTATCTGCGGATCTCAATGCATGGAAAAACTCAGATGTTGTTTGCAGAGTGAGAATTTGCCTGGACCAAGAGCTCTGCAGCCAAAGTCAAGACCAGCCGAAGTCCTCTTGCTCACAAATGCGGCTCACACACTCGCTACCTTACTCACCCAAGCCTGGGGGCCTGGCTTTGTCCCAGCCAACCCCCTGCTCAGCCACAGACACTGAGAGCCATAGTCTTTGTCACTCAAGACCAATTCAGCCAATGACCAGAGCCACCTAAGAGGACTCCCCACCCGTTAGTGTCCCACTTGGTGGGCCAGGCTGGGAATGTGGGCAGGTGGGAGGAACCCTGGCTTGAGAACCAGTAGGCCTTAGTTCTCAAAGCTGTGGCCACTTACTGGATTGACGTAGCCCTTCTCCCACCTGGGCCTCTGTTTCCTTACCCAATAAAATGTGTTTGGAACCCTCCAGGGATTGCAAACCATGCTAAACAAAATCTTGGCCTTTTCCAAGGGAGCTTCATGGCTTTTGTCAATACTCAATTCAAATATAATTCCCAAAATGTATTTTATTTATTTTTACTTATTTATTTTAAGATAAGGTTTCAATCTGTTGCCCAGGCTAGAGTGCGGTGGCATGGATCATGGCTCACTACAGCCTCAAACTCCTAGGCTCAAGTGATCCTCCCACCTCAGCCTTCTGAGTAGGTGGGACAATAGGTGCATGCCAGCACATCCAGCTAATTTTTAATTTTTTTGTAGAGATAGGGTCTCCCTATGTTGCCCAGGCTGGTCCTGGGCTCAAGCCATCCTCCCTCCTCGGCCTCCCAAAGTGCTGGGATTACAGGTGTGAGCCACCGTGCCTGGCCCAAAATGTATTTTAAACTACTTGAATATTTGTAATAAGCAGCACCATGCACATTTAGAAGTGATACGTGATTTTCACACACTGGAGCTCCCCTCAGTTGTGTTCACACTGATTTCGTAAGTAGCACAGTGACATGTTGGAAACTTGAACTTCTTAGAAAATACATTTAAATTAGTGGAGTACAGCTTTTATTGTTCGCATACACTGGGGTCCTGTGCTGGGTCAAATCTTATTTGGAAAAAGGGTTCTGCTTAAAAAGATCTCGCAGGCATTGGGCTCCCTCACCAGGAAGAGAGATAAGGAGAAGTGATAAGACCAGTGTTTCTGCAGAGTGACTTCTGTGTCCCGCAACTGTGTTGGAAGATTTTCTCAGCAGACTGCAGAACATCTTATCTGAGCTCTGCTCTGAGCAGTGCCACTGATTGGCAGACATTTGTAGGTTGGTTCTGGAAGCCACTGGTAGCTGACAGTTCCAGGCTGATCTGAAAGAGGTAGGGCCCACTTCTGCACCAGGGCAGAAGAGTGAAGCCTTTCAGGAGCTGCTTGGGGATAAGAAACAAACACCAAGAACTCAAATCACGAGTTGCCCAGCTCCGATGTGCCAGGCGATGGGCTGCACCTCTCACCCATGCAAATACATTTGTCCCTCACATGTACACAAGGAGGTTTAGCTTCATTTTACAGGTGAGGAAAGTGGTACACAAATAGTTTGACACTGACCAAGTTCTCTAGCTAGTGAGTGACAGTTTGGGGGTCAAACCCCCCAGTCTGGGATGGGGATCAGAAACTCACCCTTTTAATGAGCACCCCAGGGGATTCAGGTAATTCTGATGCAGGTGGTCTACACACCCTTCTCCGAGAAATACTTTTTACATTATACTGGGTGCAGGGGCTGGATACAGACTGAAGTATAAATAGTTCTGACCAACAGTGCCTTGTCATCAGCACCTGCTTTTTACCAACCTTTTACCTAACAGGTGGCTCTGCCTGGACAAGGTCTTAGAGGGGTCTCTGGACATCGGATACAGGCAAGCGTCTGCCCCTTTCTTTGCTTCCATTTTCACCTCAATAGAGCAAGGGATGACATCTTGGTGCCCTTCCTGCTCTCACTCCTGCGAATCCATCACCAGCCTTTGTGACCTGAGGACCAGCCCAGGAGCTCCAAGGTTGGGTCTCAGAGTGGTAAAGGGTCTTGCTTGAGTCAAACAGTTAGTAAGTAGTGAAGCTTCCTTCAGTCAGGCTGCTGGGCACCAGATCTCCACCATCTTAACTCCCAAGCAGTGGTGTCCCCAAGGATGGGGCCATAGGAATGGGCCACATGGGTACAATAAGAGGTCATATCATCCACAGAAAAATTGCAAACAATAATAAACTGACTAACAGTGATGCACCGGCAATTCTAATCAATGTCAGTGATAAACAACTTCTGTCCCTGCCACACCCCCCATCGTCTTGGTATGCCACCCACTGCCACCCTCTGCCGCATTCTCTCCTGGGGTTATGTGAGTCACTGCCCTGCAGTGAGGCTTCTCAGAGGAAGGAGAGGAAGGGACCTTGTTAGGGGTGGGGGTGGGGTCTCTTCAATGTGGTCCCCATCCGGCCACACCAGCTGTGACAAAGACACACAAGAGAATGTGGTCTGGGTGACTACAGGGCTCATTTACCTCAGGCTAAAAATAAGTGCATTCCCCGCAGCAGGTAGGTGACTCAGCAGGCCTGAGGAAAGCTTCTAGATGGAGGAAGCGCAGTCCTGCTAGCTCTGGTTTCCCCCAGGTACCAGAACAACAGGAAGGGGCTGATGACGGAATTGTAGCATACATTTCACAACCCCTGCTGCGCCTCCCAACTTTCCCCTGCTCCCGTTCCCCAAACTCACTGTTCAAAAATTGCTGTTCAAAACTCCTGAAATTGCTGGTCCAGTTGACAGCCCAAATGAGAGCCATGAGGCCAACTGCTCAAACTTATGGTAGCTTTCTTCCAGACCTTAAAGAGAGAGGCGAGAGAAGGTGTGTGCATGTATGCGTGTGTGCACACATGTGTGAGAGCATGTACATGAGAAGCAGGCCGCAGAGCGTCTATACTGGAGTCTGCCTTTGTCTCTGACCTCCCACCCTGGCCGCTGGCCACGTACAGTAGAACCCAAGGAGGACTGCTGATGCTCTCTGAGCATTTTCTACAATGCGTAGAAATGAAAAGTGCATTTCTACAATGGGAAATGAAAAGTGCTCTCTTCTCTCCGTCCCCAGACTCTTCAGGAAGCAAGCACAGTCCTGACCTTCTAGATAAATCTCCAGCGACTCAACAGCAGCTGAGGAGTGAGGCAATTATTTGGAGAATTCAGCCCCACCTCAGGCAGCTGTCTAAGCAGAGTGATTTAATGGGAAGAGGCAAGACTGAGCACCTGGACCTAGTTTCTGGTCCTGGTGCTGCCACTCATACGCTTTGTGACCTTGAGCAAATCAATTTTCCTCTCGAGTCTCTAGTTTCTTTCTCCTCTGCACATCCATTTGTTATTTCTTCAACACCTATCTATTAAATGCATATTGGGCCATGCACCTGAGTATACCATGCTAGATTCAGGAACAAGCAACTGTGTAGGATTGAAAATGTCCAGGAAGTCTTTGCACCTCCTCCTAACAAAAACTAGCACTACTTCTCCATCCTTTGACTCTGGGATGGCCTCGTAACTTGCTTTGACTAATGCTGCAAAAGTGACCCTTGACTTTTGCTCTCACCCTCTTGGAACCCAGCTACCACATAAGGAAGTCCCAGCTAGCCTGCTGGAGAGGCCACATGGAGGAGAACTGAACCTCCCTCACTGACGGCCTCTACCAGCAGCCCATCAAGTTAGACTATGCAGTCCCAGCCAACAAGCCACTTGACCAAAAATGTAAGAGTGAACCCAGCCAAAACCATCTGGAGCAGAGACAAGCCACCCTGCTGAGCCTTGACCGAACTGTCAACCCACAGAATTGTGAGCAATTACATGGTTGCAGTTTTCAACTATTAAGTTGTGGTGGTGGCTTGTTATCAATATAATTAATGTTTATTGACAATTTCCAATGTGCCATTGACAATGCTAAATGTTTTACATATATAATCTCATTTATTCCTCCCATCAACCATGTGAGGCAGGTACTACTATTCAAATATCCATTTTACAAATGAGAACACATGAGAACACTGAGGCACAGGAAGGAGAAGCAACTTGCTGAAGATCAAAAGCTGGGTAGGAGAGCTGCGATATGAGGCCAGGCAGTCCAAGCTTCAGAGCCTACACTGGTAATTCACCACTGCCTTACATGGAACCAAACAGACCTGGTTCTTGCCTTCACAGAGTTCATTGTCTAGGTGGGAGACTGGCATTAAAGAAACACAGAAGGCCGGGCGCGGTGGCTCAAGCCTGTAATCCCAGCACTTTGGGAGGCCGAGACAGGCGGATCATGAGGTCAGGAGATCGAGACCATCCTGGCTAACACGGTGAAACCCCGTCTCTACTAAAATACAAAAAACTAGCCGGGCGAAGTGGCGGGCGCCTGTAGTCCCAGCTACTCCGGAGGCTGAGGCAGGAGAATGGCGTGAACCCGGGAGGCGGAGCTTGCAGTGAGCTGAGATCCGGCCACTGCACTCCAGCCCAGGCGACAGAGCAAGACTCCGTCTCAAAAAAAAAAAAAAAAAGAAACACAGAAATAAATATATAACCACAAATATTGATAAGTGCTAGGAAGAAGACAGATGCTATGGTGTGTTCACAGAGAAGGCCTCTAGGGAGGCCCGAGGGTGAAAGGGGCAACCAGCTGAACGAGCTGGGGCAAAGACCAGAGGATTAGAATGTGATTTTGCAATTTCAGTCAGCATAGATGTCCCCTGGGGAGCCTAGTAGAAATGCAAAAAAGACCTGGGCCTCATTCCCCAGAGGTTCTGATTTTTCACCATCACCTCCAGATATTCTGATTTGCTGGCTTTGCTTGATTGGGAGCCTGATAATTCTTTTTGTTTTTGTTTTTCTTTCTTTCTTTCTTTCTTTTTTTTTTTTTTTTTTTTTTTTT
>NW_016808764.1:2181728-2201457 GCF_001698545.2 Rhinopithecus bieti
GGGGGGGAGGGAGGGAGGGAGGGAAAGAAAGAATTATCAGGCTCCCAATCAAGCAAAGCCAGCAAATCACCAGGAATGCCACCTGATGCAGCTTGATTTAGACCAGAGAGTAGGAAAGAATCCACTCTTGGCTTGGGGCCTGCCAGCCGTGGGCCTGAAGAAAGCTTGCTTGAGGCAAGGAGGCAGAGAGAGAAGGGTGCTGGCCCAGAACGCTACAGCCCCTTGATGAGTGGCGCAGCACGGGCTTGAGCATGCGGAGGTAGCGTGTTCACGGCACAGGTGTGAGAACTGCCTCCTCCCAACAGCCTTGTCCCTCCATTCTAGAGTGGCTGATGGTCACCACATAGAGGATTGCCATGAGAACTCAGAGTTCGTGGTGGGGTCTGGGGCATGGCAGGCACTCCCTAAAGGAGTTTTCATTCCTCTTCTTTGGGACAGACACAGAAATGAACCTGATGCCCGAGGAGGAAGACAGCCCCAGGAAATATCCTTCTTTAGGGACTGGGACAGACCCCAGTAGCTGCAGCCCATCCCTGGAGGCCCCAGCTCTCTCTCAAGTCCCCAGGAGCTGGAAGGTCAGCCCTGACCACTCCTCTCTGACACAGAGGAACCTCCGAGCTGTCCGTGTGGGAACAGCCTTGCCCACACATGATCCAGATGGTTGTCCAGAGGAGGGGATGGCCAAGGGAAGGGTGAGGCCTGACCAGTGAGGAAAGAATGAAGAGAATGAGGCACTGACTCATTCTCAGGCTCCTGCTCTAAGAAGGAAAAGGACTTATTTGCGGGTGGGGGTGTGGTTGGAGCCAGGCCAGAGGGTACAGTGAGAAATGAGGTGCCTCTAGCTCATGGATAAATCCTCCTGGGAAGGGGGGCCAGTTTACGAAACCCAGCAAGTTGATTGACAGTCTCTTCTTCTAACACATCCTTCCAACTGGGAGCGGTAGGAGGAATTCCAAAGACCAAGGCAGGCGGCCTTTCTTGAGTTCTACTGCACATCCAGCCCTGGGCCAAGTCTGGAGTGGACACCATCCCTTCAGAGCAACAGGATGAACTTGGGGTTCAGCATCTGCTTAGGCAGAGCCAGTGTTGGCCACTGTGCCTTATTCTCTCTCCCCACCTTTCTTTCCTCCCACCCACCCCTACCTCACCAAGCCAAGTATGGACTATATCTGGGACAACTTTTTCTGTGTAGATCAAACAGTTCCAAATAGCACAAAGGCAAAGGCACCTACAGGTTAGTAGTGGGCGGCCTGGGTATCTGTATGAGTTAATTTGCATGAAGGTAGATAGGCCTCTAAGGAGGAAGTTTGGTGAGAGGTTAAGGGTGGGGTACAGAGGAGCAAGGGGCCTGAGTTTCATTCTCTGTATTGCTGGAATGGTGGATGTGACTGAAAAAAAATTTTTTTTTTCTTACTGCAAAAACGGAATTTATTGACTTCAGAATGGAAGTCCAAGGGGTGTGGCTGGTTTCAGACAAGACTTAATCAGGGGCTCCAAATGTCACCAAACTTCATGTTCTCTGTTATCTTTTGGCTCAGCTCTTCTCTCTTCTCCAGGTAACAGCTCTATCACTGGCTGGTTCCACCCCATGGGGACAAGATGACTGTAGAAGCTCCAGGCCTCACATCATCTCACCAGGGCGAAGGAACTGAACTGAGTTTCAAAAGTTCTGGAACTGAGTTTCATTGGCTCTGATTTGCCTGCCTTTGGTCATGTACCCATCCCTTAACCAATACCTGTGGCGGGGGGTAGAGGGTACTGATTGCAGGATCATAGTCTCCCCTCCCAGATCTGAGTGTCTGGGAAGGGGAAGTGTATGGGGAGCCTGGTCATGGTGGGATGGGGGCAGTTTCACTGGAATCATATAAACTGGGCTGAGGCTTTTATTGCAAGTGAGTAAATGGGGACAGGCTAGCAGGAAACACTGGCGGGGGGCTGCAGGGAAAAGCTGAAAAGACTTCTTTGGGGCCCAGGTTACAAACTGAGACACACAGTAGGGAGAGGAGCTTTCTGTCTCTTTCCGTTCAGAGCGCAAAACCGTTTTGCCCTGGTGGGGACTGATGACTGCCACACAGGCCAGCACCAGGGGTCACACCCTTAAGTGTGACTTAAGTAGAGAAATGGGGGCCTCATGGAGCACCCCAGGCAGGGAGACAGGCAAGGCCCTGCCTCAGTTGCCCAGTGCACAGTGGACAGCAACAAAGAGGTCAAGCGGAAGACACACTAGCAGGCTGGCCGCGGGCACTTACAAGACACCCGAGGGACTTCCGGAGATGACTTGGGCAGACTTTGGGGAGCGAGTCCAGTGAGGTTCCGTATCAGAGAGGAAAGCAGCATCCCTGTGCCCTATGTGGGAACATTAGCAGGCTGTGATGGAAAGAGCTTCAGAATGGGGACCAAAAAGGCAGATTCCAGTTGCCAGGCCACTTGTTAGCTATATGACTTGGGGCAAGTCATTCTCTCTTTTCTGGCCTCGCCTTCTTCCTCTGTGAAATGGGGGTGATACACCCACCTCTGGTTGATGGGGGAATCTGGTGAGCTGGGTAGATGAAAGCAGTGGGGAAAGCTAATGCGCCGCCCTCGGGGCAGGGCCTGCAATGCTTCCTATCCTGGTCACTGGTGGCCCTAAGGCCTAGACCCAGGGGCCATATATTTGTGCCCCAGAGGCATTCGCAGCCAAAGGAAAAGCATCCAGAGGAACGAGCCCTACAGGCGCCCTGTGGAAGCTACTCCTCGTGGAGGCCCTGGTGGCGAGGCACTCAGGCACTCAGCCAGGGATGTGGGCAGCTCCCCGGGACATTCCCCTGCCCTTCCACTGAGTCAGAGGAAGGGACCCAGGCTGGGCACGAGCCTTGCAGGTTCTACTAGTTACTGAGGAGGGGAAGGGGCAGGGCTAAAGGCAGAAGGAAAAACACACAAACAACAGACACACCCACCCTCTCCACAAACAACCCCCTCCTAGAGGCCCAGGGCACAGATGCAAATCAAGCCCTGGGAAAGCAGAGTCACCTCCTCCGCACCAGGGAAGAGCTCCCCAGGCCTCGTCCACACTTCCTCCCCTAGCCTCTCCCTACCGCCCACATAGCAGGTCCCTTGGGCAGGGATTGCGTGTTTTCCAGAATCGTCTTAGTTGCAGGGACCCAGGCCTCCTCCAGCCCTTCTGGGTAGGTTAGACCCTCTACTCCCCAAATTTGGATTTCCTCTGCTTCCTTCCCAGGGAGGTGTCTGTACTCACGCCCCTGCTACCAGAATCAGTGTCCTAGAAAGCTGGCTGGTGGAAATGTCTTCTCTCTACCATGCTTGGCCTTTCAGGTCCACCTATTCATCAGCTGGTAGCGACTGGAAACATTCCTTTCCATATTTGCCCCAGGCCAGGAGAGGGGCGGTTCTGCTCCGCCTGCCCTGGAGGCCAGCACAGGTCTCAGCTCCAGCCCACAGGGAACAGTCATTACGGTGGAGAAAATATGGGTTTGAATCGTCAGTTTCTGTGCTTCTTAGCTGTGTGACTTTAGATAAGTTACTTCACTTCTCTGAGCCTCAATGCTGTTATCTGGATATTTTTTCCCTTTTCTGAATTCCTGCATGACTGCTCTCCTGGTAAGCATCTCTGCTAGGCAGTAATGACAATACCCACAGGTTGCTGTGAGGGCAGGGATGAGAGGGACAAAGCCCATAGCAGGGCTTGGTAGATGAACCTCCCCAGCTTTCCACACCTTACCACATGTTACTTTCCTATTCCATTCTCTTCTCCTGTGAAATGACTGGCTTGTTTGCTCAGCAGTCCCGTGTTGAGAGTCAGGCACCATCACACACTGGCATGCATTATCTTCATCACACAGCCCCGTGAGGCTTAAAGCATAAAGCCCATTTCAAGAGTATCCTGTGGCTCAGAGGCAAGGTAAGAGTTAGGAGGCTACCAGGGCACAGAGTCAGCATTTGATGCCCGGGCTTCAAGTTCCAATAGGAGCCCAGCCCCACAGCTTTCCACGGACTGTTTCTCTGCCTGGAATGTCCTCCCATCTCTCCCTCTAGATATTGTCAGTCATTCAGAGTCTCATTCCTTCCATCTCCTCCAGGACACCTTCTGAATCAGTGAGGACACTCTTGATTGCCAGTGACAGAAACCTCCCTCCCAAATAGACTTAAGAAAAAAACGGGGGTTTGGGACTCAAGGAACCCCAAAACCCAGATGATCTTGTTTAGTTACAGTTGGATTCAGAGCTCAAACAATGTCATCAGTATTTTCTTTCTCTCCAAATCTTGGTCTACCCTTTTTTATGAAGGCCAAGGTTTCGGGCTCTAGAGGGTAGCAAAAGGCACAACAGTTCCGGCACTTACGTCCTTACAAGTTTTCGGGATAGCGGAAGGAGTGAGTCTTATTTCTCCAGAGCTCCTCAAACTTCGTCTTGGAATTGAAATGTATTGTCACTCTCTGGTCTAACTTGGGTCAGATTCCCATTCCCAAACCAATCAATGTGTCCAGGGGATGGAGTTAGTGGATTAACTTAGACCTAAATCTCCTGCACCTCTCGGGAACTGCTGGTGGAGCTGGCTTCACCAAATGAGGTATGATTACTAGACATAGGTGAATGGAAGCTGACCACAAAGCAAGATGTCCATGAGCCCCTGTTGACGTTTCTTCCCTTTTCTGAATTCCTGGTAAGCATCTCTGCTAGGCAGCAAACTCTCTGAGGACAAAGACCTTGTGCATGACCCTGAGCACTCAACAGAGCACCTGGAAAATGGGCACCAAACATATGCTTTTCAATAAACCTAAGTATTCATTCAGAACTCAGTGCACCTAGCTCTGAGCTAGTGGTATCAGTTAAGATTCAACTGAGAAGAGAAACACTCTTGCGTTCTAAACAGGAGAGGTCTTGTGATGGGGTGTTGAATCGCTTGCAGAATCACTGGGAAGGTTGAAGAAAAAGACTTGAGGTTGAGCTTTCAGGAGTGACTGCCTTAGGCACGCTGCAGAACTGAGCCACCAAGAGGGCTGGTAAGGGGACTGTGTTGGGGAGCCAGTGTTGTGTGTTGGCTGTGGGGTTGGAGAGAAGTGCACAGATTTGAGGAGGTAAAGTCAAGTGACTTTGAGGGTGGATTGAGGCAGCAGAGTCTGTGGGTTAAGAGCCTGACTCTACCACTAACTTGCAAGGTAGATAATATCTCTGGGCTTCAATTTCCTTGTTTGTACAATGGTGATAATAACTCCAATTACATCATAGGGTTATAAATTATGTTTCGAGCTTTCTGGAGACCAGATGCTACTCCTGAGCTAGGAAATGCAGGGGGAGTGGGTGGGGTTTGTGTGGAAGAGGGTCCATTCCATTTGGGTTTCTTTTTTTTTTTCTTCTTCTTTTTTTTTGAGACGGAGTCTTGCTCTGTCGTACAGGCTGGAGTGTGCAGTAGCGCGATCTCGGCTCACTGCAAGCTCCGCCTCCTGGGTTCACGCCATTCTCCTGCCTCAGCCTCCCGAGTAGCTGGGACTACAGGCGCCTGCCACCACACCCAGCTAATTTTTTGTATTTTTAGTAGACACAGGGTTTCACCGTGTTAGCCAGGATGGTCTTGATCTCCTGACCTTGTGATCTGCCCGCCTTGGCTGCCCAAAGTGCTGGGATTATAGGCGTGAGCCACCGTACTTGGCCATTTGGGTTTCTTGACTTGATGGATCCTGGAAGGAATCGAACTGGGCAGCTCAGCAGGCTATTGAATGTTAGGTCCCAGGCTCCAGAGAAAAATCTGTGCTGGAGTTTTCCATTATATTGTGATTAATTCTGATTCACTCTTTTTAATGTGGGTGATGTAGCTCACAGCCTTCGCATGGGACTTACAGGCAGGGTAGTGTTCAGTCCCCTTCATCCTAAGTATTTCTACTTCACCAAGTGACAGCCTCTCTCCAGGAACCAGGAGCTTCTACTAACAGCCCTTTCTGTTATCAGATGCTGTGCTGAGCATGTACCTGGATTATCTCCTTTGGCCCCCAGGACACTCTGAGACAGCTACTGTTATAGAAATGAGGAGAAATGAGGGAGGCCTCAGGAAGTTGAGCAAGTTGCCCAGGGCCACAGAGTCAACAGCAGAGAGTGGGTCCAACCTCCAAGCCCATGCTTACAGCTCATGTTGTAGCGCAGAACTTTCAGTGATGACAGAAATGGTCTATCTGCACTGTTCAGTATGGTCACCACCAGCCACAAGGGAACTAAGGAACTGAATTTGAAATTTTCTTCAACTTTAATTAATTTAAATTTAATAGCCACATACAGCTAGTGGCAACCATATTGAATAGCATTCACCTAATCCTTCCGGAGAGCCAAGCAAAAACCCAGAACTTGCCCTCCGACCTTGTTGCGAAATCTTCTCATTCAAAACAGTTCACAGTAAGGGCTCGGGCTAATCTTGAGTGAAACACGGTTTCCCCACAGGCTCCTGAGCTCCTCAATAAGAGACGTTCTAGCCCTTGAGGGTTAACTAGATATTTCCTGCTTCCCACAGTGTTCAAAGGTACCAGATGGGGAAGTTGGATGGGTTGGGAGGTGTGAAGGCCTCCTGGTGGCTTCCGAGATGGAAAAAGGAAATGCCCTTTTGCGGCATCCTGGAATACCAGGCTCCAGGCTGGCATCTCAAGCAATGGCACTGTTGCCTGGGAGACAAGGCATGCTAGGAGACCTCCCAGCGGGCGGCCAGCCTGCGAGCAGGGACCACCCTTGGAGGACAGCAGCAGAAGCAAAGGGAGGAGTGGAATGGGGCATCAGGGGCAGAAGACCCAGAGGCACTGGGGGTGGAAGGGGCCAGGATGGTGCCTAGTGCAGATGGGAAGACAGAGGGGGAGGGAAGAGAAGCCTTGGCCTTGGCTCTCAGCAGCAGGGTGAGGGGAAAGCAGGAACTGTACAAACAGCAGAGTGGAGACTCAAGCAGGCTTGGGCAGAAGCAGTCCCTATGGATCCTTATCCATTTAGAAGTAAAAACCCTTATTGTAAACGAACTGCTCTTGTGATGCAACTGTCAGCAACAGCTGAGTAAGTAATTAGAGGCCTGGGAAGAGGCTTGCTGCCATATAACCTCGGCACCCGCCTCCCTACTGTCACCTCTGTGGCTACGCCAGTGCCATACTTACTCTTCTTCCCCCAGCAGGACTATGTTCTAATTACATCTAGCCAGGCTCACCAAGAGTGTTTCCCATGGAATTTCATTTCCGGGCCTGTTGAATGCCAAATTAACTTTTAATCACCCTGGAGGTATTGAGTTTAATTAACCAGATTGAAAGTGACAAGCAGAACAGGATTTAGAGGGTAACTTTTTGGGGTGCTTCTTGGGAATGCAGAACAATTTATTTCCAGGAAGCTGGGCATTTGAGGGGCTTGTCTATGCTCTCCAGCCACAGCGTCTGCATATTTGAGAGCCCACTATGTGCTCAGTCCTGCAGTAGACAGGGTCAGGGCAGGAGGGTAGAAAATGTGGCCCTGGAGAAGCCCAAGCTTGAGATGGAGAGAACCTCACCAGGCACAAAAAACAGGAGTAGAGAATAATACAAGACCCTCTGTCTTCAAGTCCTAAGTTGTGGCATGAAGCCTGTTCAGGAATTCATCTAAACCAGTGCTTTTTTTTTTTTTTTTTTTTTTTTCTACACCACCATGTCTGTCTACATTTAAAGCTAATAGCTACTCTTTATTGCACATTTTTTATGTGATAGCCAGGTGTAGATACGGTCAACCTCACAGCCTTTCTGCCTTCCTGACTGGGCTTGGGTAATCTTCCCTCTGCCATAGGGCCAGGTGCCTGACTACCTGGTCAATTTGGCACATCCCATTTCCCTTGCCAGAGACTGGTGTAGGTGTGGGCATGGGATGCCATCCTGGCCAAAGTGTTTTTAGAAATAGCCAGCTGAGAGGCCGGGCACAGTGGTTCACGCCAGTAATCCCAGCACTTTGGGAGGCAGAGGCAGGCGGATCACCTGAGGACAGGAGATCGAGACCATCCTGGCTAACACGGTGAAACCCCATCTCTTTTGTATTTTGTAAAAATACAAAAAATTAGGCGGGCGTGGTGGCAGGCGCCTGTAGTCCCAGCTGCTCAGGAGGCTGAGGCAAGAGAATGGCATGAACCTGGGAGGCAGAGCTTGCAGGGAGCCGAGATCGCGCCACTGAACTCCAGCCTGGGCGACAGAGCGAGACTCTGTCTCAAACAAAACAAAACAAAAGAAAGAAAGAACGAGTCAGCTGAGTTGGGGATAGCGTTCTGGGAAAGGTTCTCAAAATGAGGCACACAAGAGATATTCCTTTTTTCTACCAGATGTTGTCGTGCCTTGGTGTGAGGGCTTGTGGCCTCCGGGTCTGTGGCAGCCATTCTTTTGCCATGAGGGGATCCACCTGAGAATGCAGCTTACATTCTGAAGATGACTGAGTAGGAAGAACCTGGAAGCTGTTGAGCTGTGAATTATCCAACCCTGGAGCACCCTGCGTGAAGCCCGTTTCTTAGGTGAGATAATACATTCTGGCTGGGTGTGGTGGCTCTTGCCTGTAATCCCAGCACTTTCAGAGGCCGAGGCGGGAGAATTGTTTGAGCTCAGGAGTTTGAGACCAGCCTGGGAAACATAGTGAGACCCATCTATACAATTTGTTTTGTTGTTTTTTTTTTTTAATTAGCCAGGCGTGGTGGCACACACCTGTGGTCCTAGCTACTTGGGAGGTTGAGGTGGAAAGTATCACCTGAGCCTGGGAGGTGGAGGCCGCAGTGAGCTGAGATCGCGCCACTGCACTCCAGCCTTGGCAACAGAGCGAGACTCTGTCTCAAAAAACACAAAACAAAAAAGCACAATACATTCTGTGTGACTGCAGCTATTTAGGGTAAAGTTTCCACAAAGCTGTAGCAACCAAAGTCATCTTCACTGGGAACCAGACACTGCTAAGTACTTTACATCGATTGTCTTATTTCTGTGCTGCAGCAACAAGGACAAATTCAGCCTTCATTCCTGCTCTCACAGGATGGAGTCCTGAGGTAGAGAATATGAGATAGCAGGTGTGGTGAGCTGAGGAACAATCCTGACCAGGAGGGTTCAGGGAAGGCTTGTTGGAGGAGGCAGTGTTTGAGCTGAATCTTAAAGGAAAAGGAGAAGTTGGGCGCACAGCGAAGGTGGTGGAGAGGATACTTCAGGCATGGGACCCACGTGAGCAAATGCACAGCAGCTCATGGTAGCTGGGGGCCTTGAGAACCCTAATAGGAGGGAGCGACACCTGGGTGTGCCTCGGCCAGGCAGGGTAAGGCAGGCAAGGTACCTAGGGCACTTGCGCCAGCCTGAGAGTCAGCACCTCCTTACCTTTTGTGCCGAAGCATTTCAACTGACCCTGGAGAAGGGACTCCATCTAGAGTCACTCGGCCCTGGATGAAATCCTGGATCTCCCATTGATCATATAAACTCTTGGCCTCAGTTTCTACCCTTGAGAAATGGGTCTAAGACCACTACCTCACAGGATTGTTGGAGGATCACATGAGTCAGAGAATGTAAAATTCCTAGCGGAGTACCTGGCTCGTGCTTGGTGGAAACTGAATTAGTTTTTAAAAAATAAATAATATGGTAAGAGCTTAAAACCAAGATTTTTTTAAATGGCTAAAAGAATGACATCTCTGAGTTTTCCCATTCCCTCATGCTGGGGTGCTCCCTCACCATTTGATTCTTTCCCAAATCTCCCTCATGCTGGGGTGGGCAGGAAGCAAAGAACACAGGAAGGAGGGAGTCAGAGGCTGACGGGAGTTCCTGCTTCTCCAGTCTTAAGAGTAGGACCCAGTTTCAGGCCTATCAATGTCAAGGGGAAAAGTAAATCCTGCTCCATCCAGGGCCAGAGGTAAACCCCCACCCCTTGATCCACACCTCAGGGATGTGCACCATGGGGAGGGAGGGAGGCAGGTCCTCCAGCCCATCTCAGGCTTCCTGAGAAGCCTTTGCCACCTGGGGACCCCTCCCTGCATTCCCCTCCTATGATCTCCCATCTGGGGCCTTGGAGAGAAGAGGCTGTTGGAATGCCTCAGGAGACATGGCATGTGTCCCAGCCAGAGCCATCTTGATAGCAAAGCTGACACCATAATCCCAATGCCTAATTGCATGCCTTCTCCCTCTCACCTTCCCAGCACAGTGAGGTTGCTGAGAAGAGAATATGAACACAGAGGCTAAGAGTGAATGGGTCTTCTTTTTTTGGGTTTCAGTTTTGTTTTGAGGTGCTGGTCTTTCTTTGTTGCCCAGGTTGGTCTTGGACTCCTGGTCTTGAGCAATCCTCCTGCCTTAGACGCCTGAGTAGCTGGGATACAAGCGTGCACCCCCATGACTAGCTGAGTGGATGGTTTGGATTCAAATTCTGCCGTTGACGAATACTGTTAGTTGCCTGTGTAATACATCTCCCTCAGCCCTCCTTATGCTACACCTTCTGCCACATACACACCCTTCCTTACAGTGACAGCAAACCCAGCTCCAAGCAATGGACTATGATTGGTCTAAGCCAAGGGTCAACAAACTATAGCCTGAGTGCCGAATCTAAATGCCCCCTGTTCTTTTATGGCACATGAGCTAAAATGGTTTTAACATTTGTTTCAAATGGCTGAAAACATAAAATAATATTTTGTGACACATGAAAATTATATGATATTGAAGATTTTAAATTTTCAATGTTTAATTTTATTTTGTATAGAGACAGGGCATTGCTATGTTGCCCTCAAACTCCTGGCCTCAAGTGATCCTCCTGCCTCGGCCTCCCAAAGTGCTGGGATTACAGGTGCGAGCCACTGCACCCAGCTGAAATTCAAGTTTAAGTGTTCACAAATAAAGTTTTATTTAAATACAACCACATACGTTTGTTTCTATATTATCTATGACTGTGTGTGTGTGATAAAGGCAGAGCTGAGTAGTTGCAACAGAGACAGCATGACCCACAAAACCTAGAATGTTTCCTGTTGACACCTTTCCAGAAAACGTTTGCAACCTTTGGTCTAAGCAATCATGATAATCCTGCTCCTTTTTTCCCAGGCTTTCTTGCAATGAGGAGTGGGCACATGTTCTAGTTCTGTCCAAAGAGAACTAAGCAGAGGTCTCTGGGGGACACCCACATAAAAGCATTGCTTTTCTGAAAGAAGGGGACAGCATGGCTGGGCCCCGTCCTTCCTACTTCCTGCCTGAAGTGTGGATATACTCTCTGGGGCCCACCCAGGTATCTTCTTTCAGAGCCCATCTCCTGCCAAAAAATGCAAAAACAGAGGGTCAAGAGTTCAGTCTGGAGGGCTGGGTAGGCTTGCTGGGGTCCAAGAGAGGGGGACAGTCCACCCTGGGCACCTGTCCAGAGGATGTGCTGCTTTTCACCTAGACCAAAGGAACCATTTATCACCTGGGCTGGACTGAAGAAGGGTTGTCCACTCGCAAGAACTTGTTCGATGACTCCTGTCTGCTGGCCCAACATTGACATCTGGAGGGCTGGAAGATGGACTATCTCTGCTATGGAATCCTGGTGGCCAGCACTTCCCCATATCTTCTGGGTTTCCCTTGGTACCCAGTTCCTCCTATTGTAACTGAAAGATAGTAGATAATCAAAATAATCTTGGATGGTTGGGTGGAGAGATAAGGGCTGAATGAATGAATGAATGGAAAATACAGTCATTAAGAGGCTATCTTTCACACACATGAGCTGATGGCAAACCTGTGAGGTCACAGACTAGGTGTTTTTCTGCCCATTTAACAGAGAAGGAAACCGGGTTCTATAAAGCTACTTGACTTTCCCAAGGTCACAAGACTTGGAACAGGTGAAGCTGGGACGCAAACCAACACTGCTTCAAGACCCTGGGCACAGGCCCCTCTTGCCTTACCTCCCCGGACATCACCTCCAGTCCATACCACACCCAATATATAGGCAAAGAATCTGCTGTCATCTCAGCAAATCATGAAAGGAACTTTGCAACCTTTGCAAATCAAATGATACGGGTCTGGGAAGCTGCCAGGAACAGCCTCTCATCCACATGCCCTGGTTCTGCTCTTGGGACTGCCAACAACACGTCACTTCCTTAACAGTACATGTTTGTAGAATGAATGAGTTCTCAGTACATATTTGTAGAATGAATGAGTTGCCTTGCATCGTACGAATTCCTCAACAAAATCCTGGAAATGCAGGTACTATTGACATCATGCTTCCTAGCTTTGCAATAGAATGCAATGTGCATTCTGGTGGCCAAATGAGCCTCCTGCCGTGCTACATAAGTCCATGATATTCATCACCACCATCATGCAGGATCAGTTATCATGTACACTTGCTGCGTGCCACTCTCTATTCCAAGCACGCTATGTGAATGGTCTCATTTAAACTTCACAACCAACCCAGTGGTCTGGGTAGTACTGCTATCCTCATTTTATGGTTGAGAAATTTAAGGTTCAGAGAGGTTAAGTAACTTGATCAAAGCCACACAGAGATATCAGAGTCAGGTATAAACCCAAGTTTTTGTTTGGTTTTTGTTTTTGGTTTGTTTGTTTGTTTTGTTTTTTACCTCCAATAAGAGAGGAGGTGGCAGGGAAGACTTGTGTGGGATGGCTCTTGGAGGGAAAATGCCCCCTCTGTAATCTGTATGGAGGGCGGTCCAGTCCAAGAGCTGACAGGAGAAGAGAGAGCAGCTGCTTAGGGAAGCAGAAGTGGGCAGGGACATCTCGTTTGGGCAGGCCTTTCCTTGTCCTGTGCCAGGCTCAGCCTTGGCATGCTCACCCAGTGGACATGACTGTTTGTGTGTGTTGGGGGGCGGGGGTGGGTAAGGGCAGTGGATTAGGAGGGGCGGAGCGGGGCTAGCTGGGTTGTGATTCCCATGGAGACGCTGGTGATTCATTGCCCCTTCCAGCGAGTGGGGCCTCTATCAGGATGTGACTTGTAGTAAACAAGTCACAAGTTGCCATCCAGGCAAGAGGGAAATGGGGAGGGGTGGGTGCTGTCTCATCTTGAGCCTGGGCTACCTGGGCTTCATAAAGCACCTACCCAAGGCCCATCCCCAGGCTGCAGTGGAAAACCTTTCTTTGCCTGGGGTGAGGCACAATGGAAAAGGTCACTGCTCAAACCTTCTGAAATCTTTTTCCTGGAAGGTTCCAGGACCTCCATTGCCCTGGCCCAGAGGTATGACTACTCTAGCTTGGGCCGTGAGTCCTGGTGCCCAGAGAATATCTCTCCCAGGGCTTCTGAGAGGTATGCATAGATAAGTCAACCTACGGAGTTTAGAAGAGCTGGACTGAAAAAGAAAAGAAAAAGCTAAATCAACCTGCACACCATTAATTGGCACCTACTCTAAGTCCAGCAGGGCCCAGTGGCTGACTTGGGATGGGTGTTCAATAAAGGTGTGTTGCCCGACTGAGTAACTGAACCGGGCTCATGACTCCAGGCCAGAGGAGAAAACAGAGGAGGCACATCCCAGCCTTCAAGGAATTCAAAACCTCACTCACAGTAATAACACAATTCACAGAACGATTAAGTGTTAAATTGCGAGATTATCCCTAGGTGCTCTAGGAATTTTAAATGGGGGCTGGGACCTTAGGAAGGCTTCCTGGAGGAGGTGGACTCAAGCTGGTTGAGTGGGGAGGCTGGAGGTAGGTCTGAGTGTGAAGGGGGTTCAAGATGAACATAGTGAGGAATGAGGCAATTGTGTGATCCTTTGGAGTGGGAAGGTTTTTAAATATCCTGCCTGATGCCCACAGGCCTGTACCACAGTTACAGGGCTTGGCTGTGGAGGTTGACCCCATGCCGGGAAATCACTGAAGACAGCTATGTCCGTTATTACCTGATTTTATGGGTGAAGAAACTGTCCCATTTTATGGGTGAAGAAACTGGAGCTCTAACAGGCTCAGTAAATTATCTGAAGCCACATGGATACAAAGGGGAAGAAAAATTCGACCTGCACTCTTCAATATGTGGGCCGCTAGCCATGTGTCTATTGAGTTCTTGAGATGTAGCCAGTCCCAACTGAGCTGTACTGTATGTATAAACACACCAGATTTCAGACCTAGTAAGAAACAAACAAAAACTATATAAAACATCTAATTTATAGCTCTTTTTAGTACTTACGTGTTGAAATAGTATTTTGGATATATTGAATGAAATACAATCTATCATTAAAATTACAGTTAACCTTTGAGCAACACGGTTTGAATTGAGAGGGTCCACTTATACACAGATTTTCCTCCACCCCTGCTGTCCCTGAGAGAAGACCAACCCCTCCTCTTCCTTCTCCTCAGTCTATTCAATGTGAAGTTGCCAGGGATGAAGACCTTTATGATGAACCACTTTCATTTAATGAAGAGTAAATGTATTTTCTCTTCCTTATAATTTTCTTAATAACATTTTCTTGTTTAATGGCAAGGCTTCTGGTCAATAGCAGGCTAGTTAAAGTCAAGTTTTGGGGGAGTCAATGTTATTCTTGGATCTTTGACCTCATAGGGGTTGGCACCCCTAACCCCCTCATTGTTCAAGGGTCAACTGTAATTTCATTTGTTTCTTTTACTTTTAAATGTAGCTACTAGACATTTTTCTTTTACTTATTATTTGTTTTTCTTTTGTAGGGACAAGGTCACGCTGTTTCCCAAGCTGGCCTTGAACTCCTGGGCTCAAGTTATCCTCCCGCCTCAGCCTCCTATGTAGCTGGGACTACAGGTGCACGCCACCATGCCTGGCTAGAAAATTTTAAATTACATATGTGGCTTGCATAATGTCTCTATTGGACAATATCCCTGCCAAGTAGCAATGCAGCCTTAGCAGACATCTCTAGAGATGGTTCATTGGTTCATTAGGGCTGCTGCAACAGAATCTCACAGATTGAGTGGCTTTAACAATGGACATTTATTGTCTCACAGTTCTGGAAATTTATCATCTCTGACTGGAAGTCCAAAATCAGGGTGTTGGTTCGTTCTAAGGCTCTGCCTCTCCTCTAGCTTCTGGAGGTTTGCTGGCCATCTTTTTGGATCTGTGGCTTCTACAGCTGAAAAGGGTTATGAATGCGATGCTTTCCATCACCCTGGTTCCAACCCTGCCTTTGTCCTCACATGCTGCTCTCCCTGTGTCCACATTTCTCCTCTAAAATAACAACACCCATCATATTGGATTAAGGACCCAACCTACTCAACTAATGACATCTACAAAGACCCTATTTCCAAATAAGGTCATATTCTGAAGTACCGGGGTTGGGGCTCCAATATATGAATTTGAGGGTCACACAATGCAACCCATAGCAGATGGGGAACTCCCTCCCTCTTCAGGAGCCCATTCTATATTTGGATCACCCTGAGTGATCTTCCTCTGGGGCCAGCCTGGAGATCCACCAAGGAGCCTCCTTAAAATCTCTTGCAAATGCCCAGTCCCACTCTGTTGGGTGGTGCCAGGGACCAGGGACACCCACATTTCTTTCCTTGGAGCCCAGGTGTGACGGGCCCCACCCTGGGTGAGACGTATCTGTTAACGATAACCACCTGGAGAGCAGGAAGGAGAAAACTGATAAGGGAGAGGAGGTTAAAAATAACCCATGAGCTGCCCGCATGACCTTTGCCCTTTGCAACTTTGATTTACAAGCAGCACAACCAGCAGATCACCTGGGTCTATGCTGGCTGTAAAACCTCATGGTTGACGCAGCTTTCGACTCAGTGGCCTGGGAATTTCCAGTCCTGTGGTGTGACCGATACACAGAGGTCAGGCGGTTGTTTTTCTTTCTTTTTTCCCTGGCAGCCCTTCAACACCTTCCTAAGAGTGGGAGGGGTTCTAGTGAGGGCTCTGACTTACCCCTCTTTGTCCCTTAAGAGGAAGGAGTTGGCTTAGGAGGACTGCACTGTCCTTCAGAGCAGCTGGGTCACTGGGACCCAGTTCAGCCCCTGTCCTAGTGTGACTTGGGAGAGCTACAGAGTTTATTTCAGCCTCAGTTTTCTCATCTGCAAAATAGGAATAAGAAAGAAGGTTTGCCCTGCTTGCCCTGCCAGGTGCCAGTGAGGAGCCATCTAAGAGGGCATCTGGGCCCTGGGGTACAAGGAGGACTGAGGTGGTCGCCAAGCCCGCCCACACCTCAGTCCCCTTCCACATTGCACATACATGAAGTCTGTTCTGGGCCAGGTGTTAAGGCTTTGGGTTCCCCGCTGTCCAGGATGGGGTTCCCAGCGGAGCTGCATCAGCATCCCATGGGAGCTTGTCAAAAATGCAGACTCTCAGGCTCCACCAACCAGCTGAACCAGAATCTGCATTTTTATTTATCTATTTATTTATTTATTTAATTTATTTATTTATTTTATTTTTTTCTGAGACGGAGTCTCGCTCTGTCGCCCAGGCTGAAGTGCAGTGGCCAGATCTCAGCTCACTGCAAGCTCCGCCCCCCGGGTTTGCGCCATTCTCCTGCCTCAGCCTCCAGAGTAGCTGGGACTACAGGCACCCGCCACCTCGCCCGGCTAGTTTTTTTTGTATTTTTTAGTAGAGACGGGGTTTCACCGTGTTAGCCAGGATGGTCTCGATCTCCTGACCTTGTGATCCTCCCGTCTCAGCCTCCCAAAGTGCTGGGATTACAGGCTTGAGCCACCGCACCCGGCCAGAATCTGCATGTTTAAACAAGATCCCCAAGAGGTGAGTGTGCTCATTAAAGTTTGAAAAGCCCCACTTCGGTGGACATTGTTTTGCCTGTCTTGGACCCATTCCCCCTTCTTCTGGTAAAATTGATCATATTTTTTGGGGGGAGAACCATGGGCCCCAACTCTGGTCATATGTGCTTCAGTAAGGCTAATCCACTCTCCAGAACCCTGAGGGCACAAGAAAGCAAGTCCTGGCCAATCCGAATCAACGCTGGAACTGTGGCTGGGCACAAGGAGCTCTCTTTACATGGCTGTTGTTCAGCCGTAGGATGGAGTCTGGAGGTGGGCTCTGCCATTTTGGTCATGATTGTGAGAATCTAGAAGTGGAACCCTCAAAAAGAGGAGTGGAAGAGGGTGTCTGTGTGAGTGTGTGAGTGTGTGTGTGTGTGTGTGTTTAAGAGACAGAGGAGGATTCTGGATCACATCTACTGAGCTTCTGTCTTTGTCCAAATTCAAATCAACTTCCTGGCTTTTCAGTGCGTGTAAGCCAGTCATATAAGACCCAAGGAACAGGTCTCTTGTAGGATGTGATGACTCCTGCAGGAGGCAGGTAGGAGGATATCTGAGCAGGCAGATGACAGGGGATGAGAGTGTTAATGCTAAAATAACTGGCAGTGAAAGACATTTCAGGCAGGTGGTCCTACTTGAATTCCCCCTTCCAAACACATCTGTGGTGCAGCACATCCCATTCCTGGAGCCAGGCCTGAGCTGCCCAGCCTGCCTTGCCCTCCACCCCCATCCCCAGGCTTTTATTAGGAGCTCTGGACTCAGAAGCCCAGGCCAGCTTTGGCATCACATTGCCTGGGCATCTCCCTGCTTCCAGGCTGGAGGCCCCAGGAGAGAGGAAGCTATGGCCCAGGGCTGAGGACAACAGCCAGGGCCCAAGGATGTTTAAGGAAAAGCCACAGCTCCATTGTATAGACCTGTAGACAGAAGGGTAAACTCAGAGGAAATGAGTTGCCTCAATGCACACGCTGATAGCCAGGTGCTCTGTCTACCCGGCCAGGCCCAGACTGGGTTCCCCAAGACAGTGACCAACCTTCCCAGTTTGATAAGGACTGAAGGGGTTTCAGGATATCTTTCAACCAGGATGAGTTTGATCGCCTATTCCCAGAGGTTTCCAGAGCATGCGTTGGGACAGGCAGGAGTGGTAAGGTGGGAGTCCTGGGATGCCAGGTCGGGATGGGAATCCCCCTGACTCCGGGAAGCATGGGGTCTGCTCCCAGGGCTGCTTTCCCAGAAGCCAGAGCACCCTCGCCCCTGCAGGGCTTAGGGGGGAGTACTGAGAAGGAGGGATGGAAGAATCTAGGCATGAGTATGCATGCGTGTGTCTGTGTGTGTAGAGATCTCGTGGGTGTATGTGTGTGTGCGGACACGCCTATGTGTGAGTGGTCGTATGAGTGGCCAAGTGAGAGGCAGTGCCTGATGTGAGGCTGCTGGGTATGAAACATGAGGACTGTGATAATCACCTGTGGACTCCATGGGCCAGGGCTGAGTCCCTGAGGGGGCGGGTGTCTGCGTGTGAGGGGAGGGCAGGCTAGGAGTCCCCTTTGCATCTATGAATCTGCCGCGTGTGTGCCCTGCGGGTGGGAGTGGAAACGGTGGGAGGTGTGTGTGGAGACTTACCTGCTGCCTATGGGAACTGGTTCTGTGTGGTCATTCTGTGAGTCTGTGTCGGCTCTGGGGGTTGTGATGGGAAATATCGCTGTCTTCGTGACTCTGTTTGGGGCATATGGATGAGCGCTGGGTGTGTGCGCAGGGGAGGAACCTGCTGCCTGTGGAATCCACGTGTGGGTCGAGGGCCTGTGGGCTGGGCAGCAAGTGCCCACAGTGATGTGAAGATACAGTGTCAAGTGTGAGCCCACTGAGTGGATGGACAAAGCTATCCCTCCACACTCAGGCCCGGCATTGTCTCCTTCATTGTCTGCCCTGAGAGCAGCAAGAGTTCCCGTCCCAGGGCTCACATTGTCCTCAGTTAATTTCAGTTAATCCTGGTTAATATCCCTGCCTGGGGGAATTTAATGTGCTCCTTCTGGCTTCTTCCCCATTAGACCTTCTCAGAGTTAAGGAAGCAGCAAACTGCTTGGCAGCACAAAGCCCCTGGGCCACATTTGCCACTGTTTTTTAGAAGGAAAATTGCTGGCAACACTTCCATCCTCCGCTTCCAGAGAGAGCGGCTTTCCACGCAGATGTGTCTTCATGCCAAGGCGGACGCCTGGGAGCACCCCACGCTTCCTCGGCATTGCCAGAAATCTGGGGAATGTTAGAATGATAGAGCCATGTGGCCCAATTGCGAAAGGCAGGGGCGGGGGGATCTCCCTGAGCCTTTGTGAGAGACTGAGAGGAAGCAAGGCAGGGAGGAGATAGGAGGAGGAGGGCAGGGAGGGAAGGAACGGCAGGAAAAAAGAGGAGGCAGGCAGAGGGGGCATCCTGTCTGGCAACAGAGTGACATGGCTGAGTGCTGAGCCTCTAGCAAGGGTCTGGAACTAGGACTTGCTGGGAATGTGCTGTGAGCCTGAGGAAGGAGGGGGACAGGAAAAAGCCCACAGGAGAGGAGGGGTCCATAAGCTCTGCCGGGAAGCTACCACCAGGAGAGGACAGGGGAGGGCTCTCTCTCACCCATGCCCCTTTTGTGACTCCCAGATCTTCTCACCTGTGAGTTGTCAGGTTAGAAGTAAAAGCCTCACTAACTTAAGTGAGTCACTTAAACTGCTTTGGACTCCACCGGGCACCAGCCCTACTCATTCCTGAATCCCTCGTCCCAGCCAGAGATGGACCTCAGCAGAGAAAGGGTCTCACCCTTCCTGCCAACCTGAGAGGGTTGGCTAACACTGGGGGCAGACAGTGCTTACTGGACCACACCTCTTAAAACACAAAGCCTGCCATGGTCGACCCGGCCACTCCCCCAACACAATTACCAAGCTGCTGGGCAAGGCGTTGCCAAATGACTTTCTCCCCATAAAGTCCATTGGGGGAAACTCGGAGGAAATAAATTTCCTCTCAGCATGCCATGGATTGACTCAGGCTAGCTTCCCAGTGGTCCATAAAATAATAGCAACATTTACTGGGTTCTTGATTTTGTGCCAAGTGCTATTAAGTAGACCTTTTTTTTTTTTTTTTTTTTTT
>NW_016808764.1:2201688-2266378 GCF_001698545.2 Rhinopithecus bieti
GCCAGGATGGTCTCGATCTCCTGACCTCGTGATCCGCCCGTCTCGGCCTCCCAAAGTGCTGGGATTACAGGCTTGAGCCACCGCGCCCGGCCTTTAAGTAGACCTTAAAGAGAAAGGCTATTAACATCTCCATTTCTTAGAAGAGAAAGGGCAAGTAACTCTGCCAGCTCACATATACTGGGAAACCCCAGGGCCAAGATTGGAACCCAAGCAGTTTACCACCAGACCCCTGCCACAGGTGACCCTGCCTCTTGAGAAAAAGTAGTTTTTGATACCGGTGGGAGGGGGGTTAAGGAGAGTCCCCAGGAAGCTGAGCCACAGGGCAGGCATTCTTGGAAGACTTGAGCCCCAGAGTGGGCTCCCTGAGACAGCACCGCCAGGATTTTGGAAAAGTCAGGTGCAGTGAGGATAGTCCTAGAGGCAGACAGCTTGGCCTGTAGAGTTATATCTGCAGGATAGGAGACTAAGGAAGGACCAAAACCCTGGGGGATGAGGGCTTGGGCCTGGGTTGACTGGCCAGTCAGTGCCTCCAGAGCAGCAGCTGTCCACAGAGCTAACCCAGGTGGACCTCACTGCGGCCTGTCACTGGCACCCCAAAGGTCCCTTGCTCTGTAGGCAAACCTGGTGTTCCAACAAGTTGCAGAGCCTGCACCGGTCTGGAGAGGGCTCCAGGGCTGGGGACCAAAAAAGCTATGGTCTCCCAGACAGGTCTTTGGAGGAAGAGTTAGAAAGTCCTTGGGTGATGATAGAAAAAAAAAAAAAAATCCCAGCACCATTGTTTTACTTAAGGCTATCCTGAGATTCTGCCATGTTAGTATACAGAGGCCCTCCTTACACTTTTCCACAGCTGCATAGTATTCTGGTGTGTGGACATCCCATAATTTATTTAGCCAGATCCGTCTTAGTGAACATTTAGGTTGTTTCCTGTCAAGTTGTACAATGAGTTCCTAGATATAGCAGTACCAACTAGAAGAGTGCAGGCCTTTATCCTTTTACTAGATGTTGCCACCAAGCCCTCCACAGAATGTTGGGCCAGTTTCTCCTCCCCGACTCGCCAACAGCATTAGCAAACATTTTTGGTCTTTTGCAAACAGACAGGTGAAATACAGAGTCTCAGCATAGCTTGAATTCTCATTGTTCTTATTAGAAGGCGGATGAGCACCTTTCTACATTTAAGAGTCAGTGGTATTTTGTGTGGGGTTTCCATCTGTCCCTTCAAGGAACTTTATTATTTATTTTATTTTTCTTTCTTTCTTTTTAGAAATGGGAGCCAAATCCATTGGTGTAGATGATAGAATTCTATGCAGCCATTAAAAATCATGAATACTAATAAAAGTAATTATAAAATGTATGGAGGGCACACTATGTACCAGGCCCAGTTCTGAGCACTTCTCACAAAATGACTTCTTTTTTTTTTTTTTTTTTTTTTTGAGACGGAGTCTTGCTCTGTCACCCAGGCTGGAGTGCTGTGGCCGGATCTCAGCTCACTGCAAGCTCCACGTCTCCCGGCTAGGACGGGGTTTCACCGTGTTAGCCAGGATGGTCTCGATCTCCTGACCTCGTGATCCGCCCGTCTCGGCCTCCCAAAGTGCTGGGATTACAGGCTTGAGCCACCGCGCCCGGCCACAAAATGACTTCTTTAATCCTCACAGTATCTTCATTTGACATGTGAGGAAATGAGGCACAGGGAACTTGCGCAAGGTCACACAGCTAGTAAGATGCCTGTGACATATTGTTAAGAGAAAAAAGCGGGTAAGAAAATAGTACATGTAACTAATCTGTTTAACTTTAGGTATACACTTTTGTAAATAGATACTTCATTTTAGCACAATTAGTCTTATGATACTTTCTAAAATGTAGAAAAGAATGTTTATTTTTCTAATACTGATTCGAGCTTGTTTCCACATTGATTCTTTCCTTACTTGTTGATTTCACAAGAGAATAAATTATTCCACATACTCAAAAAAAAACTGTAGTATGACTTCATTTTTTAAAATTTAAAAAGAGACGCATACATCCACCCATGCACACATGTATGTACCACAGAAGATATGTATCAGTGGTTCTTTCTAGGTCATGATATTGGAGATGAATTTTATTTATTGATTTATTTAAGACAGGGTTTTGCTCTGTTCCCCTGGCTGGAGTGCAGTGGTGCAATCATGGCTCAGTGCAATCATGATTCACTGCAGCCTTGACCTCCCAGGCTCAAGCAATCCTCCTACCTCAGCCTCCAGAGTAGCTGAGACTACAGGTGCATGCCCCACACCAGCTAATTTTTGTAGTTTTTATAGAGACAGGATTTCACCATGTTGCCCAGGCTGGTCTCAAACCCCTGGGCTCATGCAATCCATTCACCTTGGCCTCCCAAAGTGTTGGGATGACAGGTGTGAGCCATTGCACCCAACCTCCATTTTAATTTACTTTTGTTTTTCCATAGTTACCTTTTAAAAAAGAGAAACATTGAACATATGCTATTTGTACAACAAGAAAAAAACCGTGGTCTCATCTTTAGTCTTAGGGTGAGGTACCCCATTTTAAGCCCGAGGTCACAAGTAGAGATGGCAGCACAGAACTGTGGCCAGCGCTGAGGGTTTGGGTTGGCTGTGGGGCCTTCCTTGTCTTGCAGTTAGAGGTGGCAATAGATCTTACTAGAGACCAGTGGGGTACCTCCCTAGCAGCCTCTCAGGAAGCCATAGTTTTTACCTCTTTCCAGAAGGTGGTAGAAACTGGGGCTGCTGTGGACAAAATCCTTGCACACTCTACCTAATGATAAACCTCTAGAAAACATGTAAGCCTTCAAACCTAGCTGAGCTGCTCTGTTGCGACAAGTCATGGGAAATATAAAGATGCCCAGATGGCCCCATTCAGTGATTGGGGCAGGTGAAAAAAGCATTCAGGGATTGGGGCAGGTGAAAAAAGCATTCAGGGATTGGGGCAGGTGAAAAAAGCAGTACAAAAATGATGATCTTGATTCAGACCATTTTTTATTAATGTGTAATATTTGCATATATTTATGAGATACATATGCTATTTTGTTACATGCATAGAATGTGTAATGATCAAGTCAGGGTATTTGGGACCTCCATCACCTTGTGCATTGATCATTTCTATGTGTTCAGAACATTTCAAGTCTTCTAGCTATTTTGAAATATACAATATTTTGTTGCTAATGATAGTCATCCTACTCCGCTATTGGATATTAGAGCTTATTCCTGCTATCTAACTGTGTGTTTATAGCATCAATCAATCCCTCTTCATCCCATATCACCTTCACACACACACTTTTCCCAGCCTCTGGTATCTGTCTTTCTGTGCCTGGCTTATTTCACTTTACATAAGGACCTCCAGCTCCATCCATGTTACTACAAATGAAAATATTTCATTCTTTTTTTATGGCTGAATACTATTTGATTGTGTGTGTGTGTGTGTGTGTGTGTGTGTGTGTGTAGCATTGTCTTTATCCATTCATCCTTTGATGAACCCTTATGTTGATCCCATAACTTTGCTATTGTGAATAGTGCTGCAATAAACATGGGGGTGCAGGTATCCCTTTGATACAATGATTTTCTTTCCTTTCCCTTGGATAAATACCCAGTAGTGAGATTGCCGGAACTAAAACTATTTTCAGTTTTCTGATAAATTTCCATACTGTCAAACAATTTTTAGTAACACCCAATGTGATCATTTTACGATTAAATGATGTTATAAATAGCATGTCTTACTATTCCTAAAATAACCAAATGACTACATTTGCAAGGGGGGGGCTTTGAAATGTACAACAGTTATTTTTAAGGGTAGAAAAAATAAGTCCAAACATTAACAGTAGCAAAACAGAGACTAAAGTGGAAATGGGCTTTAGAAACAGATACACCTGAGATGAGCCCAGCTGTGTTCGAATTAGCCCTTCACCGAGTGGTTCAGTTTCCTTGGCGGGGTCTGTATGATTGTGAGGGGCTGGGGGAAGTCTGGAGGGAGGTGTCAGGGAAATATGAAGCCCAGTTCCTGCCACAAGGTTCCCACCCAATGAATGGTCACTGTTATTACACAGGATGGTGGGCTTGTGGTTTGTTTTTTCCCTCTATTCTTTGGTCAGTTTTCTATAAGCATATTATTTTTAGAATCAGAAAAAAAAAAAAACCACTCACAAAACAAAAGAAATGTGATGAGTGATTTACAGGGAGCAAAGGGCAGAGAGAGAGAGAAAGAGAGAGAGACAGATGCTCTTTAGAAACCGTGGCTCCGGGCCCCGTAATTTAATCTGCAGTTAAGGAGGCTGAGAGAGGCAGGTGGGTGCACCCACAGGTTTCCTAACTGAGAACTTCCTGCCTTTGAGCCCACCTACTAGTCCCCAGGTTACAGATCTCAGGGAAACCCCAGGGCTCCCACCCCCTCCACACACACACCCACTCCCAATCAGGCAGCCTGTGAGCCTGGGTTGGGGCTAACCGGAACCCAGCCAGCGTCTCTCCCACCTTCTACCATCTGCTCTCAATGCTGTGCCCCTGGGCTGGGGCAGCCCGAGCCAGGTGACATCGAGCCGGGAACAAGAGCCAAGGACCACAGAACCTGCTTTTGGTTACACATGTCTCTGCCCCATCTTCCTTTTTCTTTTTCCACTTTGTTTCTTTCTTTTCCTTTTCTTTTCTTTTTTCTTTTCTTTTCTCTTTCCCTTCCCTTCCTTTCCCTTGCCTCCCCACTCCCCTTCCTTCCTTCCCTCCCTCCCCTTCCCTCCTTCCTTCCTTCCCTTCCTTCCTCTCTTCTTCTTCCTCCTTCCTTCCTTCCTTCCTTCTTCATTTTTCTTAGAGAAAGGGTCTCCCTCTGTTGCCAGCTGGGAGTGCAGGCAGACAACCATGGCTCAATGTAACCTTAACTCTGGGCTCAAGCAATCTCCTCCTCAACCTCCTGAGTTGCTGGAAACTACAGGTTGTGGAACAAATGCACCCAGCACTTTTTCCTTTTTTATTTTAAATATTTTTACTAGTAATCCTTCTCCAAAATAGAACTTCATAAAAAGTTAGAACTTTGCACATTAAAAGACACTATGAACAGAGTGAAAAGGCCACCGAAGAATGAGATACAGCATTTGCAAATCATATATCTTATCAGGGATTAAATCCAGGATATATAAAGAACTCCAAAACTCAGTTAACAACAACAAAAACCCAAACAACCCATTCAAGAATTTGAGGAAAAGGACTTGAATAGACATTTTTTCCCCAACAAAAAGATATACAAATGGCCAATAAGCACATTAAAATATGTTTTACCCCACTAATCATTAGAGAAATACAAATAAAACCACAATGAGATACCACTTCATATCATTAGCGGTAGCTATTATCCAAAAAAAAGCATAGTAACAACTGTTGGCATGGATGTGGAGGAAATTGGTGCCCTTGTGCATTGCCACTGGGAATGTCAAATGGAGGCCACCCAGTGGGGAAAACGGTAGGCAGTTTCTCAAAAAATAAAACAGAATAAACCATAGGTCCGCTTACACTTCCAAGTATAAGCAAAAAGAATTAAAAACAGGGACTTGAACAGATTGTTTTTCCTTTTCTTTTCTTTTTGAGACAGTCTACTCTGTGCACAGGCTAGATGTAGATGGTGCGATCTTAGCTCACTACAACCTCCACCTCCCAGGTTCAAGCAATTCTTCTGCCTCAGCCTCTGGAATAGCTGGGGAACCTACAGGCATGCTACCACAATGCCTGGCTAATTTTTGATTTTTGATAGAGACAGGGGTTTTTGCCATTGTTGGCCAGGCTGGTCTCGAAAACTCTTGGCCTTCCCAAGTCATCTGCCACCTCAGGCCTCCCAAAGTGCTGGGATTACAGGTGTGAGCCTTGAACAGAATTTTGATACTCATGTTCATAACATATTATTTCACAATAGTAAAGATGAAACACCTAAATGTTTTATTGCAAATGAATGGATAAACAAAATGTGATACAACCAAACTGGGATGTTTTGTCTTCAAAGAATTCTGAAACATGCTACACATGGATGGACCTTGAAAAACACATGCTAAGTGAAATAAACCAGATGCAAAGGGACAAATATTGTAATGATTCCACTTACACGATGTATCTAGAATAGTAAAAATCATAGAATAGATAGTTGTATCCAGGGTGTGGGGAGGAGGAACAGGAAGCTATTGTTTAATGAGTATGGGAGTTTCAATTTGGGATGATGAAAACATTCTGGAGATGGATGGGTGGTGATGGTTGCACAAACCAATGTGAATGTTCTTAATGTCACTGAAGTGTACATGTAAAAAATGGTTAAAATGGGCTGGCGCAGGGGCTCACACCTGTAACCCCAGCACTTTGTGAGGCAGCGGTGGGTGATCACCTGAGGTCAGAAGTTCAACCACATCCCTTGGCAAACATGGTTGAAACTCCGTCTTCTACTAAAATATAAAATTAACTGGGCATGGTGGCGTGTTCCTGTAGTCCCAGCTATTCGGGAGACTGAGGCAGGAGAATCGCTTGAACCCAGGAGGTGGAGGTTGCAGTGAGCCAAGATAAGCCCCTCCCCCCCACCCTGGAAAAAAGGGGAAAATTTACCTAAAAAAAAAAAAAAAAAAAAAAAGAAAGAATAGAAAAGAAAAAAAATTACCCAGTCTAACGTATTTTGTTATAGCAGCCCGAATGGACTAAGACACTTAACACAATTTTCAGTATTTGGCTATTACAGGCCATTCAGCATAAATGCCTCTTTGCACACATATAGAAGTAGTTCTCTAGGAAAACTTTCATTTACTTATTAAGGTTACAAGTGTCCCTGAATGCATGTCAATCAAATAGCTGCCATGTACTGGCACTTGGAGAATGCTAAATTTTTTGTGTCATAATCTCACATGCTGTTACTCCTCCAATCAACCCTGCATGGAACTGGTGTCGCTATCCGCTCAGAGGAGGGAAAGGTCCAAAAAACACAACTCATTTGCCCCAGATCACAGAGCTCATAAGAGAGCTATGGGCCTTCAGATGGACCTGGCGTAACCAAGTAAGGCATCTAAGACTGTGACCTCCTTGAGACCAGCACTTGGATCACTTTCCTGCCATGTCCCCACATCTGACACAGGTCTGGAATGTCACATGCAATAACAAATGCTCATTGAGTGTTGCTGAGC
The DNA here is from genome assembly GCF_001698545.2 of Rhinopithecus bieti. NCBI lineage: Eukaryota > Metazoa > Chordata > Mammalia > Primates > Cercopithecidae > Rhinopithecus > Rhinopithecus bieti. The sequence goes on from NW_016808764.1 coordinate 2,208,830, forward strand.
AAATGAAGGTAGGCGTGGGTGTGTGGAACCCTGCCCCAGGTATTGGCATTTGGTCCCAGCATTTATCTACACCCCTGTCTGCTCACCCATGCCTCCCCATTGCCCCAGCCCTAAACCCCAGGAGGAAAGCCAGGGTGAGGGGTGACAGATACAAGCAGTTTCTCTAATGTCATTCTCTATGACCTGTTCTCTACCCACTCAGGGTGGTCTCTCAGCTGGGTTCCCTGAGCCCCCTAGCCTGACACATTCCCCATCTCCAGACATTTGATTAGATCTATTGGCCTTCAACGTTCAGCCCATCTCATAACTCCCTGGCTCTGATCCCTCAGGGACCTCCCAGAGCTCTTTTCCTCCTTGCCTTATATACTTAGCTTATTTTCTTTTTAAAAGTCTGAATGGCCACTATCTCCTTTGATAAAGCTGCTCTGTGTGCTCAACACAGATGAGGACATGGATGCTCAGAGAGGTCATGTGTCTCGCCTTGGTCCCCAGCCAGCGAGTAACACAAGGTCACACCCAGGTCTCTGCAGCCTCAAAAGCTGACGCTTTTCCTGTTATAGCCCAAGCAGCCTCCGAGATAAACCAGAAGGAGGCTCACTTGTTATCAAATGGGAGTTTCACAGGATCTAGAGTTGGGAGGAACATTCATTTCCTGATGCGAGCTCTGCCCCCTGAACTATGGAGAATACATCCAAACCCCTGCCACACGGCAGTAGGCTCAAGTGTCTGAGTGGCCACAACTCCAGTTATCCACGCTCAGTAGACCCTCTCATGCCCAGGTCCCCTGTGGGTCTGTCTTGACTTCTCCAATCTACGGCCAATTCCCTAAGGATGAGAAGATCTTCTCAGACTCCTGCGTCCTTTCACAATCTCCCCAGTGTGGATCAGGTGCTAATTAAATTTTATTTTACTCCTGTTTCAGCCTTGCAATCCTGCAAGCGCTCTTCAGCTGTTCATCTCAAGTGAAATGGGACCAAGTAGGTAAGGAAAAAGAGTAAATCACCTTCCTCTAACAGTCAAAGCTCTAGTCCTCCTAACAATAGCATCCACTATTGAAGGGGGCCTTGGTGTGTGCCAGCTGCCATGCCGACAGCCACAGCCTCACTTCTTTCTCACATCAGCTCTGTGACGGAAGAACTGTATTGTGTCCATGTTGCAGATGAGAAAGTTGAGGCTTGATAGCTTACATGACTTGCCCAAGTTAATGAAGCTAATGTTTGGCAGTCCGAGACCAATATCTGGCTCTCCGCCATCACGTTTGACAGTCCCCAGATATATCAGCCAGGGTCCTGTAGGAAATGAAGCACACTCAAATTGGGTAATCTGAGGAAACTGAATAAAGGGACACTGCACAGAAGTATGAGCAGGGTCTGGGCGAGCCCAAATGGAGAGCAGCATACCCTTAGCTCACGCCAGCCGTGTGGACAGCACTCCTGGGCCCGAACCTGAGACAGGGGCTATGTGGAGAGGCTCCCCAGCAGGAGCTGTGGCCTTCAGTGGAGAGACACAGACACAGCTCAGCAAAAAGGGAATAAACACCCCTAACTGCTCACCTCCCTGTCTTTCCAGTCTCCAGCCAGTGTCGCATTGGTCAAATCCAGCTGGAAGCCAGAGCCCAAAGGTACCCACTGATATAACCCACCAATGTCAGCTTCTGGGCACAGAGGAGGGGAGAGAGTGGATGGGGTGGGTGGCAGCAAACAGAAGATCCCCAGAGCCCTAGCCAAGGTAGAGTTAGCAGATTCACCGGATGTGGCTACAAGGCAAATGCATCCTGGGATCCGTGTGGCACAAACTAAGAGATAGGGATTTTCCTCTTTTATTTCAAATTCAACCAGGGCTGCATCAACCCTAGCTCAAAAGCAATCCTTTCTTCCCGCCCACCCCCATCACCTCCACCAACACGAAAAGAGAAACAAGGAAAGACAATAGGCACAGAGGCAAGGCTGAGTGCGGAGTGGGGCCCTTACCTAGGCAGTGAGGCAGTATATTCCAGAATTCAGACCTCTCAGCTCAACCCCTACTTCCCCAGAGAGGACCCAGACCCACCATGGGTTTCCATATATAAGGAATCTAGAAATGCAGGGACTTTGAGAAGAAAGAACCTTGAAGGAGAGCACAAGGGCTCCCCAGAGAGTTTGGGTCTCCAGTCTTGATGCATTTACCAGGTGCCTACCGTATGCTCTGCAACGTGCCCATAAGAAGGGCCTGGGTTCGAGTCTGAGCCAGATCCTGCCCACAGTCTAATAGGAAACTCAGACACATAAAACATAGGTTACGGAACAGTGTGGGCAATGCACTAGTGGAAATGTGTACACATACAACTCAACAATTAAGAATATTAAAAATGGACAAAGGATTTGAATATAAATTGCTCCAAAGAAGATACACAAGTGGCCAGTAAGCACATTAAACAGCGATCAACATTATTAGTCATTACAGAAATGCAAATCCAGCCACAATGAGATATTTCTTCATACCACTAAGATGACTCTAATCAAAAAGACAGATAATAACAAGTAATGGAAATGGTGTGGGGAAATTGGAATCCTCATACACTGCTGGGGGGCATGTAAAGTGGTACAGCCACTTTCAGCAGTTCCTCAAAAGGTTAAACACAGAGTTTTCATGTGACCCCGCAATGCCGCTCCTAGGTATAGGCCCAAAGGCATTAAAGCATGTGTCCACACAAAAATCTGTACACAAATGATCCTAGCAGCAGTATTCTGAATTAGCCCCAAAATGGAAACAATCAATTGTCCATTAATTGACAAACAGAATAATAAAACATAGTATATTCATGCAATAGAATATTTTCAGCATAAAATAAATGGAGTACATTCACTTCATAAAGGGAAAGCTATTTTGAGGAGTTTTCTTTTTTCCACAAGGGGAAATGCAAAGCAGTTAGTTTTTTAAAAATGAAAGTTACAAAAAATAAGAAATGAAAGTTACAAATAAGTGAAAGTTCTAAGAAGAAACAAAACCCAAAACTTTACATTAAAAATGTATTTCTTTTCATGACGGAAAAAATACAGGGATTGATATTTAAAATACCAATTTATTCAATTTATATGTTAACACTCATATCTACTCTTTATATGGATTCTGGATTCTTTTATTATACTTCCAGTTTTAAAAAACACCCACATGGGTAAATAAGTGAGAGCACTAGGAATATCAGAGGATTAGCTATAAAGATGCCTTTTAACTTGAACTTTTCTTTTCAATCCTTCATTCTGACGGTAGTAAGTGAGACTGACAACTAAACCGAGAATTTGTTATTTCTCCTATTCCTTTGATAACCAGAGAGTGACAGTGGAAGTCATCCATCTTATCAGCGCCAGAAAATGCAGTCCCCCCGAAAAAACTTGGACGTTTCCTTTTCCTGCCTTCTTCTATCATTTCCTGCCCATAAGTTCCAAGAACAGGTGGATACAGAAACATATGGAAAAACGTGGTGGTGAACTAATATTTACAAAAACAAGAGCTCTGTTCAAAATAGATTCTCTTCTCTTGAGATTATAAATATTTTCTGTGAATTCAGAATATAATACTTATTTACAATTTACCTATCTTTATGTACAGAAGAAAAGCTATATGGAAACTGATTGAATAATCACCTTAGCAGAAAAGGATTTAAAAGTGTAAAATGGGCCAGGTGTGGTGGTTCACGCCTATAATGCCAGTACTTTGGGAGGCCAAGTCAGGCAGATCACTTGAGACCAGGAGTTCAAGACCAGCCTAGGCAACATAGTGAGACCCTCCCCATCTCTACAAATATACAAAAATTAGCTGGGCGAGGTAGCACATAGCCCCAGCTACTCAGGAGGTTGAGATGGGAGGATTGCTTGAGCCCATGAGGCCAAAGTTGCAATGAGCTGTGATCCAGCCACTGCACTCCAGCCTGGGTGACAGAGTGAGACCCTGTTTAAAAAAATATATAAAAGTGTAAAATTTATTGAAATTAATATTTAACAAAAATAAGACTTGCCAAATAAATCTAGAGTAATTCTTTTTGAATAAGATGCTATTTCTCTATGGTGTAATAACTAGCTTACTTTTAGAAATAGCTTGGTCTCAAGTAATAAAATACATTATTATATAAAATTTAAAAATAGGATGAAAGTATTGGTACATATTACAACACAAATGAACTTTGAAAACATTATGCCAAGTGAAAGAAGCCAGACACAAAAGGCCACCTATTGTATTATTCCATTTATATGAAATGTCCAAAATAGGCAAACCCATAGAGAGGGAAAGTAGATTAGTGGTTGCCAAGGGCTAGGGGCAGAGGAGAAAGGGGAGTATCTGCTAATGGGTATGGGTTTATTTTGAGAATGACAAAAACGTTCTGGAATTAGATAGTGGTTATGTGTATTAGTCCATTTTCACACTGCTATAAAGACATATCCGAGACTGGGTTATTTATAAAGGAAAAAGGTGTAATTGACTTACAGTTCCACATGGCTGGGGAGGCCTCAGGAAACTTACAATCATGGTGGAAGGCGAAGGGGAAACAAGGACCTTCTTCACATGGTGGCAAGAAGGAGAAGGGATGAGCGAAGAGGGAAGAGCCCCTTATAAAACCATCAGAATCTCATGAGAAGTCACTCAGCCTGGGGGAAACTGCCTCCATGACCCAATCTCCTCCCACCAGGTCCCTCCCTCAGTATGTGGGGATTACAATTCCAGATAAGATTTGGGTAGGGACACAAAGTCTAACTATATCACCATGTTGCATAATTTTGTGAATATGCTAAAAACACTGAACTGTAATACTTCACAAGGATGAATGTTATGGTATGTAAATTATATCTCAATAAAAATTTAAAAAATTGTGTATAAAAAACAGTATGGAGGTAAGTAGCACACAGAGAGGGAAGCATATATATAAAATATATTAAAATATATAATATATTACATATAATATATAATTGAATATATATTTATATATAATATATGTAACAGTATAGAGGTCAGTAGCACACAGAGAGGGAAGCAGGTGTGGACAGGGTTTCCTCTCTGGGGAGGTTTCCTAGAGAGAAAGCACCACCTGAGCCTGGTTTTAAAGGGCCAACAGGAGTCAGCAAACAGACTGTGGGAAGGAAGGACTTTCTAGTCAAAGGGAACAGCACATGCAAAGGCTGTGCAGAAGATGGGAAATACTGTGGTGTGCTCTGATAACCACAAGGCCTCTGGTTATTTGGGGCATAAATCTTAGTGCACAAACACAGAAGTTGTCTTTTGTAAGTAAAATTCATTTCTGACTCTGAGGCCTATTCCTCCAAGCTGCAGAAAACGTCACCCCATCATTCCTGGTAATATTATAATCCCCTGCACCAAAACATGGAGTCAGTGACCAGTCTCCACGGCCTGGCATGGACATGCTTTTGTGCCTGACTTTGACTCTGCCTCTGTGCCAGAGACTTTGCTAAGACCAGAAACCCAGTGCTAATGATTCCAAATGCCTGCTGCCCTCAGGGAGCCACTCCTTCTCAGGGTCTTGCTGTCTCCACACACCCTGCAAGGAAGCAGGGCTGGGATTTGGCTGCTGGGCGGCCTCCCCATCTCCTCAGAGGAATCGCTTTCTGGTCACAGAGCAGGAGATGCCCCAGAACTCACTCCCCACTGCTCCCACAGGGTGCTTTGCTCATTCCGTAAATCTCTGTTCATCCGTTCTGCAAACTCCCTAAATTGTCCTTGATCTGTGGGCAAACGAAGACCCAGCATAACTTTCAAATGACTCCTACTTGAATGAGAGAAAGAAAAATGAACTAACACATAGAGGGAAAAAAAGAAAAAATTAATATTCCAAAAAGATCCAGCCTTATACGTGACCACAGCATCTGGTGCAATGGACTAAGTATGAGATCAAAGGCAACAGGACCAGGATCCCTCTGAAGAGCTCAGATTCAAGACCTTCAGTTTTGTGACCTCGATGATGGAGTTTTTTACTAGCTGGTGCAGTGGGCTCTGTCCTCTGCAAGTTCCTGTCCCTGAGGCATTCAATCCTTCAGAGTGTGCAGTCCCCAGGGCCTCTACCCTCCTCCCCCTGCAACTGAAGTAGGGCATGGAACTGGGCAGAGATGGTCAAAACTGAGGCCATGAGAGTAGAGGCAGGAGAGTGGGTCCAAACACATTATGGAGATAAGCTGGGGAAAGAGGTGGGAGCTCGGAAGCAGGAATGTTTGACCTCCGAAGTCCAAGAGGGACAGCCAGGAATGGCAGGTTAAAACGGAAGAGCAACAGACTGGCCTGGTGACCCTGCTCCTCATTGGAGTGGGTGGCAGGCACCATTGAAGGGGTCAGCAGTGGCAGAGACCAGGAGATCTGAGCCTGAAGGACAGTCCAGGAGGCAGTAGGGGAGGAGTAGAGAGGAACTTCCTCAGGCTGAAGAGGGTCTAGAAAGACTTCACCAAAGTAGGGTGAGGTCCCTGGGCCCCGAGGGGATTCTGATTCCCAAGCTGTTCCCACACCCTTGCCATGGGGGGTGGCGGGGGAGAGAACCAGGACACCCGAGGTGAAAACTGTTGCTGGGTCAGCTGGCCTTGGTGGGTCACCAACTTTACTTTGTGGGGAGGATGTTTATTTAAGGAAAATCACTATGTTTACTCAAACCTTTGGGCTGCAGCCCCCAGGGGTGGAATTATCAGTGAAAGCTGGGCTATTAATCAATTGTGGGGCCTGGTGACAGACCTTCCTCCCTTCCGGAGAGTGGGAGGAACAGAGGAGAGAGGGAGGAAGGGAGAGAAGGGGCTGGCCCCAGCACTAGCCTGTGTGGGAATGACTGATCCCAGGAGCAGGAAGGTCACACAGGAAGTGGCCTTGAAGTGGCACCGGAGGCAGGAGGGGAGTGGAGGGTGGCGTTTCCATGGCACAGTGGTCATGGGACAAAGTTGGACGGAAATCGCACTTGAAGATGCTCCCTGGCCAAGGCCAAGTTGCCTGGGGAGGAAGGACAAACTTCCTGGATGGACGCCAGGACGCTGAGCCCTGGGGAGGAGGGCAGGGGTGGAGGCCATGGTGTTGCTGGGACCGTGGGGTCTCCCCAGGCCGTGGGCCAGGACCTCTGACCAAGCCTGAACAGGGCATGGCATCAGGAGTGCGTGCTGGATGGGGAAGAACAGAGGGATGTGGAAGCCTGGGTGGGTGAAGGCTGTGGTGTCTGCCCACCCCACGGTGAGCCAGCCGGGCAGGGTGGGTAGGTGCCAGCAGCCATGCTTGGTGAGCAATGCACAGGCTCGAGGCCTGTAGGGCTGGAAGGGCAACGGGTCCCGTGAGGGCATGGATGGAGGAGGGAGGTGCTCAGCGTGTGGGTAAATGAAGCCACAGACCTAGAGCATGGCTGGGGGAGGCCTCAGGCCAGGGTCAGGCTGCTCTCACTGGGTATTTGGACCACTGTTTGGAGATAATCCCCAGCGTGAGCTCAAGGAAGGATGAGTGAAGGGTGCATGAGGAAACAAGTGGGTGAATAAGTGTTCTCTTCCAACGATGGCACCAGCAGCACCTACCTCATCGCGGTGTGGGTGAGAATGAAACCACAGGTAGAGCACCAGGCCCAGGACACACTAAGTGCCCAGTCAGCACCACTGCTGCTGTGATCAGAATTACTGTTATTACAGCTGGGCTTTCTTCCTATTTCACACACTCTGCTCACACCTGTGTCTTTTCCCGCCCTACATACAGGCCCACAGAGTCGCCAATTACGGGAACATCCAATGTACCGTCCTGAACTTGGGGGGCCTCAGGGCCCGTTTCCACCGCCTGCCCTGTGATCTTGAGCTACCTACAACACCTCTCTGAGCCTTGTTTTCCTCATTTGCAACTGAAGACAATAATAGTATCTAGTACAATTATGAGGATAAAATGAGTTAACTCATGTAAAATGCTTAGCACAGAGTGAGTACTAAATGAAGATCGCTACTGCAAGACTGGGCGGGTGGATAATTCATGTTTTTGCTCCAAGGTGAGGTTGCCCTGTCTGCCAATCTGTCACAGCTAAGGAAGTGGGAGGCTTTCCCCTGTGGGACGTAGACTGGAGAAGGCCACCAGCTCTCACTGAGCGTGGAGGCAGAGCTGCAGTGCTCAGGGTTGGCAAGGGAGGGAAGGTGAGACCTGCAGTCGCCCTTCCTTGTCCAGGTCTGCCCCTTCAATCCTTTCTCTCCTCCTTGGCAGACCCCTTATCTCCTCCACAAATGAGTCACTCCTGCCAGGGGACAAGCTCCCTGGGGCACATCCTAGCCCCATGAAGCTGTAGCATTATAAGAATACGAAAAGGCAGACCAGCCTGACCAACATGGAGAAGCCCCGTCTCTACTAAAAGTACAAAATTAGCCAGGCGTGGTGGTGCATGCCTGTAATCCCAGCTACTCGGGAGGCCGAGGCAGGAGGATTGCTTGAACCCGGGAGGCGGAGGTTGCAGTGAGCCGAGATCACGCCATTGCACTCCAGTCGGGGCAACAAGAGTGAAACTCGTCTCAAAAAACAAGCAACTTAAAAACCTATCTGGCCTCTTTGCTGTCTTAAAAAACATAAACATCATGAATGGTGCTAAGCATCTGGTCAGGTGTCCTTTGATGGAAAAGAGCCCTGGAGACTGTGTCTTTTAAGGGAAGGGGCACTTTCAAGGAGACTTCACGGTGGCGATGGTGAGTTGGCAGGTGGTGGGAGGGAGGTGAGAGTGGAGGAAGAGGGGCTTCCTGGGGAAGGGACACTGGGGGTGATTTCCCAGGAGGACTTTGCAGAATGAAGTTACCCTGGGATTCAAGTCATGCCCTTCCCTACCCCCTTCATTACTGCCAGGTGAGTGGGCAAGGCCGTCCTGTGTCTTTGCTGCAGGACCTGTGTGTGGTCAACAGCATGGTTGGCCAGCTCAGTTCACTGGCTTCTCCTCCTCCTCCCCTTCCTTTACCCATGTCAACAGAACACCTTCTCCTGCCAGCTCTGGGAGCCCAGATGGTCTGAACAGACCTAGTTTCAGGGGCTCACATGGGTGTTTCTTGTTTGTTACTACCTTGGACCCTCACCACCTCTCCATGGGTGGACCCTTCCTGGCCCAGGCCCACCTGTTTGCCCAGCTCCCCCAGCCCTGCCCTCACTGGCATCCCAGACTCCAGTGGATTGAACTATTGGAAGTTTCCACATGTTCTCACTCACCTCTGGGTCTCTGCGTGGGCTAGCCCCTCTGCCTAGAATGAATGCCTCCTGTCTCTGGTCTACTGACTGACTTCTCATCTCTCAAGACTCAGACCAAATGTCACCACCTCTGAGGGATTTTTCTGTCCCCATGTAGCTTGGGCTTCCTCCTCTGTGCACCCTATTCCTATCTTGATTTCAGAACTCATCACTCTGATAATAGATGAGAAACCTATCTGAGATCAGATTCCCCCAAAACCAAGCCTGCATAAGGCTTCAGGTGCAGGCAGTCTATGTGGAAGGTGATCCTGGGAGCAGGGAATAGGGAAAGTGAGGCAGGAAACAAGGAAAAGCCCAGGAGGGGTGTGTTATCAAGGTGGATCTTGTGGGAAATAGGGGTTCAGGTCTCCTGGATACCCTTGAGAAATCAGAATGTGGCCACAGTCTTCTGCCTGGAGGAAGGCTTTTGGGCCCAGCTGGTTGGCCAGTTGTCCTGAAGGAGCGAACTTCTGGCCTATACTTTCCGGTAGACATAGCAGGCCCTGCAGAGTGGAGACAGCCCTGGGGCAGGAACTAGGCAGGCAAGATGGGGTGCTGTCAGGCTCGCCTGCCACTGTCCCAGCAACTGTGGCTGAGAGCAGTGGATCCAGGGGCTGTGAGTTGGGCACCACAGGCATCCCTACAGAATCCCTCGAAGGTGGGAGCCACCGTTCTACTTGTCTTCTTGTTCCTGGCAAGTGCTGGGAAAATGTTGAATGACCAGGAAACCAGTGGACAGTGAACCAGCAATATTTGGGGTTTCCAGCCAAGAACTCTATAGACTTCTGGATTTCTCTGCAGTTGGGTTTAGGGGATTTCCTCCCTATTACTAACCCCTGTGACCCACAGCTCCTTCTCACCTTAGTCTTCAGAATCTAGGTTCTATTGCATGAAGGGAAGCTCAAAGTAAGTCAATTCTAAGGTGCCTTTGTGTGTAGTGTTTCCTTCCCTCCCCCAATTTCCTACTGAGACAAAACTCTCCCTTCCTTAAAGTGTGTTCATGGCTAAACAAGGATAGTTGGAGAGCAAAGGGCTTTCTCAACTAAGGACTCGAAGAGCAGATGTACAATGAGCTGATGAAAAACTCTTCTGTCCATTGCAATAGACTCTTCTGTCTATTACTCTCCAGGGATCAGACACAAGAGCAGGTGGACTGAGACTCTGGGGAGTATGCTCAGCTCAGAAACCATGAGCACAGACTCCAGGATCCCCAGCTAGCATTTCTGCTACAGCACAAGATGCGTACTGCTCATACCTCCCTCCCTTCCTCCTTTACTTTATATGGTCAACCATGTATCTGACTATGGAAGAAAAAGAATCAGTCTCTCCTTAAAGGAATTTCAGACTCTGGGAGCTGATGTGGGTAACGTTTCAAGGTGGAGTGGGGGTTGATGGGCCACTCGCAAATCCTTTGAACTCACATCACCATAGTGCCTATTAGTCATCATAACAATGACAGCTAGAATTTATTGGGTCTTTACTGTGTGCCAGGAATCAAGCTAGGGCCTATAGGTAATATCTCATTAAATCCTCACAAAACTCTGTTGGGATGAGAGGTTGTAACGCAAGAAAAGCTCAAAGTAAATCAATTCTAAGGTGCCTTTCTGTGTAGTGTTTCCTTCCTCCCCCAGTTTCCTACTGAGACAAAATTCTCCCTTCCTTAAAGGGTCTTCATGGCTAAACAAGGATAGTTGGGGAGCAAAGGGCTTTCCAAACTAAGGAGTCGAAGAGTAGATATCCAATGAGCTGGTGAAAAACTCTTCTGTCCATTGCAATTACCAAAGACTTCTCAGGTCATTTTCTCCTCCCTCAAGCTGAAGACCTAGAGGTCTGGAGGTCTGGTCCTAGTCACAACTCTGTTGCTGACTGGTTATGTGAATGTGGGTTTAGTTCCTAAACTCGATGCATTGGGTATTATCCTCAGATGAGAATATAGAGGCTCAGAGAAGCACAGTAACTCACCCAAGGTCACATGTCTGGCATGTAGTGGAGCCAAGATTCAAACCCAGAACAGGAATATAAGAAAACTAGGTGTCCAGGTAGCAGAAAATAATGAAAAGATTCTTCAGGGTATGAGCATTGTAAATGAATCAGGCTTGTCAGGCCTCTGAGCCCAAGCAAAGCCATCATATCCCCTGTGACCAGCACGTATACATCCAGATGGCCTGAAGCAAGTGAAGAGCCACAAAAGAAGTGAAAATAGCCTTAACTGAAGATCTACAAAAGAAGTGAAAATAGCCTTAACTGATGACACACCACCTTTGTGATTTGTTCCTGCCCCACCCTAACTGATACGATATATTCTCCCCCGCCCCTGAGAATGTACTTTGTATGCCTATCCCAAATCTATAAGAACTAATGATAATACCACCACCCTTTGCTGACTCCTTTTTCGGACTCAGCCCACCTGCACCCAGGTGAAATAAATAGCCTTTTTGCTCTCACACAAAGCCTATTGGTGGTCTCTTCACATGGACGCATGGGATAAACTCCAGCAGATGTTTTTGAAAGTTTTACTTTTTTGTATTTTTAAAATTGTAGTAAAAGTATCATTTTAACTGTCAGGCCTCTGAGCCCAAGCTAAGCCATCATATTCCCTGTGACCTGCACGTAGACATCCAGATGGACTGAAGCAAGTGAAGAGCCACAAAAGAAGTGAAAATAGCCTTAACTGATGACATTCCACCATTGTGATTTATTGCTGCCCCAACCTAACTGGTCAACATACTTTGTAATCTCCCCCAGCCTTAAGAAGGTTCTTTGTACTTCTCCCCACCCTTGAGAATGTACTTTGTGAGAGCCACCCCCTGCCCGCAAAACATTGCTCCTAACCCCACCGCCTATCCCCAAACCTGTAAGAACTAATGATAATCCACCACCCTTTGCTGACTCTGTTTTCGGACTCAGCCCGCCTGCACCCAGGTGAAATAAACAGCCGTGTTGCTCACACAAAGCCTCTTTGGTAGTCTCTTCACACGGACACACATGAGACATTTGGTGCCGAAGACCTGGGTCAATGGGACTCCTTTGGGAGACCAGTCCCCTGTCCTCACCCTCACTCTATGAAGAGATCCACCTATGACCTCAGGTCCTCGGACCCACCAGCCCAAGGAACATCTCACTGATTTTAAATCAGGTAAGCAGCCTCTTCTTACTCTCTTCTCCAACCTCTCTCACTATCCCTCAACCTCTTTCTCCTTTCAATCTTGGCACCACCCTTCAATCTCTCCCTTCTCTTAATTTCAATTCCTTTCATTTTCTGGTAGAGACAAAGGAGACACATTTTATCCATGGACCCAAAACTCCAGTACCCGTCATGGACTCAGGAAGGCAGCTTTCCCTTGGTGTTTAATCATTGCAGGGATGCCTGCCTGATTATTCACCCACCTTCCATTGGTGTCTGATCTTCTCGGGGATGCCTGCCTTGGTCATTCTGTTTGTGGCAAGTCAATTGCGGGCACGCCTTCTTTGGCTGCTCACCCCACCCCTTCTCTCCATGTCTCCACCCATTTTCCACTTTCCTGAGGACAAGCACCTCCCAACCCGTTTCCACTTTCCTGAGGGGCAAGCACCTCCCACCCTGTTTCCACTTTCCTGGGGGGCAAGCACCTCCCACCACTTCTCCACTTTCCTGGGGGCAAGCACCCCCCATCCCTTCTCTCCATTTCTCTACCCTTCTCTTTAAACTTGCCTCCTTCACTATGGGCAACCTTCCACCCACCATTCCTCCTTCTCCCTTAACCTGTGTTCTCAAGAACTTAAAACCTCTTCAACTCTCGCCTGACCTAAAACTTAAACGCCTTATTTTCTTCTGCAATACCGCTTGGCCCCAATACAAACTCAACAATCCTTTGAGTTCTAAATAGCCAGAAAACGGCACTTTTGATTTCTCCATTTTACAAGATCTAGATAATTTTTGTCAAAAAATGGGCAAATGGTCTGAGGTATCTGACGTCCAGGCATTCTTTTATACATTAGTCTGCTCCCAATGCGACTTGTCCCAAATATTTCTTCTTTCTCTCATGTCTGTTCCTTCAGTCTCCACCCCAACCTCTGAGTCCTTTGAATCCTCCTTTTCTACAGACTCATCTGACCTCTCCCCTTCTCCTCAGGCTGCTCCGCACCAGGCCGAGCCAGGCCCCAATTCTTCCTCAGCCTCCGCTCCCCCACCCTATAATCTTTCTATCACCTCTCCTCCTCACACCTGTTCTTGCTTACAGTTTCGTTCCTCTATTAGCCCTCCCCAACCTGCCCAATTTCCTCTTAGAGAGGTGGCTGGAGTGGAAGGCATAGCCAAGGTTAATGCTCCTTTTTTCTTTATTCGCCCTCTCCCAAATCAGTTAGCATTTAGGCTCTTTTTCATCAAATATAAAAACCCAGCCCAGTCCATGGCCCATTTGGCAACAACCCTTAGACATTTTACCACTCTAGACCCATAGGGGCCAGAAGGCTATCTTATTCTCAATATGCATTTTATTACCCAATCCGCTCCCAACATTAAATAAAGCTCCAAAAATTAAATTNTTGCTCACACAAAGCCTCTTTGGTAGTCTCTTCACACGGACACACATGAGACATTTGGTGCCGAAGACCTGGGTCAATGGGACTCCTTTGGGAGACCAGTCCCCTGTCCTCACCCTCACTCTATGAAGAGATCCACCTATGACCTCAGGTCCTCGGACCCACCAGCCCAAGGAACATCTCACTGATTTTAAATCAGGTAAGCAGCCTCTTCTTACTCTCTTCTCCAACCTCTCTCACTATCCCTCAACCTCTTTCTCCTTTCAATCTTGGCACCACCCTTCAATCTCTCCCTTCTCTTAATTTCAATTCCTTTCATTTTCTGGTAGAGACAAAGGAGACACATTTTATCCATGGACCCAAAACTCCAGTACCCGTCATGGACTCAGGAAGGCAGCTTTCCCTTGGTGTTTAATCATTGCAGGGATGCCTGCCTGATTATTCACCCACCTTCCATTGGTGTCTGATCTTCTCGGGGATGCCTGCCTTGGTCATTCTGTTTGTGGCAAGTCAATTGCGGGCACGCCTTCTTTGGCTGCTCACCCCACCCCTTCTCTCCATGTCTCCACCCATTTTCCACTTTCCTGAGGACAAGCACCTCCCAACCCGTTTCCACTTTCCTGAGGGGCAAGCACCTCCCACCCTGTTTCCACTTTCCTGGGGGGCAAGCACCTCCCACCACTTCTCCACTTTCCTGGGGCAAGCACCCCCCATCCCTTCTCTCCATTTCTCTACCCTTCTCTTTAAACTTGCCTCCTTCACTATGGGCAACCTTCCACCCACCATTCCTCCTTCTCCCTTAACCTGTGTTCTCAAGAACTTAAAACCTCTTCAACTCTCGCCTGACCTAAAACTTAAACGCCTTATTTTCTTCTGCAATACCGCTTGGCCCCAATACAAACTCAACAATCCTTTGAGTTCTAAATAGCCAGAAAACGGCACTTTTGATTTCTCCATTTTACAAGATCTAGATAATTTTGTCAAAAAATGGGCAAATGGTCTGAGGTATCTGACGTCCAGGCATTCTTTTATACATTAGTCTGCTCCCAATGCGACTTGTCCCAAATATTTCTTCTTTCTCTCATGTCTGTTCCTTCAGTCTCCACCCCAACCTCTGAGTCCTTTGAATCCTCCTTTTCTACAGACTCATCTGACCTCTCCCCTTCTCCTCAGGCTGCTCCGCACCAGGCCGAGCCAGGCCCCAATTCTTCCTCAGCCTCCGCTCCCCACCCTATAATCTTTCTATCACCTCTCCTCCTCACACCTGTTCTTGCTTACAGTTTCGTTCCTCTATTAGCCCTCCCCAACCTGCCCAATTTCCTCTTAGAGAGGTGGCTGGAGTGGAAGGCATAGCCAAGGTTAATGCTCCTTTTTTCTTTATTCGCCCTCTCCCAAATCAGTTAGCATTTAGGCTCTTTTCATCAAATATAAAACCCAGCCCAGTCCATGGCCCATTTGGCAACAACCCTTAGACATTTTACCACTCTAGACCCATAGGGGCCAGAAGGCTATCTTATTCTCAATATGCATTTTATTACCCAATCCGCTCCCAACATTAAATAAAGCTCCAAAAATTAAATTCCAGCCCTCAAACCCCACAACAGGACTTAATTAACCTCGCCTTCAAGGTGTACAATAATAGAGAACAGTTGCAATTACTTGCCTCTGCTGTGAGAGAAACCCCAGTCGTATCTTCAGCACACAACAACTTCAAAACGCCTAAACCACAGCAGTCAGGCATTCCTTCAGGACTTCCTCTCCCAGGATCTTGCTTCAAGTGCTGGAAATCTGGCCACTGGGCCAAGGAATGCCCATAGCCCAGGATTCCTCCTAAGCCGTGTCCCATCTGTGTGGGACCCCACTGGAAATTGGACTGTCCAACTGGCCCAAGGCTCTGACTGACTCCTTCCCAGATATTCTCGGCTTAGTGGCTAAAGACTGATGCTGCCTGATTGCCTCGGAAGCCTCCTGGACCATCACAGATGCTTTGAGTAACTCTTACAGTGGAGGGTAAGTCCATCCCCTTCTTAATCAATACGGAGGCTACCAACTCCACATTACCTTTTTTTCAAGGGCCCGTTTCCCTTGCCTCCATAACTGTTGTGGATATTGACGGCCAGGCTTCTAAACCTCTTAAAACTCCCCAACTCTGGTGCCAACTTGGACAACATTCTTTTATGCACTCCTTTTTAGTTATCCCCACCTGCCCAGCTCCCTTTTTGGTCAAGACATTTTAACTAAATTATCTGCTTCCCTGACTATTCCTAGGCTACAGCCACACCTCATTGCTACCCTTTTCCCCAGTTCAAAGCCTCCTTCACATCCTCCCCTTTTATCTCCCCACCTTAATTCACAAGTATAGGATACCTCTACTCCCTCCTTGGCAACTGATCATGCACCCCTTACCATCCAATAAAAACCTAATCACCCTTACCCTGCTCAATGCCAATATCCCATCCCACAGCATGTTTTAAAAGGATTAAAGCCTGTTATCACTCACCTGCTACAGTATGGGCTTCTAAAACCTAAAAACGCTCCTTACAATTCCCCCATTTTACCTGTTCAAAACCCGGACAAGTCTTACAGGTTAGTTCAGGATCTGCGCCTTATCAACCAAATTGTCTTGCCTATCCACCCCATGGTGCCAAAGCCATGTACTCTCCTATCCTCAATACCTCCCTCCACAACCTCTCCATAACCCATTATTCTGTTCTGGATTTCATGCATGCTTTCTTTACTATTCCTTTGCACCCTTCAGCCCCGCCTCTCTTTGCTTTCACTTGGACTGACCCTGACACCCATCAGGCTCAGCAAATTACCTGGGCTGTACTGCTGCTGGGTTTCACAGACAGCCCCCATTACTTCAGTCAAGCCCAAATTTCTTCCTCATCTGTTACCTATCTCAGCATAATTCTCCTGAAAACACATGTGCTCTCCCTGCTGATTGTGTCCGGCTAATCTCCCAAACCCCAATCCCTTCTACAAAACAACTCCTTTCCTTCCTAGGCATGGTTAGGTACTTCCATCTTTGGATACCTAGTTTTACCATCCTGACTAAACCATTACATAAACTCACAAAAGCAAACCTAGCTAACCCCACAGATCCTAAATCCTTTCACCACTCCTTTCTGTTCCTTAAAAAACGCCCTAGAAGCTGCCCCCACACTAGCTCTCCCTAACTCATCCCAACCCTTTTTCATTACACACAGCCAAAGTGCAGGACTGTGTGGTCAAAATTCTTACACAAGAGCCGGGACTGCGCCCTGTAGCCTTTTTATCCAAACAACTTGACCTTACTGTTTTAGCCTAGCCCTCATGTCTGTGTGCAGCAGCTGCCACTGCTTTAATACTTTTAGAGGCCCTCAAAATCACAAACTATGCTCAACTCACTCTCTACAGTTCTCGTAACTTCCAAAATCTATTTTCTTCCTCACACCTGACACATATACTTTCTGCTCCCTGGCTCCTTCAGCTATACTCACTCTTTGTTGAGTCTCCCACATTTACCACTGTTCCTGGCCTGGACTTCAACCCGGCCTTCCACATTATTCCTGATACCACAACTGACCCCCATGACTGTCTCTCTATAATCCACCTGGCATTCACTCAATTTCCCCATATTTCCTTCTTTCCTGTTCCTTACCCTGAACACACTTGGTTTATTGATGGCAGTTCCACCAGGCCTAATTGCCACTCACCAGCAAAGGTGGGCTATGCTATAGTATCTTCAACATCTATCATTGAGGCTACCACTCTGCCCCTCTCCACTACCACTCAGCAAGCCAAACTCATTGCCTTAACTCAGGCCCTCACTCTTGCAAAGGGACTACACATCAATATTTATACTGACTCTAAATATGCCTTTCATATCCTGCACGACCATGCTGTTATATGGGCTGAAAGAGGTTTCCTCACTACGCAAGGGTCCTCCATCATTAATGCCTCTTTAATAAAAACTCTTCTCAAGTCTGCTTTACTTCCAAAGGAAGCTGGAGACATTCACTGCAAGGGTCATCAAAAGGCATCAGACCTCATCACTCAGGGCAACACTTATGTTGATAAGGTAGCTAAAATAGCAGCTAGTGTTCCAACTTCTGTCCCTCATGGTCAGTTTTTCTCCTTCTCATTGGTCACTCCTATTTACTCTCCTACTGAAGTTTCCACCTATCAATCTCTTCCCACACAAAGCAAATGGTCCTTGGACCAAGGACAATATCTTCTTCCAGGCTCACAGGCCCATTCCATTCTGTCTTCATTTCATAATCTCTTCCATGTAGATTACAAGCCTCTTAGAACCTCTCATTTCCTTTCCATTGTGGAAATCTATCCTCAAGGAAATCACTTCTCAGTGTTCTCTCTGCTATTCTACTACTCCTCAGTGATTATTCAGGCCCACTCCCTTCCCTGCACATCAAGTCAGGAATTTGCCCCCTCCCAGAACTGGCGAATTGACTTTACTCACATGCCTCGAGTCAGGAAACTAAAATACCGCTTGCTCTGGGTAGACACTTTCACTGGATGGGGAGAGGCCTTTCCCACAGGGTCTGAGAAGGCCACTGCGGTCATTTCTTCCCTTCTGTCAGACATAATTCCTAGGTGTGACCTTCCCACCTCTATACAGTCCAATAAGAAACCGGCCTTTATTAGTCAAATCACCCAAGCAATTTCTCAGGCTCTTGGTATTCAGTAGAAACTTCATACCCCTTACCATCCTCAATCTTCAGGAAAGGTAAAATAGACTAATGGTCTTTTCCCAAAAACTCACCAACCAAGCAAGTCACTCTCTAATTGGATGTCCTGGGTCCTCCCAATTCTTAGTCCTTTAATACCTGTTTTTCTCCTCCTCTTACTCAGACCTTGTGTCTTCCTTTTAGCTTCTCAGTTGATACAAAACCACATCCAGGCCATCACCAATCTTTCTATATGACAAATGCTCCTTCTAACAACCCCACAATATCATCCCTTACACCAAAATCTTCCTTCAACTTAATCTCTCCCACTCTAGGTTCCCAGGCCACCCCAATCCTGCTCGAAGCAGCCCAGAGAAACATTGCCCATTATCTCTCCATACCACCCCAAAATGTTTTGCCTCTCCAACACTTCACTATTTTGTTTTGCTTTTCTTATTAATATAAGAAGACAGGAATGTCAGGCCTCTGAGCCCAAGCTAAGCCATCATATCCCGTGACCTGCACGTATATATCCAGATGGACTGAAGCAACTGAAGAGCCACAAAAGAAGTGAAAATAGCCTTAACTGATGACATTCCACCATTGTGATTTATTGCTGCCCCAACCTAACTGATCAATGTACTTTGTAATCTCCCCCAGCCTTAAGAAGGTTCTTTGTACTTCTCCCCACCCTTGAGAATGTACTTTGTGAGATCCACCCCCTGCCCGCAAAACATTGCTCCTAACTCCACCGCCTATCCCAAAACTTATAAGAACTAATGGTAATCCACCACCCTTTGCTGATTCTCTTTTCGGACTCAGCCCACCTGCACCCAGGTGAAATAAACAGCCATGTTGCTCACACAAAGCCTGTTTGGTGGTGCTTCACACAGACACACGTGAGACATTAACCATCAATACACAGTTGATGTGTGTACAATTCAGTGGCATTAAGTACATTCACAATGTTGTCCAACCATCACCACTATCTATTTCCAGAACTTTTTCATTATCCCAAACAGAAACTCTATATCCTTTAGATAATAACATCCTCTTCCCTCCTCCCTACCTCCCCTGGTGACCACTCTTCTACTTTCTGTCTCTATGAATTTGATGATTCTAGATACCTCATGTAGATGGAATCTATGTATGTATGTAGGTATGTATTTATTGAATTTTTAATTTTTTTATTATACTTTAAGTCCTGGGGTACATGTGCAGAACGTGCAGGTTTGTTACATAGGTATACACGTGCCATGGTGGTTTGCTGCACCTATCAACCTGTCATCTACATTAGGTATTTCTCCTAATGCTATCCCTCCCCTAGACTACCCCCCCCCCACCTCCCAACAGGCCCCACTGTGTGATGTTCCCCTCCCTGTGTCCATGTGTTCATTTGCCAACTCCCACTTATGAGTTAAATCATGTGGTGTTTGGTTTTCTGTGCCTGTGTTAGTTTGTTGAGAATAATGGTTACCAGCTTCATCCATGTCCCTGTGAAAGACATTAACTCATCCTTTTATATGGCTGCAGAATCTATGTATTTATAATATAATATTACAATATTACATTGTAATAATATAATTGTCCTGTGTCTGGCTTATTTTACTAAGTAGGTTTTTAGGGTTCACCCATGTTGTAGCATCCAAATTTCATTCCTTTTTAAGGCTGAACAATACTCCACTGTACGTATATAGCACATATATTCTATCCACCTGTTCATAAACATGTGGGTCGTTTCCACCTTTTGGTTAGTGTGAATAATGCCACTGTGAACATGGATATGCAAATGTCTGTTGGAGTCCCTGCTTTCAATTCTTTTGTGTATATTCCTAGAAGAGAGTTTTGTTTTGTTTGTTTGTTTTTTGAGACAGAGTCTTGCTCTGTTGCCAGGCTGGAGTACAGTGGCACGATCTCAGCTCACTGCAACCTCCACCTCCTGGGTTCAAGCGATTCTCATGCCTCAGCCTCCCGAGTAGCTAGGATTACAGGCACGCATCACCACACCAGCTAATTTTTGTATTTTTAGTACAGATGCGGTTTCACCATGTTAACCAGGACAGTATCGATCTCCTGACCTTGTGATCCACCCGCCTTGGCCTCCCAAAGTGCTGGGATTATAGGCTTGAGCCACCATGCCCAGCCTAACCGGGTTTTTGCTATTGTTGTTCAAATCCATTATTTTATTCTCAAAGGCTCTAGCTTTTAAATTACTGTCTGTGCAAGATTCAAATTCTAGGACAAGTGTCTAATGGGTCTTACTCAAGTCACACGACCTCCCTTTGTCCAGGAAAGTGTTGGATCCCTTGGTGGACAGTCCTACAAGATAATCCAATGGAGGCAGGGTGTTCCTCAAAGCAAGACGGCAGTGTCATTACCAGCAGAATTGCTGTGCTGGTGGCTGAGGGCAGTCTAAACCACAGTTGTTACTGCTGCATCTGTGAAATTGGGAATAGCTAACCTCTCCATGCTGTGAGTTGTGCAGTTCCCACAAAATCATGTATATGGTGGGATTTTGAAAAAAGTGAGATCCCTTCAGATAGAAGGTCCTCATGAGACCATAGAATGTTAGTTGGAAAGAAAGGAGCTGGCTGTGGTGCCAAGATACAGCTGGAAGAAGCACTGCACTTTACACACAGGCAAAGTGAGGTGCCCGGACCAGCGACCAGGAATACCACTCTCACCCCTAACTATGAGCCACTTCTCAGATGTAATAGCCAATCCTCATGACCACCTTCTCCCTTGGCCATTGTTGTTCAGTCCTACTAGTTTCTTCTTTGGACACTATATATAAGCCAGGCCTTCGAGTCTTCAGTATGTGATCTCTTTGCCTTTAAGAGGCAAACAGTCTAGGGGCAGGGATAAATGAGTAATTCTTTCAGTAACAGCCAAGTGTGATGGCTAATGGAACACAGGCAAGGTGAAAGCATTCTGATGCTATAGAGGGGGAAAGGAGTCTTTGGTTATTCATTTATTCAACAATAACCAAAACAATAACCAAAGGAGTCTTTGGTTATTCATTATTCCGTGAGGGACCACTATGTGCTTGGCACTGCGTTTGGTGCAGAAGATTTACAGTGAACAATGCAGACAGTCTCTTATTTCATAGAGTCCACAGTCTAACCTGTGCCTTCATTACCCTAACTAGGAATCTGTATGCTACTAGGAAAGTCCATGGAGTGCCTTCTCCTTTATTGAACCTGCTCTGACTCCCCTAGGCCACAGTGGTCATTTTAAACTTCTGAAGCTGTGTTAGTCCAAGTCCTCCAAGAAGCAGTCACAAAGACAGGGATAAATATGCAAAGATTTTACTAGGGGAAATGTCTATGTGAGGGGGGGAAAAAAAGGAGAGGGAACCAAAAAGAATGGTAGCCATCAGGCCTCCACAAAAGTCTGACTCCATGTGAAGAACAGAGGAAGAAAAGGTTGGGTGAAAGCATCCTAGACCATCATGCAGTTTAAAGAAGCTTTGGCAAAGCTGTTGAGGAGTCCTCAGGCAAGGCCAGACGTCAGAGGAGTTGGTTGTCTCCCAGGAAGGAGCCTGCCCTAGTAACCCTGCTGTGGTCAGTCACTGGCTGGGAGCAGCCTATGGGAAATGTGGCCTCAGCATCGATGGACTTCAGAACACAGCAGGTGGGGCCCATTGTTAATTACACTTTCTATAGCTGAAGGCCTGTGAGGCTTACTCTCATTGGCTTCCCAAATGATTTGGACTCCACAGATTATACCTTCAATTTGATGCCTAAATAAAAATTGTTTTCTGCACTTGCAAACTATGTTGGGTGAATCTTGACCTCTCAACTGGCCTGAGGGCCAGTCAAGGGCAAGGGTGCCATCATAATCCTTCATCCAGCCACCTGTCTATTGATCCATCCATCCATTTTTGTGTTCTGGATATATTTATGTGAGCACCAACTGTCCTGGGCACTAACGGTACAGAAGTGAACAAGATGACCCTTGAGGAGCTTGCAGGCGACAGAGGAAAGAGGGATTTAATAATGAATCACACACTAAACAGGGAGTTTCTAGGTAAAAGTCAAGTGAGTTTCTATTTCCCCTTCACACCACTTACGCTTCTCCCCATACCAGGAGGGGCTTTTTTCTGAAAGGGCAGCTATCTCCAGGGCACAGCGCCTGCCCTGTGGACGTGAGTCAGCCCAGGGTCGGGAAGAACGCTCAGCCCTGTGGACTGGCAGTGATGACACAGCCCCTGGATTCTCCCAGGGAACTGCTTCACACCATTTCCCTGAGACACAGAGGAAACAAGAAAGACAAACACCGAGTACAACTCTTCTTCAAGGAGAAACACCCTCACTGCTTCCTCCATGACAACTGTCAGCCCAAGGAGCATCCCTGAGCTGTTTTCTCCCTCAGGAGCTTATCAGTGTGCTCTACGAAATGCAGAAAAACCCAGTCGCTTTTCTTGAATGTCTTTCAAGAGTGGTCTCCTCTTTCTCCCCATAGAGAAGTATGATTTAAAACATGCTGAATGAATGCTGAACTGGAGACCAAGAGAAGGGAGGCAAATCAGGCAGCAATAAGGATTATAATTTTTCCTCTTCACTAAGTCAGCTCTGAGCTAAGTACATTCCATGCAGACTCTCAGTTGATTCCCATCACAGCACAGTCCCATTAGTCCATTCTACAGAAGAAGAAACTGAGGCTAGAGATAAAGAACTTTCTAAAAGCCACACCACTGGTAACTAGTGGAGGTGAGACCTGGCCCCCAAAACTTTTTGCCCCCAGAGCCTGTGCTCTGCCCATGCCTCTGTTGGCGGTTTCTCTTTCAACTTGGCAGGTGGAGTGTGACCTCAGCCATTGGTGAGGAGTTGTAACCCGGGTGCAGAATCTGGACAGGGCCTCCTTGCCTACTGCCACGTGTTGCTGCTGGTCAGTTGGTCTTCACACACAGCATTTCCTCTATGTTCATAGCTATTGGCACCAATGGCAGAATTGCTGTGTTGATACTAACAGAAGTTGTTATAAGTCACATTCCTTTGCGGTTATGTACAGGGCAAATAGGATTCCAAAACCCACAGAAAGCTATTACCTCATTTTATCTTAAAGTCTTAGGAGCTAGAGAAGGACAAGAGAACCACCATCACCACTGTACCAAAAGGGATGCTGAGTTACAGATGGCTTGGCTGACTTGCCCAAGGCCACATAATTTGTAAGGCCCTGTAGCTGGTTTTAGTGAGTTCTTTCCTTCTCTCCTGCAGAAACTCAAGGCTCTCTTCTTTTGCCTTTTTTCAAAAAAATGTTATTTGCAAAAAATTGGAAGTTCAGTAATTCTAAAGTGTTCACTATGATTATGATAACTACTAATTACTTACTGCTTCTATTATAAGCTACAAAATATTAAGTGCTTCTCATATGCTGGCATGGTGTCAACACATGCACTGCATTAAGAGTTTAGTGTTACCTCATCCAAGGATGTGTGGAGTTAAATGGGGTTCAATATCTGTGAGGGCCAAAGTGCTCCAATGGTAGAATTCCAGGCATCAGATGGGGTAGGTGCTTTTAAGCCATGGGGCCATCATCTTCTGTAACTATATCCAGGTCTTATAGCTTAGACACTACTGGATAGACCCTCAGGAGAAATGTGAAGGAGGCTTTTGAGAAAACTTGGCAGGGTCTCGCTGCCAAATAGTAATTATTAGTGGCCTCTGTAAGGTAACCCACCTTCCTGGGTTGCTTTAGCTTCTGTCCTGTCCTGTGGCCTTTCCTGACACCCTGATCTTCGGGTGAATAGTCTCTTCTAGAGCCACCAGCCTTGGGAGACCTGGGTCATCTGCCAAGCTCCACCTCCCAGCCGGGTCCTGGGAAGCCGAGGAGGAGATGGAGGTGTGAGAACAGCAAGAAAAACGTCTCGCCAGGCTAGACCCAGCCTAGGTCCTAGTGGTTCCATTTGTCCTCGGGCAGCCCAGGCCCAAGACGCCAGGGCTTGGGGAGGCCTTGGCTGCCAACAGCCCCATGCCGAGATCTTCATTTTCCTCACTGAAGGTTCCTGGCATTAGTCCAGGCTCTGCCCAGCCCACTCCTGTTCCTTCAGGCTCTGAGTTCAAGGGTGATACTATTCACAAGCAGACTCCTGTTTTCTTGTGAAAGTCAAAAAAGACACCAAGTTGTCAAAAAGACTTTTTCAACATCCAGTTCCTGCTGGGTGAAGGGTGCAAGAAGAGGGTCTTTCATGTCTTACTGCATGATGAAATTGCCAAACACAGGATATTAATTCATCCTTGGGGTGAAAAAAGAAGGTCCTCCCTTTGGGTGGCTAAGAGGCCCAGCTCTCCAAACAGAAACCAGATCACCTCTAAAGTCCCTGCATCATTTCCCATAAAGAACAGAACAGTTTTGAGTCAGCCACAGACATGTCGTCACACATTGAGCATCTATGTGTGTGTCGGGAGCATGGAACAGCAGGAATTCCACTAGCAATAATAACATTATTAAGTGCTCATTGCCTCTCAGGCAGTCTGTTGGGTCTTTACATAAATCATCTCATTTAATCCTCAGAGCATGAGAAAAGTAATTCACCATTCCCATTTTATAGATGTGGAAACTGACGCTTAGAGGTTCTATAGCTGGCAAGCGGCAGAACTGGGATCTGAATTCTGGTCTGACTTCAGAGTCTAAGCTCTTAGCCATGAAACCAGCATTCTCATAGTAGAGTCCAGGAACCACATGCTGAGGATCTCCCCAGAATGCTTGATAAAAAAGCATCCTGCTTGGGCTTATGGAATCAGAACCTCAGGGAATGGGGCCAGGAAGCTGACATTGGCAATCTTTCCAGATGGTTCTGATGCACATAAAGTTTTAAATCCCTTACACTGTGCTGCACTGTCCACTAAGTGGGGAGAAAGGGACATTGCATGCAGGGGAGGTGGGGAGGGAGCATGAGTGAGAAGGCCCCAGACAGCATAGGGTACTGCATGATGCACTAAGGATTTGGAATTACTTCAATGAAAAGAGCATCCCTTGGAAAGCTGCCCCAGTGCCTGGCGGTTGTCCTCACACTCTGCCTACATTAGCTGAGGCCCAACCAGTGAGCTACCCAGCCCCAGGCCTGAGCTGTCCAGGCCCACAGGAGAGTCCTCACAGGGACAATGTTCCTAATGCCAGGACTGTCGCTAACTCATCCTGAGGATAACTCTGCTTCCAACCCTCCCTAATTCCTCCATTGAGCAGCTGCCTTCAGAAGGCTCCTTTCTTTCCCCTTGCTGCAGACCTCATCTCTACCTGCCTGAATTCTCAGCACTGCTCTTCTTACTAGGTAACTAGCCCTGAGATGAGGCTTCACTAGAGCTAGTGGCAGCGATTTCCTGGGTGGGGTGTTGGGTGGTACTGCCATCTTCTAGGGCACAGAAATAGAAAAGGGAGGCATGTGGACAGGTTCCAAGTGATCCACGACAAGCCAGACAGGCCCTTCTGACTCACTGAGGCAGCAGCAGGTGGCCTTTGAGAAACAGTGAGACAGAACAGTCCCTTCTGGCCTGGAAATGCCAGCAGGAGGGGGTGGGGGCAGGCTGCTGCTAAGATCTGGGGTTCATTTACTGCAGACTCCACAACCTGTTTCTGCCCCATCATCTCCCTGGGAAACGTGTGGGACCCACTTACTTGCAACCCACACACCCTCAGTGCTGTGACTCAACTGGCACTCACAGCAGCCTTCAATATTATTTTTAACCTGACTTCACCTGATTTGTGGGGGGTGGGGCGCGGACCAGATTTGCCTAGAAAACTCCACTAATAGGGCTGGTCCAAGCTGAAAAAGAAGGAGACCAAGTCCTCTTTCCAGCACCTGGAAGAGCCATTCCCCAGGGTGAACCTGAGAGAAAGAGGCTGGGTCAGCCCACAAAATGGGTGTCAGGAAAATCATCCACAAACTGATCTGTATTCATCGCCTCTTTTTCTGGTTCACCTGCCTGGCCATATTTTGTCTGGGGATGACTGCTCCCAACCTATGTTGACAACATCTGGCCAGGAGGGAAGGCAGCCCCAAGCCTGGGGAGCTTCAGAGATGGCGGCCTACACGCAGGCCGGAAGCAGCCCAGATCCCTCTCGAATCCGCCAGCAGAAGTCTCCTCCTCTTCCGCCCACCATGCCTTTCCTGCATATGTTCCCAAGGATCAGGGCAAGGCCAGCAGACGAGCACTTGGTCTGTTTGGCACTGGCTGAGCCAGAAGGCAAGTCTTGTTCCTTCTCCATCTGGCTTTTTCTGTGAACTTTGCACTGAACTCTTTCCAACCGCGTCGGCAGCAGCTCTCCTGCCAGGAGGACCCAGTGCCAGGGAGAACAGAATAATTGCCTCTCGTGTTGTGCATGCAGAGCCTTCATTAACATGTCCCCGGAGTGGCATTTGCAGCCCTCTGTCACAGCAGCCTGCCATTGAATACCAAAAAACTCATCACCCTCAGATTCTCCACTGTCTTGAAAGAGCCAATAGCCCTGCGTTTCTTCGAGCTGCTTTGGTTCATTCGGAAAGTCATGTCGTTGTCGCTGTTGTTATTTACGTAGAGAAGATTTCTCTATCGCCTTGCTCACCAAATAGCGCATATAAGTGGCCTGGCCCAGTCACTCTTGTTTTCTTCCTCTCTGACACAAGGAAGCCATGCTTCTAAGGAGACATGTACAAAGAGTGCGGGATGGAGGGGCACACGTAGAAATCAAAAGTCATGGCGTTTAGTCATGGTGCTTGCTGGGTTTTAGTCATGGTGCTGCCAGTGGTGAGGTGTGTGACCTTGGGCAAAACTACGCATTGCCAAATGTCATTTTCTTCCTGTACAAAATACGGAGTTGGCACTGACACACAGATTCACAGAATCTTTGAGCTCTTCTCATCTACCTGTCATTTTATGGATAAGTAAGCAGGCCCAGAGGGGTCATTCAACTAACCCAAGATCATGTAGCTAACTAATGTTAAGACTTGGGACCCAGCATTCAGACCTTCTGCCCCCTGGATTTGGGTGGGATTGGATGAAAGAGGGAAATATTTTAAGAGAGCGAAGGCACAGTGACGGGATTACACTCTCTGTGCATGCAGGGAAGTATGTAAGGATGACTTTTCCTTCACATCAAAGATTCCAGGGTTTAGAATGGTAATTCTATCCACCCCAGGGCAATTTCATCCCTTAGGGGACATATTTGGTTGTCACAATTGGAGTGGCCAAGGAGAGAAGGGGAAAAATTCCACTAGCATCCACCAGAGACTAGAATGCTACAATACACAGGGCAGCTCCCACAACAGGTAATGATCCAGTCCAAAATGTCAACAGTGCTGAGGTAGAGAGCCCAGTTAGACACAAGCCCCCTTCTCTACTGCCAGTCATCTCTAGAATTTTAAACATTCTTGCTTTCTTACCTTCAGCCACAAAAGCACTTTTTTTTTTTTTTTGCTGATTTTGTTACTGATGTTGGTTCTAAAAAATATGATTTTTTTTTCTTGAGTATACAAATTACCCAGGCTTTTTAAAGAATAGAAAATTCAGAAAGACACACACTAAAGTCAATCAGGTATCATCCCACCATCCAAGGGTAAGAATAGTTTGGTATTTGGTATTTTTTTCACATCACCTCAGATTCACAGAGCACACCCTGCTTTCTCTGTTTCGTGGCTTTTCTCAACAATTCTCTTTTCCACCCTATCCCCATTACTACCTGTTGAAATCTCACCTTCGCTTCGGTTACCTCAAATAGCATTCCTCCAGGAAGTGTCACATACCACTCAGAACCCCACCTGCGCTGGAAGCGAACTCTCCTGCCTTTATGTTCCTATAGCACTTTGTAGCTCACAGATGTCAATTTTGACACTTTTAAAAATATTCCAGTTATGTGTAAATTCCGTGAGGGTAGGGATTAGATTTTAGTCTATTGAAAGTGTGTTCCCCCACCCTTCTCTCTCTCTCTCTCTCACACTCACTCACATACACATTCACACGAATACACATACATATGCATTATTTCTCTCTCTCACACACACACACACACACACACACTACAGTGCAAGCACAGCACTTAAGATGAGCTCCATCCGCTTTCCTCTCCTGATATCACTGTATTCTTACTTTCAGAATAAATAACCATCCTTTAGTCACAGAGAACATTTCAATCATTAGTGGCTTTGGTTGCCCCATCATTTGCAATTATTCTAGAGCTCTTCTTTCTATGTGAATTTTGAAGATGTTTAATATTGTAATAAAAATGAAAAGTTTTCACTTAAAGATCCCTTATTATGTGTCAGCTATTTTGGGAAAAGATGGTTATTTAAATTTTCCGATTCAATCCAAACTGTGGAAAAGCATGATTATCACTTTTTTTACAAATGTGAACACTGAGGCTTAGTAAGGTAACCTAACTTGTCCAGGGTTGTCTGACTAATTAGAGGAGGCACTGGGATTTAACCCAGGGTTACCTGGCTCCAGGACTATGTGCACCACCTCGAAGCTTCCCAAGCCCCAAGAAATCCACCTGCCTCTACCCACCTCTTTTTCTACAGTAAGAGGCAGCAGGCAGGTGCATTAGTGCCTATGGTCTAATGGTCTGGGTGGCCCTAGGCAAGGCAAAGAGAGGTCATAGAGTCCAGCCCAACTCCTTGGCATGGGAACCTCTGGCTGGTAAGCTTCTTGGGAGCCTCTTGAATGAGTATGCAATCCAAGGCCACAGGAAACCAACCATTCCCAGGTCTGTGGGCAGGTGGTATCTTGAAGTCTATTCTGTTGGTCTGGTACTTTCCAATGCCTTGTACTAAGTGTGTCACATGGGAGGGGGATAATGGGTGACTCACCCCACAGACACTTGTCTACTGGGGGGCCAGCATCCTATTTCTCCTTAGCAGGGGGCTGACCATGGCAGGGGCATGACCGTACCAGGGCAGTTTGGGGCTGAGCTCTGACAGAGGAGGACACATCTCTTCTTCCAAACTATCCCTTCTTTCCCAGTCAAGCTCAGCCTTGCTCTCCAAGGTTCTGAAGTAGTTTCCAGTACTGAGGAGGGTTACACCCATTTTTTGTAGTGTGGCAGACCAAGTACAGGCTCTGCTTCAGGTTTAGCTTTGTGTCAAGCCCAGTTCTGCCAATGAGGTGATCTTGAACAAGTTGCTTGCCTTCTCAGAGCCTCAGCTTCCCCTTCTGTAAAATGGTAAGAATGGCACCCAATCTCGAAGGGCTGGAATGAGAATTCAGTGAATGATGGATAGAAATAGACATCATGCTAAAAAAATCTCTCTCCTTTTTTCTTGTAGACATCAGAGGATGGTGGGAGGGTGGTTTGAAAATGTGGGAGAGGGAGCTGGGCAAGTTTACTCATGCCCGTAATCCCAACACTTTGGGAGACTGAGGTGGGCAGATCGCCTGAGGTCAGGGGTTGGAGACTGGCCTGGCCAACATGGTGAAACTCCGTCTCCACTAAAAATACAAAAATTAGCCAGGCATGGTGGTGCACACCTGTAGTCCCAGTTACTTGGTAGGCTGAGGCAGGAGAATCACTTGAACCCAGGAGGTGGATGTTACAGTGAGTCGAGTTCATACCACTGAACCCCAGCCTGGGCAGAAAAGCAAGACTGTCGCAAAAAAAGAAAAAAAGAAAAAAAGAAAAGAAAAAGAAAGAAGGAAAGAAAATGTGGGAGAGGAAAGTAGGTTGGAATGGAGAGGCTGGGAGGAGCAGGCAAGGAGTGGCCCATTCCTTCCCATTTGGTTTTCTACTTGGAGCTCGGCTGGAGGAGAATCCCTCTGCTGGTTGCTGGCAACCGCACTCAAATACAATCAGTCATTTGTGCAGATTAAACCTGCTGTTCTGAACCACTATGTGGGCTTAGGATCAGCTTCACTCCATTTCCATGAGGCCGTGGAAGCCAGTGGTTAGAAGAACAGGCTCCACCACTGTGTAGCCTTAGTCAAATCCCTCAATCTTAGAGCCCCCGGTTTCTCATCTGTAAAGTTGGGATGTTAATATCTTATTAGGTTGCCTGGATGATTGAATTAGATCCTGCATAGGCTGTGCTTTGCTCAGAGCCTGACTTGTAGGATGTGCTTTATCAAGGCAAACCTGCTGTTCATTCTTGCTATTGTTGTTATCATTGTTCCTAGCCACAGATGGTGTTCTTAACCTGGGCCGCCTGTCTTGGAGACATGCCCATTGGGAGAGCGTGGCCAATTCACCAGGGGCCCTTAGCCCCACGCCTAGTGGCCACATCATTTACCAGATGAGCCAGCCGGGCCAGCCTCATGACTGAGGGACAGCTACCCAGGTGTTAGTAGAGGCTGCATTCCAGTGACATTCCCCTTGGCAGAAACTTCAAAACTAGAGGGGGACATTACTCTGGCAGGCTGGTAAGGCATTCCAGGCTTTCAGACCTCAGGCTTACAAGACAAACTTAACCTGATGTAACACAGAGTGTAATAAGAAGCATCAGCTGCACTCCTGCTCATCTTTGGCAGACGGAACGCTGGAGAGGGCAGTAGAGCATGGAGGCTGATGGGAACCCTCATCCACTCAGGCCTTGCATGAAGCCCTTGAAGACAGAACTCTGATTCTTTCACCAGGACGACCTAGGGACAGGCTTCCCCTCTTCCATATGCAAAGCTGCTCTCCTCCTCCTGCTCCTTCTCTGCCTTTTGAGGAAGTCACCTGGGGTGGGGATGGGGGCTCAGTTGACCTTTCTGCCTGGTGTCTCTCCTGGTAGAATACAGACTCTTGGAGCCATTATGATGAGAAGCCAGGTAGAGGCTGGATCCTTCAGTTGGGGGACTTTTAGTGGCCCCTGTTGTGGACTTGACCTCATTCTTGGTCTGCAGGTCCCCAGATGGGAAGGGCCCTAGGCGAGCTCATGGTGTAAGGGAGAGGGGCAGGCATACAGACGAAGCAGACAAAGTCCATGAATCAGTCGAATAGCATCATGCCTAGGATTGCAGAACCACCCTAAGGTCTAAGGGTCTTGCCACCTAGTAGCTGTGTGGTCACTGGCAAGTCACTTAACCTCTCTATGCCTCAGCTTCCTGTAAAAATTTGGATAATTGCACCCACCTCATGGGGCAATTTTGTGAGGATTAAATGAGTTAACATGAGAAGAGCCATTTGCAACAGGGCTGGTCTGCAGCCTGTTCTGTCTCTGTGTTAGCTGTCAGCACTAAGTGCTCCAGGTACCACAGACACAGAGTCAGGTGACCAGGAGGGACTGAAACTAGGAGTGGCAGGGCTGAGGGGTCACTATGGTGGTCAACAAAGACTCTAAAAGGAAGTGGTGCTTAAACCAAGCCTTGAAATCTGAGTTGTTGACAGTGAGTGGGGAACAGAGGAACAGAGGCTGACACATGAGGGCAACAGGCCATGGTTTGGATTCACCAGAGCCCAAGAGTGAGGTTGGGAGAGAGGGGATTGGAGAGGGGCACAGGGGCTGATCCCAGAGGTCCATGAAGACCAGCACGTGCTTAGAAAGGTGGCAGTGGCCCAGGGACCGTGGCTGGGAGAGGGCAAGGGTGGAGGCAGGAGAACCAATGGACAGGAGGTGGTTGTGAGTCCAGAGCAGAGATGAGCAATGGTGAGGGTTGACCTGGGCAGGAAGGCACTCGGGCAATAGAAGTCTCAGGCCTCTGTGGCGCCGAGTGTGGCAGTGAGGCAGAGGGAGGCTTCAGGACGTGGCTCAATCTGGCTGGTGGGACCCAGGGGATGGGCTACTTTGTTCTCAGAGAGAAGGGGCTGAGAAAAAAAGAAAAAGGGGAGGCAATGGACATGCAGTGAGCACCTGTGACATGCTAGGTGCTAGGACAGATGATGTTCACTTAACCCTTAAGCCACCTCTCCACAAGAATAAAAGTCCTCCCCAAACAGGAAACTGAAGCCCAGAGAGCGTCCGTGACTTGCTGAAATTCACACAGCCTGGAAGCGTGGGCTCCGGCTCTCTGACTTCTAGTTCTTCTCCAGGCTGCCTGTTTATCTTCAAGCAAACCAGACTGTGGGAGGACAGCCCCACGCCTTCGCCCATGTGAGTGTGCCCCAGCAGAAACACTGCTGTTGAGTCAGACGATACAAACTGACACCGCCTCACGTGACTTATAGATATTTTCGTTTTTGCTTACTTTTACCCAGCCAAGGACTTCAAAGGAGCATCATTCCTGGAGGATTTGTTCATTGACGTGTCACAGGCGAGCCTAAGAGCGGGAAGGAAATGGCTCAGAGACCAAAACATCTGTCCCCTGTATTTCTTGCCAGGTTCTGGGGCTGAGACTCCTGGGGCTCACCTGGAGCCTGGGCTTCCCTCCACTTTGAAGGGCTTGACCACCCCTGCATGGGCTGGAGCTTAGACCGTTGGCCCACTCCTTCCTTTGGGGTGGGAGAAGGTGACTGCAGGAAGCATTTCCAGCACTGGAAAGGTGCCTCAGTAGCTCGACCCTATAGCAGGGCCCCTGGGAGGAGGAGAACAGTTCATGAATGCCTGCCAGGTGCTACACTGCTTATGTCTCACAGAAACACGAATGTCATTGTCCCTGCGAGGATGAAAAACTAGGGGCTCAGAAATGTTAAATAAATTGGCCCAGGTCACACAGCTAGGACGGCATTGATTCGAGATTCCTACAGGTCTCGGGAGCCCCCCTCGGCCCCTCTCCAGTCCAGAGCGAGGCACTTGCAGCGCTTATAAAAGTATTTACTTGTTTGAAGCCCAGTTCCTCTCAGGTGTTGCTTTTTTCTGTTTCTTTTCTTTTTTTAGGCCTTGGGGGTTGGGGTGGGAGACCAAAGGTGGAGTTGTGGAGTTGTGCTATTTTACACAACTGACTTGGCTTGCGCGTCATCTAAACACCAAGTTCCGTTCTCAGAGGAAGTGAGAGGTGTCCAATTCGGTCATGCAGAACGCAGCTGGGCTGCTCGAAACGAAACAAAGCGGCTGCTCCGAAGGAGGTGTTGTCCCTGGGCCGGTCCAGGTTGAGTCAGAGCAGACGCCACTCCCACGTCAAAAATCAAAAATACCGGGCCACTGTCCCATGGAGCTGGGCACTCACTCAGGTCATTTTCACCCCACTTCTGAAATCCACATTAAAGGAAAGAAGAAGAGGGAAGGGAAGGGGAAAAGGAAAGGAAAGGAAGCAGAAACCAGGATGGCGATAAGGAAAGCCACCCAGGCAGAGCAGCGCCTGTGCACCTATGTGGGGCGTGCCAAGCCCCTGACGGCCGCAGGTCCGGACAATGCTTTGCCCATCAGGCCATCTCAGCCTTGGTTATATTCAGGACCCAGCAGCATATCTATGTTGTGTGGGGCCCAAAGACTTACAATTTGGGACACTCCTTAATAAAAAGAATACAAAAGTATGAAAACAAAATTAAGTACAAAAGTGGGTATTTACCTAGGAGGAGGGGGAGGGGAATCACAGCAAACTGCTGACACCCTACAGATTGGCCCCTTCCTTCAGCAGTCTACGTAGGCAGTTTACCAGAAATGCGCACACAGCAATGCTTCCTGTTTGTAATCTGCCTTCCCTTCCCTGCCTAGAACACTCCCAGCATCTCCCTGCTCTCTTGGGCAACAGAAGCGTGTGTCTCTTCCACTTCACGGTAAGAGCACCTCGGATGAGGCTTCTGAGTCGACCATCCTGAAAGCTGTGGGCTGGTGGACATCACCCAGGGCAGTTGTTCCTAACCTTTTTGGGGTCTTGGTTGCCTTTGAGAATTGAATGAGAGTTATGGAACCCTCCCCAGAAAAATGCCTACTCAAGTCTACCAAATTTTACATACAGTTTTAGGGATTCTTAGATTCCTTAAAGCCTAAAGTCTATCTGCAGATCCCAGATAGGGAGCCCACTACCTAGTGTAGTCCACTCATTTCACAGATGAGGCAACGAATCCCAAGGTGAGCAGCTTGTGTGAGGTCACCCAGCTGGCCTCAGATCCAGCTCTTGACTGCCTTCCTTTCTCTATTGTAACAGCTTTACCTTCAGCACTGGACAGAGAGTGGGGTCTTCAGGGGAAGGAGACCCCAAGTTAGGGTCCCTCAGAGGGTCTTTCTTATGTCTTTTGGTCTATCCCAGACACTTACTTTTGCCTAGTGTAGCTCAGGGAGGGCAGGATATGATGGCTTTGAAATACAAACACAGACAGGAAAAAGACTCCTACAGCATGTGCGCATAAATGCAGTAAGAAATATAAAGGAGAGAGAAAGCAAGAGAAGTTGTAAGCAAATAATATGCAAAACTCCTGAGAAAGAACTTGGGCTGCTCTGTTTGGTAGCTGGAGACCTGAGCCCTGGGGAAATCCCAGAAAGATCAAATCTGATTGGGCCCTAGCTGAGGCCCTGTCCTCTCACTTCGCTCTCTCCTTTCCTACCTACCTTGGGTTGGGGTCTGCTTGGTGCCCCAAGCTGTGTGCTTTGAAGGTGGGGCTTCTTCTTCCTCTACAGCTTCTCCCTCCCCCAGCCTCAGCATCCCCCCACCCCCCCGCACCATGACCCCAAAGCTGCACAGCTGCCTGGGTACTTCCTCTGAGCCCCAACAAACTGAGATCTCCTGGTACCATCCCCCTTGGCACTGGCTCTCCTTTTTCATGGCATATAGAATCATTTACAGTTTTGTATTTCTTTGTTTCAGGTCCGTGTGCTTCTATGAGACCTTAAGCTCCGTGTGAGCAGGGCCTGGGTCCTTGGTGCATTTGGCCTGGCATGTGGAGGCTGTCCCCCATCCCTTGCTGATTTAAACAAATGGTGGCATCTGGAGGTTTGGACCAGGGCATAGGAATAAACACCCCCTGGGCCACTCATTCCTGAAATCCTGTCCAGGCCTGAGCACAGCTGAGAGCTTGCTTAAGCATTTAGCCTGCAGGCACAAACGGTAGGTGAGCAGGTGGTCGGTGCAGTTAATGGGCCCAGCTCCTCAGAGCAGAGCCACCAGCCAAGCAGGCGCAGACCTCCAGGGCTGCTCTGTGTATCTTTAAAGTGGGTTCTGGATGCTCCCTCCTTTTCTCATGAGCCTGTCTCTTTGAGTTGTGAGGCTCCCTCAAATTCCCAGTCGGCTGGCTCACCAGCGGTCATGCCAGGGGCTGTCAGCCAAGGTCGTGAGTAGATGACTGAGATGGGCCTTCCCTGAAGGCTGCACACACCAGGAATGAGTAAGAAGCTCTGAAACAGCGCCCTCTCCTGTCCACTGGACTCACCTCCAGATAATGGAGCTGTCTTGAGGGAACAGCCTGCCATTCATACCTGATATTTTCCCTTTCGTTCCATTTAGTTTTGGGTAGAGTGTATTCTTTTTCTTTTTTTTCAACTTGACACCTGTGACTTCGTGACAGATCGCCGTCTGTCACGTGTATGTGACTATCTCCCTACCAAGGGCCAGTGAGCCCTAATCAAGTATTCTTTCTTCTTCCTCTGTTTCTTCTCAGTGTTGGATTGCTAGGGTGGAGAAGGGAAGGATTTTTGTGAC
Organism: Rhinopithecus bieti; assembly: GCF_001698545.2. Classification (NCBI taxonomy): domain Eukaryota; kingdom Metazoa; phylum Chordata; class Mammalia; order Primates; family Cercopithecidae; genus Rhinopithecus; species Rhinopithecus bieti. Next base: position 2,244,600 of record NW_016808764.1, read on the forward strand.
AAAGAAGCCTGAGGTACACCCTGTTTCTCTCCTCCCAGGCTTGCTGCCCTGGGAGCAGGGGCTGTGGAAGGAGTGCACTGTTATCAACCGTAGCCAAATTCCCCTTAACAGTTTCTCACCCTGCCTCTGTCTCATCCCCACAGCAACTGGGAGCAAGATCTGACCACAGATACCCAGGGATGGGCGGGGGGCCAGGGCCAGGTGAGTTCATCCCAGCAGGTGGGTACCTGCTCCAGCCTGCCCCTTGCTTCCTCTGAAACACACTCCAGCAGAGCAGCCTCCTTCCATCTCCCAACCTCAGATGAAATAATCAGTATGAAATTTTCTGTCTCCTGACAAGATGCCACATACTTAATTTTCTTGCACCAATCACCTTTGCAGGAAGATAGGAAATAAACTATGATAGTATATTTAGGCAGCTGAATACAACTGATTGGTACTCTTGGGGTAAGGCTGGGGAGGGGAGGGTACACCCAGCATTCTCATCCTCTCCAGTTAATCACGATGTGGCTTTCAGCAGAGCCACAGTCTCAGTAGAAGCAAGATGTCCTCACTGCCAAGTGACGAGTCTCTCAGCGTCATGACAATGCCCAGCAGCCTCCCTCCCTGCCTTACTCAACGCTGACTATGCCTTAGATCACTGCATCATGGCTTTGGCACTTTGTCTATGTTCCGGAAAAGCCTTTGCTCTGTCATAGCTTTCTTGACCTCCCAAGGCCAATGCATCAAAACAGAGTCACCATCCTGAGAATAACGTTTCTGCTCCCAGGTGAGCAGCAGGCGTCACACATCAGGGTGTATGGGGCTGTCAGGAAAATGGTAAGGAAATATCCACGTGGAAAGAAACAGCTGGCTCTTTTTACAGAATCTAGCACTGGGCCTTTATTGCGGCAGAGCTCCATACATTCTTGTCGAATGAATTGATGAATACCCAGGGTTCCTAAGGATGTGAGCTGTAAATGGGGGAGCTCTGCACACAGTTTCTGACATGCATTGCCCAGAATCAAACCTTGGCTCTGCCCCTTGCTAGCTGTGTGAGCCCCGGCATACTTCTTGATCTCTCTGTGTACCTACTTCCTTACCTCTAAAATGGAGACGATAATAATAATTAATAATTAAGCATTGTTATGTGTATAGCAGTTAAAATACTTCTTGGCACACAAAGAGCACCATATAAGTGTTTGCTATTATTAAGACTACAAAAATAGTCACTCCAAGGAACTGAATGTTACTTTTAACCAGGAGCTGTGAATTTCCTTATCTGGTAGGCATTCACCTCTCCCACCCCCACAAGCTTCTGCCCCACACATGACACCATCTATTGCAGGGATTTGCAGGTTTTACTGTAAAGGGTCAAATAGTAAATATTTTAGACTTTGCAGGTCACAGTTTCTATCACAGTTACTCAATTCTGCAGTCATAGTGTGACCACATGTAAATGAGTGAGCAAGGCTATGTTCTAATAAACCTTTTTTTATACAAAAGCAGGAGGTGGGTCAGATTTAATCCGCTTTGTTAATTTCTGACCTATTGCAACTCATTTTACAAAACACTGGTCAATCCCTACCTCTTCTAAGAGCCTACCTACTTGTACTTTCCTCTCCCTGAACTTGAAAAGCACTGGGCTTAGAGGGAGTTTAGTACCATGGAAAGAATATGCAATAAATTTGGATTACACTCTCGCCCTGCTGCATGACTTTGAACAAAGCATTTATAATCTCTGGAGCCTCAGTTTACCCATCTGCAAAATAGGTTTAAGTTTTTTTGTCTTACTTACCTAATAGGCAATTTGAATGTCCAATAGAGAAATGCACATGGGTGTGACTTGCAAACTTGAAAGTGCTACCCAGTGGAAGTACATCCGCATGGTGTCCCCAGTGCCCAGCCCAGTGCTTGGTACGTGGTCAGTGTTGACTGAACCGAATCCCAATGGTGGTATTAAGTACAGGTTTTTGTATCAGACAAATGGGTAAATGCCTTTTTATCTCCTTGGCTGGATGGAGAACTCGAGGGACACAGGCCTAAGGAGAAAGGACAGCATTTCTGAGGCAGGTTCCCCAGAATGCTTATCTACTTGAGCTGTAGGTAGAATCACATTGCAATGGGTCTGGACTGCAATGACAAGACTAAGGTGTCTACAGACAAATGTGGCTAGAAATCTGGGCTCGTTAACTGAGGCTGTGTGACAGATAACCACAAACTGGGTAGCTTAAAGCAACAGAAATTTATTCTCTCAGAGTTCTGGAGACCAGAAGTCTGAAAGCAAGGTGTTGGCATGGCCATGCTCCCTCCGAAGGATCTAGGAGAGAATCTATTTCTTGCATTTTCTGGCTTCTTGTGGTTGCTAGCATTCCTTGACTTATAGCCACATTGCTCCAATCTTTGTTCCATCTCCACATCGCCTTCTACACTTATTTGTCTTTCCCTCCTTTAGTCTCTTAGAGGGACGTTTGTTTTTGTTTTAGGACCTGCCTGTGTAATCTAGAATGATCTTACCTCAAGATCCTTAACTTAATTACATACAAAGACCCTTTTTCCAAATAAGGTCACATTCACAGGTTTCCAGGATTTGTGGGCAGATCTTTTAGGTGTCACTATTAAAACTACCACATTATCTTATTACTTTTACCTAACTTTTTACCTAAGTATTTCCTATGTCATTGAGCAGTCTTCCAAAAACATCATCATCATCATCATCATCATTATTATTATTATTATTATTATTATTATTCTGAGACAGGGTCTTACTCTGTCACCTAGGCTGGAGAACGGTAACATGATCATGGCTCCCTGCAGCCTCAACCTCCTGGGCTCAGGTGATCCTCCTGCCTCAAACTCCTGAGTATCTGGGACAACAGATATGTGCCACCACCTCCAGCTAATTTTTAAAATCATTTGTAAAGACAGGGTCTTGCTATGTTGCCCAGGCTGGTCTTGAACTTCTGGGCTCAAGTGATTCTCCCGACTCAGCCTCCCAAAATACTGGGATTACAGGCATGAGGCTCCACACCCAGCCAAAACCACTATTTTGATGGCTAATAACATTCCATGTTGTGGATATGTTATAATTCATTCATTTTCCTCTTGTTTGGCAGTTAGTTTGTTCATAGTTTTCCACCATTACAATAAGAATGCATTGCATGGGCTTTGGAGTCTTACATTCCCAGATCAAATTCTGACTCTGTCATTTGCCAAGAATGTGATCTTAGTCAAGTTTCACAAACTTTTCTGAGTCTCAGTTTTCTCATTTGTAGAATGGGGATCGTAATACTTGCCTGGTGTGGTAACTCAGAGGATCAAGTTAAAGAATATATGCAAAGTGGCCAGTGGCAGAATGTTTGGCACATGTAAGGGCTTAGTAAATTGCAGCCACTCTTGTTTTATTAATATTGATGACATCTCAGTTCATTTCCTTAGGATGGATTCACAGAAGTGCTATTCCCAGATGACGGGGTGTGGACAGTTTTAAGGCTCTTGGTTTGTACTGTCAACTTGCTTTCCAGAAAAGCATTGGCAGAGATGCTCAATATCACCTAATCCTACATAATGACTACTATCATGGGCTCTGATGACCACCTTAATCTGTGGACAAGAACTTTACAAGTTATAGAAACAGGGTTAGGCTTTGAAAAGCTTGTAGTCTAATTGAGCAACTAAATTGCATACATGAAACAAGACCAAAAAAAATGGGATTCAGCAACTCAGCAAATGTTTTTTGAGCACCTCCTATGTGCCAACTACTATCCTAGATGACGGATATTATACATTGGTGAACAAAACAGAAATTGTCCTTGCCTTCATGCCCTTTTAATCCATGGGTCAAAACTAGGCTGCAACACCTCCTTCCTACAACAGAGCTCAGGTCGAGTAAAGACTCACAGAGACCACGTGGATGGTAAGGCTTCAAGAAGGAAGAGGATCCAGACATGGACTTGAAGAAGGAGCAAGGACTAGAGGAAAATGAGTTGGTGGGTTTGGAGGCTTGTGACTCACTATCCCAGATGGCTTACCGAAGGCAGGAGTGGCAAAAGGGCTGGGGAGGCTCCATACTGGAAGGACAGGACAGCTTTGAGCATTGGTCTAGCTAGGGAGGTTGCTTTTGTTTTGCTTTCAAAAATTAGAGACTCATAAAATTTTCTGAGCAGGGAAAGGCCCATGAAAGGCATTTGGAAAGAATCAAAGGGTCTGGATGAGTCAAGCCTGGAGTCAGAATGTCAGCCAGGCTTGGATTCTGCAATACTTGAAGCTGTAAACCTCCTCCCACTTCACAAGCAGGGGCTGGTAGTATGACTTGGTGACAGGACTTACACTACTTGGTGCATGGAGTACTGAACCCCATCCCATATCTTCCTCCACCCACCATTTCCTTCCAGTGCTGGTATGGTTTGTCTGTGTCCCCACCCAAATCTCATCTTGAATTGTAATCCCCATAATCCCACGTGTTGAGGGAGGTACCTGGTGGGAGATGACTGGATCATGGCAGCAGTTCTCCCATGCTGTTCTCATGATAGTGAGTGAGTTCTCACGAGATCTGAAGGTTTTATAAACGTTTGACAGTTCTTCCTTCACATGTTCTTCTCTCTCCTGCAGCCGTGTGAAGAAGGTCCTTGCTTCCCCTTCACCTTCCATCCTGATTGTAAGTTTCCTGACACCTCCTAGCCATGTGGAACTGTGAGTCAATTAAGCCTCTTTCCTTTATAAATTAACCAGTGTCAGGTAGTGTCTTTATAGCAGTGTGAGAATGGACTAATACGAGTGCCCAACACTGAGCCCTCAGCAAGCTCCAAGCTTCTTTGAGTGTCTGCTGTTGCTTCCTGGAACCCTGGGGGTGAATGGATCCTAGTTGTTCCAGTCTTGGGATACATTAATCTGATATTTTATTATTAACTGTTCAGGCTGTAAGTGTACCTGAGCCATTGACTCTTCCAGGAGTTTCTTCTGTTCCACTGCAATGTGGTCATCAGGGGACAGTGAATATCTAATTATTGACCAGTTCTGTGTTCCTGATACAGTTTGGATGTTTGTCCTTGAAATCACATGATGAAATTTAACTGCCAGTGTTGAAGTTGGGGCCTGGTGGGAGGTATTTAGGTCATGGGGGTAGATCCCTCATGGCATGGTGTTGTCTTCATGATAGTAAGTGAGTTCTAGTGAGATCCAATTGTTTAAAAGTATGTGGCACCTCCTTGCCCTTCTCTCTCTTGCTCCTGCTTTTGCCATGTGATGTGCTGACTCCCTCTTTGCCTTCCTCCATGAGTAAAAGCTATCTGAGACCTACCAAGAAGCTGAGCAGAAGCTGACACCATGCTTGTACAGCCTGCAGAACCATGAGCCAATTAAACCTCTTTTCGTTATAAATTACCCAGTGTCAGGTATTTCTTTAAAGCAACGTGAGAATGGACTAACACAGTCCCCTTTGGTGATGAATATACTATTCTAGTAGGGATAGGGGTACACAAAAGGAGGAAGTCTTCTCTCCATTTCCATCTGACCACCCAAGCATATTCCAGTCAGTGATAACAAGAGCTGGCGGAGGGAAGAAAATGTAGGGGACCCTGAAGGGGCTATGAGGAGACCCTGTGTATGCAGGGAACTCTTCTTCCAACCCAACCGTGAGGCCACTCCTGAGTCACAGGTCTGGTAGGTGGAAGTGAGAGGTTGGCTCATTTAGAGTCTTTACAAAACTGAGGAAGAGTCACTTCTCTAATTTCTTCCCATTCCTGTAAATTGGACCTCACAATGCTTGCCCTACCCAGACAGGCATGATCATTGTCTTGTGTAGGGACACAGGCAGGCCCACTGAGGCCACCACATGTGACTCATGCTCTGGGGCTTTCCTGGGCTTTGCTTTTGCATGGATAGGGTGACACCCACTGACCCTAAGCTCAGGAGACCCAGGTGAGTCGTCAAAGTTAGAAATTGGCTTGAAATCCCCTGACCAACCCACTCATGGTACAGAGAAAGGCAGTGATGTGCAGGGTCACCCATCAGGGGCTGGGCTCCAAACAGCTGAGCCCCCAGACCTCCTACATTCAGACTGGAACCCCTCCCACAACTTTGCTGGGCCTCTGAAAGTCAGTCTGTCCTTCTTGAAGGTGATTTTCACCAATGGAAGAGGTTTTGGCTTGCTATTCCTTGGCACATCCCTCTTTTATTTAAAAATAGCAAAGTTCCTGAATAGGTCAGAAAAATCAATGGATCCATTTAAACCTCAAATGAAAACAATTCAGATAAAACCACAGAAGTTTAAAAACAAAAAACTTGCCCTGAGAAGGCTGCTCTACCTACATAAGTGTTGCTGAGGGCTAGCATTGAAATGAAAAGAAAGAAAAACTGAGGAAATTATCACTAAATGGCCTTTATTTTGAGAAGGAATGGAGTAAGAAGTTTAAACAGTGGTTGGGGAAGAGGAGGGAGGGCAAAAGGGGAAAGTAAAAGGAGCCATGAAGCTGGGAAACCCTCTTCTGCCCGTGCATGGTGGGCACTTGGGACAGAGTGAAGAGGGAAAGGATGATGGGATGAGAGCCTCCAGTTCACCCGGGCACCTTCAGGAAGTCCAGCTCATTCAGGGAGCTGAACTTTATGAATGAATGTGGCTCTACATGGTCCCTACATATGCTCCATGCTTTACCATCTTGGACCTGTTGATTTTAGGCAAATTAAATTTAACGCAATTGAACAAAGAACCATTCATAGATTGGGAAGCCCCCTGAACTAGAGTAGGTTTGGACGGACTTGGTACTGCCTCATGGTTGAAGATTTATGGATAGCAAAAGGAAATTAACATACAGAAACCAGAAGTGAGGTATAGAAATAACTGGATTGGTTACAGCTTGGCACTTGCCTAATTTGAAGATGGTTTGGACAGCTGACCACCTGTTGAAAATAGGTTGAAACTTGGTGATTGGTACAAGAGTAGGTTACTCACTATGTACAGAGAAACCTGTAGGCCTAACTTAATACATGTAAGGAGGCAGCTTTAGGCTAAACTTAATTGAACAGAGCCTTTGTTCTTGGTCTTTCTCCTGAAATGCTCTTCCCTGCCATCTCAAACTGATGACATCATACCTATGCTTTCTTCTTCGTTTTTTTTTTTTTTTTTTTTTAATTAGAGATGGAGTCTCACCATGTTACCCAGGCTGGTCTTAAACTCCTGGGTTCAAGTGATCCTCCCACCTCAGCCTCCTAAAGTGCTGGTATTACAAGTTTCTGCCATCATGCCTGGCCTACCCATCCTTTCATTTACTCCTTCATTCATTCACTTATTCATCAATATGTAATGAGTGCTCAAATTGTACCAGAAGCTAGAGATACAACTGAATAAGATGATCAGGGTAACCACCCTCTTCAAGTTCATGTTTAGGAGGTGATGGAGGTGGGGGGCAGAGGAAGAGGGAAGGCAGATATCAAACAGTTAATAGTTAATTTCATAACTAATTATTACAAGACAATCTAGGTAAGACTTTGAAGGAGAAGTGCGGGTGTCCTGAGCATTTGACAGGATCTACCCTTGCCTAGAGCAGTTAGGGAAGGGCTTCCCTGTGGAAGTAACGTTTGGGAGGGGCTCTGGAGGCTGAGTCTAAATTAATTAATGGGAGGTTGAAGGGCACAGCAGAAAAGGGGGCCAGAATGTGCCTGGACCCTGAGCAGGAGGACTGTTTGAGGACAGGAAAAGCAGACATGGAAAGTGTGGCCCAGTGAGGTGGTGGAGGCATGGAAGAGGGTATACAGTCAAGTTTGGGAGTCATCAGTTGAGGTCATTTGCTTCAAAAAGAATGGAGGGGAGAGAATTAAAATTATGAAAATAAGAATTAATATGTCATCTATCAGCTGCAGGTCAGAGTCACAAACTCATGGGCTGGGCAGATAAGATAGAGTGGAGCAGGCCTGTAAAATGCAATAGGGAGTGGTGGAGACTGTGGAAAACTGAAGGATACACATACACACATACACACATACACATACCCACACACACACACTATGCCCAAAGACATTTAAATTTAAAATATGTTCAAACCTGTTGCTGGTCAAATAAAGCAAAGTCTGCCAGCCGGCAGTTTTGGGTCCATGACTGCAGGGGAACAAGTTGCCTGGAAACAAAGAGTTTCAGGGGGGCGGGGAGAGCTGGGAGCTGCTTGGCCAAAGAGCCAGAAAAAGAGTCAAAAGAACCCCTTTGAGGAGAGCACACTTTCACTTATGCTAAAGGCTTTGTCTCCCCAGTCTGCAGATTAGTTTTTCATTGAGAATAAAGCTCTCCCTTTCCCCTCCTGCAAGAGAGAGAGAGACAGTGAAAGAGAGAGAGCATGAGCAAGAGCAGGCCCCTTTGGCTGTCAGATGGACAGCTAGCTCTCTACCTGTGTTCCTTGTGGTTCCTCCAGCTTGTCTCGTGTAACTCACCTGTCCCCAGGAGTCACTCCACTCTGGACAAGATAGTAACTGCTGATTAACATGAATGGTGAAATGGAAACAGGGCCCCCCACAGCCATTCTCTGCTCGGGAAGGCCTGTCTGCTGGCTGCAAGTACTGCTGGTTCCCTGTGCTCAGTGAGACTAGCAACCTCCCATGACATGAGACTTAGGGGAAGGATGGAGTTGGGGAAATGAACAGAAGGAAGACGCAGAAAGGAATGGAAGCAGATACCTAAACCAAGAAAATAAGATTTGAGGACTGACACCCTCATAGCTTATTTCAACATGAATTTCCTAACGTAATTTCGGGTCATTTGCATTCCATTGTTGTCTCTTTCAAAGCTTGAGGTAGGAAGCTTGTTTAAGGACCTCCTCCACCTTCCCTGTGTGACGGAAAAAACATGGCTGAGTTTATCATAGTAACAATCATGTATTTGGCCAAAACATTTATTTTCTTCCCTCTTTGCAGATTTAAATGTCCTTACATGTGTCGGGGGTTTCCAGCACCTAATATCTTCTTATTTGTGCAGAAGGAGCATGCCGGACTTCGTGGTTTTGTTTTTCCTGCAATGCAGATGAAGAACTAAATTTGTTTTGCCAGACCTTTGTAGGGCAAACATCTTTACTTGACAGGAGGAAGTCTTCCATCTCATAAAGGAAGAAATATTTTTAAAGGCTGTTTCTACATGTAAACACTTCTTTTGCCACATGCGTGCCTTTAATTGCTCACTACCACCACCTCCTAAAACCTAATGCAGAGCTGTTCCTTGAAGGGAATTTGGCTGTTTGAGCCGGAATTTTGAAATGACAGGCTTGTGAACAGCAAATCCCCAAAAGGTAGTGAATATTTGTGGCTTCCTGATGGCTGATATAGTTTGAATATTTCTCCCCTCGAATCTCATGCTGAAATTTGATCCTCGAAGTTGGCAGTAGGGCTGGTGGAAGGTGTTTGGGTCATGGGGGAGGATGTCTCATGAAAGGCTTGGTGCCTTCCCTATGGTAATCGGGTTCTCACTCTGTTAGTTCACTCAAGAGCCGGTTGTTTAAAAGAGCAAGGCACCCCTCTCCTCCTCTCTCTTTCATTCTCTCTCACCATGTGATGCCTGTTCCGTTTCACCTTCTGCCATGAGTGGAAGCTTCCTGAAGCTCACCAGAAGCAGATACCAATGCCATGCTCCTTGCAGCCTGCAGAACCATGAGCCAATTAAACCTCTTTTCTTTATAAATTACCCAGTTTCAGGTACTCCTTTATAGCAACACAAACAGCTAAAGAAAAGGGCCCAGCGTCCATCCCCGTAAAGCCCGAGAGCACTGGGTGTTTTTTCAGACACCGCTCTTTCCGCCTCAGTTCGTTGGATTCCAGAGGAGTTGGCTCTGTGCTGAATCTTAGAAAAGTCATTATACCCAGGCTGGGACAACCAGATGACCACATTCTCTAATTGATTGAGGGACGACAACTTGACCTAATTCTGGTCAATAAGAGTTGAGGAGACTCAATTGCAGCCAGTAAAGCCAGCGAGGACATGAAGCTTGGGCTGCTAGGACCATCCTCTCCACACAAGGGGGTACATACGAAAGCGGAGTCAATACATGTAAAAGCGGAGCCGAAGATAGAGAAATTGAATCCTAGTGACATCATCTGAGCATTGGAATCTAGCCATACCTAAAGACAGCCCTACTTCATGGGCTCCTATGCTACACAAGAGAATAAATTTCTGGTTTTTTCCTAAGTTAGTCTGAACTGTCTTCCGAGTATCATCTATCCAATGTAAAGCAATGTGGCTGGTTCTAGTATATGATTCTGGTAAAATCTGTCCCGTTAGTTTATAGTCATACCTTATTATATCTGTAAAATACATTCAACTTCTTAAAGCATTTTAACCAGTGTGTTATTGCTTTTCATCCAGACCCCTCTTAGGAGAGTTTACCCACTTTACCTCCACGTGAACAGCGACTCTCCCACGGTGACGCAGTACTAGACAGAGGAGACCTAATTTCCCAGCAGGCACCAGAGAAGACCACTCCCTTGTCTACATTCTCTTAAACATTTGAAAGACTACCCCCAGGAGAAGAACGATTGAAACAGAGAGGTTCTTACTCACTGCAGTCTTATTTATAATAGCCAAACATTATTTAACAATCTTAAATGTCCGTCCATTGGCACCTCTATAGACTAGAGTAGTATGAAGCCTTTAATGAGACAGAGCAAAATGTCCTTGTATGATACAATCGCCAAGAAATAGTTTAAAGTGAAAAGGCAAACACTGTGTGGTATGCTATTGCTTGAAATTTTAATAAAGAGAAAGTCTATGTACATATAATCTTACACACACATCGACTGTCTCTGGCACAAACCTCTGGAGAGGGCGCTTGGGAGGCTGGAGACAGGGGTGAGAGCAAAGAGAGAGTTTTTCACCATGTACCTCTTTCTACCTTTTCAATTTGTAGATGTACACATTTTACCTGTTTTATAACTAGATGAACTAATTTTTTTCAAAAAGAAATACAATTAGCAACTTTAAAAAATACACATTTTTAGTGCGAAGACATCACAAAGCTTCTAAGGAGTCTCTGGGCTTTTAACCCTGTGACTTTGCTCCTTCCAGAAACTGGGGCTGGGGCTTGTTCTACCTGGATGCTGATTTTTAGGAGGCAGGGCTGCCGACTGGGAGTCCATTTTGAGGGCTCCTAGAAGGAAAAAGCCACAAAAGCTATGAGGCAAAATGTAAATGAAATCTATTTGGAGAGGCATAGGGAACGCTGAAAGATGTGGTTAAGCAGTGGGGCTGCAGGGGCCTGCAGCTGGGAAGGAAAAGAGGCAGCTGGTTATTTTCAGGAGGAAATGGTAGGTCCTTGGTATTCTGTGTGTGCATTTGTTCAATGTCTTAACATTTTCATTAAGTGTCTTCTATTCAGTCATCAATCCAGGCTATCTTCACAGGAGCCAAGGCCATAACTGTCTCATTGTCTAATGCTTCTGGGAGACCTTATTTTTGGACAAGTATACGGCTTGAAAATTTTAGATGATACACACCATTAAAAATGTATTAAGCTCTTGGGAGGGAACAAATGAATGAAGGAGGCAAGAACTTGAGAATCTCAAGGGCCCCACACCATTCTTAGTCCTTGAGGAGGTGGCATCAGGAACACAGAGTCCTAGCAGGGAATCACAGCAGGAGATGGAGAAATACTTCGAGAAAAGTGGGTACTCAGTCTACAAAGAGCAGAAGGGCTGCAGGACTCAACCTGAACAAGCACCTGTGGTTCATGAACCAGCAGATCAAATACTCTGGACAGCATCCCAGCAATTACCAGGGGGCAAAGCTTGTGGCAGGGAGCCTGGGGGATCTTCCCAGGCAAGACCCCTTCAGGGGTCCTTTCTAACTGCTTATGATGTCTGGGCACCAAGCAGGGGTAGGCTTTGCAGACAGGAGTAACCCCAGGACTAAGATATGACTGAATTCATGGAGAATCTGTCCCTGGGATGCCCTGCAGATCCAGTGGGGAAGTCAGACGAGACCAACGGTATCTGAAGCTGTGACTTGATGATCTTTACTGCCGTTTACTATTCCAAAGTGTGAATACAACAGCTTTCATTTATCCAGTGCTCTTGGGTGGACATTTGGCTTGTTTCCATTTTGCAACCATCACAAACCCTCCTGCCATGAATGCTCCCATCCCCACCTCTGGGTTTGTACACACACTGATGTTGGTTCCTAGGATGAGGACTAGCAGTGGAACTGCTGCTCACGGTTCCGTGAGCACATTCAGCTTTGATGGATGCTGCTGAAGAGTGCTCTGAAGGGCTTTGATGGGTTCACTTCCCACCAGCATGTTCGCGTGTTCCTGCTGCTCAGCATCCTCACTGACACCTGGGATTGTGAGATGTTGTAGTTTTTGTTGATCTGGTGGCTCTGTGGCTTTCGTTGTGGTTTTAATATTCATTTACCTCATGATAGTCAGGTTGGACACTACTCACCTGTTCCTTGAGCCTTGGGATTTCCTCATGTAAAGTATCTCTCCATGGGTTGTGTGTGTGTGTGTGTGCGTGTGTGTGTGTGTGTGTTTTGCCCATTTTTGTTTGAATTAATTCTTATAACTCCTTTGACAATTAATGTGTTGAAAAATTTTCTCCCATTTTATGACTTGCTTTTCATCCTTGTCTTTCTTTTCATTGCTAGCATTTCCTAATATTAATGTTATCTATTTCACCTATGGGTGATGGACCAATTTTTTGGTTTTATTTCCGTTAGTGGCAGACCAATATGTTCTAAAATAAAATAAGATTATAAAATAGATTGAAAACTTGTTCCAGTGCTAAGACAATTGTCAAGGAAAATTTGCTGCATCCTTTTCTGTGACTTTGGCTTTTAATACTCTACCAGGTTTTCTTTACACAAAGCACCTGTATAGAGCCAGATACATTTAGACAGTCAATGGATGCTTTAGGATCTAAAATGGAGAGAATAAAGGTATCAAACCGGCCTGAAATGCTGGAAATGAGGCATGAAAGAAAAGACAATTGAGCTACCAGACACGGTGCTTCAAGCCTGTAATCCCAGCATGTTGGGGAGGACCGAGCGAGCGGATCATGAGGTCAGAGATCGAGCCGCATCCTGGCTCAATACGGTTAAACCCCTGTCTCTACTAAAAAATACAAAAAACTAGACCGGGCGGACGAGGCGCCTGTAGTCCCCAGCTACTCGGTGAGGCTGAGACAGGCTCCAACCAAAACAAAAAAAAAAAAAAAAAAAAAAAAAAAAAAAAAAAAAAAAAAAAAAAAAAAAAAAAAAAAAAAAAAAAAAAAAAAAAAAAAGAACAAAGAAAAAAAATAGAAAAAAAAAAAAAAAAAAAAAAAAAAAAAAAACAGCAAAAAACAAAATAAAAAAAAACAAAAAAACAACAAAAAAAAAAAAAAAACAAAAAAAAACAGAAAATACACAAGAGCAAGCGTAAAACCCGGGAGAAAAATGCGGAAAAAGCAATATCAGATAGAAGACTAAAAGAAGAGAACAGGCCAACATAGACACAATAACCAAGCACTGGGCGCGAGGACCAAGAGCAAGATCCCGTCTCAAAGAAAAAAAAAAAAAAAAAAAAAAAAGAGGAATACTACAAGAAAAGTAAGAGAATGTTGTCCTCAAACAGAAAATCTGAAAACAACCAGATTAAGAGTGGAATATGCTCTACCCTAGCATATTTCTTGCCATATGAAGTGGTCTACCGGAATCCAAGCAGGGAACACAGCGATCTTACTCATTTGCATGCCATTGCCCAGAATGCTCTACAGGTTCATCATTTTAAGGAAGAACTCTGCTAACGTCAGAGTTTGGAAATGAAAGCAAATTAATTTTAGATACGGCAAGATCATCTATTCTACTTATTTATGGAATCCTTCATTAAAGTTTTGGTTTTGCATCATCCAGCATCATTAATTTGCCCAGATGGTATCTGGAGTATTCTCTAACCTTTCAAGCTTTGGGGGTTATCTCAGGATAGCCTATTTCAAACAGGTCTCCTTTAAAAGTCATAGCACGTGTTAACTTTTTGTTTAGCTCATTTCTAAATGGGATGCTCTTCTGGGCCGGCTTTTCCATAATCAAAGATAGACACAGAGATAGAGAGAGTGTCAGAGAGACATATATATAGAAAAAGGGAACATGCTATGCAGTAGTGTCTTTCTTTTTAAGAATTACCTGCTCATTTTTCTTGATCTCATTTTCACCAGACTCTGATGTGGCAGATAAGTGGCATAAAATTATAATTGTAGATGGTGAATCTTTCCTGACTCACTTTAGTGTTCCATGATGTTCAGCTTTCAACTTGCTGGGCAATACAGGCAAAGAAATGGGAAATAACTCACAGTCCATCAGTATCATGAATGCTTGGACTTTGCATGAATGTCTGTGAGTGCTGAATATGTGGGTGCTGACCGTGTGGGTTGAGTATGTATGTACGTGTGTATAGAGTTGTGTTTGTTGGGTGTGTGTATGTTTAGCATATGTACTGAGTGTACTGAGTGTGTGTGTCTGTGTGTGTTAACTGGGTGATGAGTGCTAATATTATTGAGCGTGTATTAAGTGTGCATATATATTGAATGTGTGTGTTGAGTGTATGGGTCTGTTGAGTGTGTGCCTGCAAATGTGCCTGTAGTAGGGATGTGTGCAAAGACAGCAGGAGGATTAAAACATACGTGCCTGGCAGGGTGCGGTGGCTCACGCCTGTAATCCCAGCACTTTGGGAGGCTGAGGGGTTGGATCACCTGAGGTCAGGAGTTCAAGACCAGCCTGGCCAACATGGTGAAATCCTTTCCCTACTAAAAATACAAAAATTAGGCCTGGTGCAGTGGCTCACGCCTGTAATCCCAGCATTTTGGGAGGTGGAGGAGGGCGGATCACCTGAGGTAGAGAGTTTGAGACCAGCCTGACCAACATGGAGAAGCCCCATCTCTACTAAAAATACAAAATTAGCCAGGCACAGTGGCACATGCCTGTAATCCCAGCTACTCAGGAGGCTGAGGCAGGAGAATTGCTTGAACCCTGGAGGCAGAGGTTGCAGTGAGCCAAGATCACGCCATTGCACTCCAGCCTGGGCAACAAGAGTGAAACTCTGTCTCAAAAAAAAAAAAAGAAAGAAAGAAAGAAATTAGCCAGGTGTGGTGGTGGTGTAGTCCCAGCTACTAAGGAGGCTGAGGCAGGACAATCTCTTGAACCCGGGAGGCGGAGGTTGCAGTGAGCTGAGATTGCACCACTGCACTCCAGCATGAGTGAGAGCGCGAGACTCTGTCTCAAACACACACACATACCTGTCTTAGGCCTCCTGTGTTGCATCAGGAATCCAAAGAGCTACTTCTGCAGTCTGACTTCTTTTGTGTGGTTTGCAGCTTTAGTACAAATGAGACAGCAGTGACCAGTTATTATTATTTATTTGGAGAGGATTATCTTGAGTAATCTGGAAAAACAGAGGACACCAGGTCAGTTTCTGTCCTCAACCTGCACTCCGATCTCGTGGTTGGTACTTCTCAGCTGCCTCTTTCTTTACTGGGGCTCACAGCCCACTTTTGCCCCCTTTCCGGTTGAAAAAAAAAATCTTAATTATCCAGACACAATCACTGGATGCGATGCAATTCACCAAGAAAGTGAACCGGGCAGGGGAGGGCAATGACAACAAATCGGCCACCAAGAAATTGGCTCACAGGCTCTCTTGCCCAGTAACCTATGTCACAGGTACAATCTAGACCCTCAACTAGATGGAAAGCTCTTCAAGGGCTGAGATTTTCTCTTCATTTCCCTAACAGCCGCCTTCCCACCTTGCTCACACTTGGCACTGTTAAGCTCTTAGTAACAATGGTGATAGCTAACACTGAGACCTGCTTGTGCCAGACCTGGTCTGAAGCTTCACTCCAGTTGACAAGGTGCCGTCATGTGATTTGGCCCTCACAGACCACTGCCTTCTCAGCTCTGTGCTCCAACCACACCAGCATTTTTTTTTTCTGTTTCTTGAACTCACCAAACTTGTCCCCATCTCGGGGCCTTTGTATTTGTAGTTCCCTCTGTCAAATACTGCTGAAACGCCAACTGAGTCCAGAATAGAGCGGTAGTCACTGGACTTGGGCAACACAGATATGACTGCGATCTGACAAGTGTCATCTCAGTGGCTGAACAGAGACAGAAGCCCCAACTGCAGAGGATAGAGGGGAGAACATAGACAGTAACTACAAAATTTTTGCTGTGAAAGGAAGCAGAATGGTAAGGTGATAGCAGGAGACAGATGTGGGGTCAAGGAAGATGTTTTTGTTTGCTTGCTTCCTTTTAAAGTAGGAGGTAAGGCAGCAATGAATTGTGTTAGCACATGTTGTGCTGCTGTAACAGAATTCCTTAGACTGGATAATTTATAAAGAACAGAGATTTATTTCTTTTAGTTCTGGAGGCTGGGAAGTCCAAGGTCAAGGGGCTGGCATCTGGTGAGGGCCTTCTTGCTATATCATCTCATGCAGAAGGTAATAGGGCAAGAAGGGGCCAAAGTTGCTTTTATAACAAGCCTATAATGATGACATTAATTCAATCGCCTCTTATCAGGCTCCACTTCTCAACACTGTGGCATTGAGGATTAAGATCCCAACACACGAACTTTGGGAACACATTCAAACCATAGCAGTACAGAAATGACACAGGTTCTGGCACAGGGCCCAGATGCAAGGGAGAGAGGGAATAATTGCTGGGAAGGGTCATTTTGGAGAATAGCAAAATGTAAACGGGATCTGACAGAAAAGTGTTGTACGGTTGTAAGGCATTATTGAGTTTGTTCAAAAAATTTAATGGTCACAAACTCCTATCAGGCGCATATTATTATTCTCATTATTTAATAGACGAGGGACCTAAGAACCAGAAATGTTAAGTAACTTGCCCACAATCACACTGCACGCAAGTGGAGGAGTTAAGATTTGAAGAGAGATTCTGACTCCTGGTTAATTATGAGTTTCAAGTGCAAGATTATAAAGGATGAAAAACTCATCTCCTTAAGTCAAAGTCTGAGAGTATCAGAGATACACACAAAGCCCAAGGCTTGAAATCCAGGTACTAGAGAAGCCAAATAGCTCCGATGGTTTATAAATGGGGACAATTTCAAGATTTTGTTTAGTTGCCAGAAAATACATCTGTTGGCAGTGTTCTACTTCTCAAGGAGGAGGTGGCCACTTGGGCATTTTCTTTGAGCTAAATCACTGAGCTGAGCCACATTTCTGTTTTATAAGCTTTTCTGTATCTGTGCATTATTTCACAAGAAAAAGTTTAAAAGCTGACTTGTTGATAATAGATGATATGGGACCATGTCCTTTCAAAATGTGGCCCACCTTAGTAGTTCCCAAAACTGACTGGTCATCTGAACCACCTGGGGAACTTCTAAAATGAATATTTCCACCCAAGACCCAGGGAATCAGAAGTCCCTTACACGGAACCGAGAACTTGTATCATCAGAAGGCTCCCTGTGACTCTCATGCTCAGCCAAGTTTGGGAACCACCAGCCTCAAGTACGCCCATTCAGTTAAAATTAATGTTTTCTGCAATGTTGTTTCCCATGGCCTATGGAGATGCTCAAAATATGCCTCATGCAGGAGAGAGTCTGGTTAATTCAATGATGCTGTATGTTCTCTTTTCCTGCCCTACACTCTGAACATAACCTCATCCTTTCCGTTCTGACACTTCCATTGCTTTATACCACAGATACAATGTGTTATAAGAAAAGCCCTTTTTGCTTAAACACCTAATGATCATAAAACTGATTATATCTCTTCCTTTAGCATTTCTCTCTCTTGACACCTTCTGAGGAAAGACATCATGCCACCCTGAAACGAAAGCTTTGTAAGAAGGTCAGGGTCATGAGTACAGGCACCTGCTCCCATGTGGGAGTGGACTGACCTCTTGACTGAAATGAATGTAGTAGCAGTTAGGCTGTCCCCCTGCTACGAGGGTCACAGCAATATACCACTGGTCAGGGAAGGAGAAGTTCTCCACACTCTCCTGAATCTAGAGTCAGCTGAGAAACCATAGACTGTGGCCACTCCTGGAAAGGAGGCAGAAGAGCTTAGATGTGGGTTGATGCCTCAGGAGAAGCTGAGCGCAAAGGCAGAGCCAGCCGTTTGGCCATGCAGACTCACAGAGGCCTTAGAGACACCAGCTCCCAGAATATCACTTCCCCTGCTTCTCCAACCTAGAAAGAGTGCAGTCAAAACGCAGCTCCATTTGTTGCCCTTCCCTGGGGAAAAGAAGAAGAAAGGGACAGGAGTTCAGGAATTGCTTTGCAATGTGAATCTCAGGAATGCATAAGAAACGGCAGTTGGCAGTCACTGCCTCTGAGCAAAGACGCTCTTTTGAAATTTGACTCATCCTTGGCAGCTTATTGTGTTTTACTTCTTCGCCTTCCTTGTAACACAGAGGAGTGAGGTGAGTAATGCTCTGCGCAGTGAGAGAAAAATAGATCCCCAAATGCCTTCCATTATGCTAAAGGCCTGTGTTACCAGCTGTGGCAACAGGGGGTGTGGTCCCATCCATCAGCAGTGGAAGATTCGGAACATCTGACTCCCTCTCTCCGAGGCTATTTGTGGTTCTAAAAGCATGACAAGCAGGGACTGAAAACTAATAAACACAGAGAAGTCTAAAAGCCCTGCTGGGGGTCCTGTGAGAGCCAGGATGGACAAGAGCCCTTGTATGCAGGAGTTCTCAAGGCCACACAAAAGGAAAACAGTCAGACCTACTTTCTGCTGCCTAATGTCGCCCGGTCCCTTCACCACAGGTGTAAGAACCACTTCTACCCAAGGGTAAAAATAGCTCATATTTTTTGAGAGCCTGTTACATGCCAGGCATTGTGCAAAGCACTTTCCATGGGCTGTATCACCTAATTCACATGCATGTCCGTGCACACACACATGCACACGCACACACACACACGTTGAGGTGGGTACCATCAGTATCTCCTTTTACAGATGAAGAAATAAGGCTCAGGAAGGATAAGTAACTTGCCCAGGGTTACCAGGTTAAAACAGATCCAGGCAGTCTTCAGAAGACAGCTGTAAACAAATGCAGCCATATTAGAATACCTGCTGGCTTAAATGTAGTTATTTGAACAGTGAACAAGAGAAGTATAGGGAAAAAAGTTTGTTGCTTCATTTATTTTGCTTTATAGACTATCTAGGTCTTAGAGATAGGAGTACAGCTTGATAACCCCAGACTTCCTAGAAGTGTTTTTGGTTACCTTCTAAAAGGAGGAAATGAAGATATGGTCATTGCCAGAGTCAGAATTTGGTTAATAAGTCAGCAATAGGTACAAATCACAGGTCATTATTATGAAGTTTCTCCCTCACTTACAGAAACCTTTTGTAAAAAATTAAAAGCCTCCATCTTCCCCTAAGCAGTTTTTGTTTGTTTTGTTTTTTGAGACAGGGTCTCACTCTGTTACCCAGGCTGGAGTGCAGTGGCGAGATCTCGGCTCATGCAGCTTCTGCCTCCCCTGTTCTAGGGATTCTCCTGCCTCAGCCTCCCGAGTAGCTGAAATTACAGGCGTGCGCCATGCCCAGCTAATTTTTATATTTTTTAGTAGAGATGGGGTTTCACCATGTTGGTCAGGCTGGTCTTGAACTCCTGACCCCGTGATCCACCCGCCTCGGCCTCCCACAGTGCGGGGATTACAGGCATGAGCCACCGCGCCTGGCCCCCTATGCACTTGTAAAAGTACATATTAAGTTCTAATATATAAGAAACATATTTTTCCCTTCTGGAATTGACCACATTATCCTCCTATCCAACCAGAATCATGCTAAGGAGAAAAATAAATGTTCATCTCAATGGCATTTTCTTATTCAGTTAATTGGGTTTTTTTTTTGTTTTTTGTTTTTTGTTTTTTTTTTTTTGAGATGGAGTTTTACTCTTGTTGCCCAGATTAGGGTGCAATGGCACAATCTCAGCTCACTGCAACCTCCATCTCCCAGGTTCAAGCGACTCTCCTTCCTCAGCCTCCCAAGTAGCTGGGATTACAGGCATGTGCCACCATGCCCGGCTAATTTTTTTTTTTTTTTTTTTGTATTTAGCAGAGAGAGGGTTTCACCATGTTGTTCAGGCTGATCTCAAACTCCTGACCTCAGGTGATCCACCCACCTCGGATCCCAAAGTGCTGGGATTACCGGAGTGAGCCACCATGCCCAGCTGATTTTTTTTTAAACAACAATAATGCCTGAACATGTAGCCACCTAATTACCAGCAGCTTTTTATTTGCACTATCATTAACTTCACTGCTGCCTTGTTAGTAACAAGTGGTACCACAAAGATATTAGCCACAACTGTTAGTTTCTGAAAGGCAGAACATGAAAAAGACCAGCTCCTCCTTGGCGAAGGTCAGAGAGGGCTTCAGGCTGACTCCAGCAGCACAAGTGCCCGATCCCAAGTGGACGAAGCTGCCTGTGGAACCACGTTGGATGGACTGGATCTTGGAGAGCATCTGGCTCAATCCTCTCTACTGACAGGTGAGAAAACTGGAGGTCCAGAGAGGTTAAGTAACTTGCCTAGGATCACACAGCTGGTTACCTTCGGTACTGGAACTGAAGCACAGGCCTCCTGATTCCTTTGTTATTGTCAAAAAAAATTGTTAATTGAGGCATACATGCAGAAAAGTATACATATCGTGAGTGTACAGCTTAATTATCCTTAAGTGGGCCATGTAACCACCACCCAGGTAAAAGGAATAGAACATCTCTAGCACCCCAGAAGCTCCTGATATTTCCCTTCCCATTGCTACACACTCTCCTCCTCCTTATCCTGACTTCTAACGCAGTACATTAGTTTGCTTTGGCCAGTGTTTTTTGAATAAAGAGCTATTTTATGTAAAACTCATCTATTTAAAGTTGAAAAATGAAACTTGTTCTTTCACAGAGTGTGTTAAATGGTATATTAAGAAAACATGTCCCATTTGTTGAGTTAAACAAGCTAAACAAGAGGAATTAGTTCTAGTGATCCATACCACTGGAGTATGACTATAGTTAATAATACTTAGTTTCTTTTTTATTATTATTATACTTTAAGTTCTAAGGTACATGTGCACAACGTGCAGGTTTGTTACACATGTATATATGTGCCATGTTGGTGTGCTGCACCCATTAACTCATCATTTACATTAGGTATATCTCCTAATGCTATCCCTTCCCCCTTCCCCCACCCCATGACAGACCCCAGTGAGTGATGTTCCCCTTCCTGTGTCCTAGTGTTCTCATTGTTCAATTCCCACCTATGAGTGAGAACATGCGGTGTTTGGTTTTTTGTCCTTGCTATAGTTTGCTGAGAATGATGGTTTCCAGCTGCATCCATGTCCCTCCAAAGGATGTGAACTCATCCTTTTTTATGACTGCAAAGTATTCCATAGTGTGCATGTGCTACATTTTCTTAATCCAGTCTATCATTGATGGACATTTGGGTTGGTTCCAAGTCTTTGCTATTGTGAATAGTGCCACAGTAAATATACGTGTGCATGTGTCTTTATAGCAGCATGATTTATAATCCTTTGGGTATATACCCAGTAATGGGATGGCTGGGTCAAATGGTATTTCTAGTTCTAGATCCTTGAGGAATTGCCACACTCTCTTCCACAATGATTGAACTAGTTTACAGTCCCACCAACAGTGTAAAAGTGTTCCTATTTCTCCACATCCTCTCTAGCACCTGTTGTTTCCTGACTTTTTAATGATTGCCATTCTAACTGGTGTGAGATGGTGTCTCATTGTGGTTTTGATTTGCATTTCTCTGATGGCCAGTGATGATGAGCATTTTTTCATGTGTCTGTTGGCTGTATAAATATCTTCTTTTGAGAAATGTCTGTTCATATCCTTTC
>NW_016808764.1:2267880-2270825 GCF_001698545.2 Rhinopithecus bieti
ACTCCCTCTTTTTCTATTGATTGGAATAGTTTCAGAAGGAATGGTACTAGCTCCTCCTTATACCTCTGGTAGAATTTGGCTGTGAATCTGTCTGGTCCTGGACTTTTTTTGGTTGGTAGGCTATTAATTATTGCCTCAATTTCAGAGCCTGTTATTGGTCTATTCAGAGATTCAACTTCTTCCTGGTTTAGTCTTGGGAGGGTGTATGTGTCCAGGAATTTATCCATTTCCTCTAGATTTTCTAGTTTATTTGCTTAGAGGTGTTTATAGTATTCTCTTATGGTAGTTTGTATTTCTGTGGGATCAGTGGTGATATCCCCTTTATCATTTTTTATTGCATCTATTTGATTCTTCTCTCTTTTCTTCATTAGTCTTGCTAGCGGTCTATCAATTTTGTTGATCTTTTCAAAAAACCAGCTCCTGGATTCATTGATTTTTGAAGGGTTTTTATGTCTCTATCTCCTTCGGTTCTGCTCTGATCTTAGTTATTTCTTTCCTTCTGCTAGATTTTGAATGTGTTTGCGCTTGCTTCTCTAGTTCTTTTAATTGTGATGTTAGGGTGTCAATTTTAGATCTTTCCTGCTGTCTCTTGTGGGCATTTAGTGCCATAAATTTCCCTCTACACACTGCTTTCAGTGTGTCCCAGAGATTCCGGTATGTTGTGTCTTTGTTCTCATTGGTTTCAAAGAACATCTTTATTTCTGCCTTCATTTCGGTATGTACCCAGTGGACATTCAGGAGCAGGTTGTTCAGTTTCCATGTAGTTGAGCAGTTTTGAGTGAGTTTCTTAATCCTGAGTTCTAGTTTGATTGCACTATGGTCTGAGAGACAGTTTGTTATAATTTCTGTTCTTTTACATTTGCTGAGGGGTGCTTTACTTCCAACTATGTGGTCAATTTTGGAAGAAGTGTGATGTGGTGATGAGAAGAATGTATATGCTGTTGAATAATACGTAGTTTCAAATAGCTAGGAGGATACTGAATATTCCTAATATGGAGAAATGATATATGTTTGACATGATGAATATGATAATTATCCTGATCTGAGCAGTATACATCATATGCATCAAAACATCATTATGTACTCCATAAATATGTATAATTATAAGTTAATTTAAAAAGTAAATTGGGCCGGTCTCGGTGGCTCACGCCTCTAATCCCAGCACTTTGGGAAGGCAAGGCAGGCAGATCAGTTGAGGTCAGGAGTTTGAGACCAGCCAGGCCAACATGGTGAAACCCCATCTCTACTAAAAATACAAAAAATTAGCTAGGTGTGGTGGCACATGCCTGTAATCCCAGCTACTTGGGAGGCTGAGGCAGGCAGGAGAATTGCTGGAACCCAGGAGGCAGAGGTTGCACTGCACTCCAGCCTGGGAGACAGAGCCAGACTCCATCTCAAAAAAAAAAAAAAAAAAAGTAAATTAGGCCCAGTGCAGTGGCTCATGCCTGTAATTCCAGCACTTTGGGAGGCTGAGGCAGGAGGATTGCTTGAGGCTGGGAGTTCCAGATTAGCCTGGGCAACATAGTGCAACCCTATCTCTACAAAAATATTTTAAAAATAGGTGAGTGTAATAGGGCACTTGCCTTTAGCCCTAGCTCCTCGGGAGGCTGAGGTGGGAGGATTGCTTGAACCCAGGAGGTAAAAGTTACAGTGAGTTCTGGTTGTACCACTGCACTCCAGCCTGGATGACAGAGTGGGACCCTGTCTCAAAACAAAGCAAAACAAAACAAAACAAAAAACATAAATTGATTAATTTCTTAAAAATAAGTAACTAGGTTTAAATGAAATCATAAGGGTGGGCCCTAGTCAAATAGGACTGGCTTCCTTATAAAAAGAAGAGATTAGGATGCAGACACAGAGAGAAGACCATGCAAAGACACAGGGAGAAGATGGGCATCTCTAAGCCCAGGAGAGAGCCCTCAGAAGAAAGCAGCCCTGCCGACACTGTGATCTTGGACTTAGGTTTCTAGTCTCCAGAACTGAGAGAAAATAAATTTGTTGTTTAAGCAAGAAAGAAAAAGAAAAAGAACAAAGGAACTCCAGGCATATTCTATCCCATTGCCCATTTGACATCTCCACTTGGATGTCTTGCATAGCCGAGGCAGGAATATGTATTGGGGTGATCAGACCCAACATCAGGTTATGGGGGTGACGAAGTCCAGCGGAGTCAAAGGAATGAGAAAAAGTTTGAGAGAGAAAGTGGGACCAGGGGGCCATCGCGAGTGTAGAGGCTACAAAGGCCGTGAGCTCTGGAAGCCCAAGCTATTTATTGGTGATCAAACAAAGAAACAGGTGGTGAGGAGATGGGGGTTGAAAGGAAACAGTGTATTAAGTGAATTAGAAACATATGGCTACTTGAGATAATGGGAGTGCTAGAAGCAAGGAGCCAGCAAGTCTAACAGACATGCAAGCCCTGCCTCAGCTTCTCTCCCACACTCAGCTTTCCTCCCAACAATATGGATTCTTTCCCACCTCACCTCGACTTTCTCATTTTTGTAAATGGCACCATCATTCACCTAGCTGCTCAGGCTAAAACTTAGTCATGAGGCTTAAATCATCTTTTCCTCACACCTCCCTTTAACCCACAGTACATCCTATTGACTAAGCCTCCAAAATGTACCCTGAATGCAACCCCCTTTCTCCATTTCCATCTCCACTGCTCGAACCCTGGCCTGGGGCCCCTCCATCATCTCTTGCCTGGACTACTGCATTATCTCCTAATAGGTCCTCCTTACTTCTCTCTTGCCTTCCTTAAGTCCAACCTTCAACCCACATCTAGAATAATTTTTTTTTTTTTTTTTTTGAGATGGAGTTTTGCTCTTGTCATCCAGGCTGGAGTGCAATGGCGTGGTCTCAGCTTCTGCAACCTCCACCTCCCAGGTTCAAGTAATTCTCTTGCCTCAGCCTCCTGAGTAGCTGGGATTACAGACACCAGCCACCAAGCT
>NW_016808764.1:2271260-2288734 GCF_001698545.2 Rhinopithecus bieti
TTTTTTTTTTTTTTTTTTTTTTTTGTATTTTCAGTAGAGACAGGGCTTCACCATACTGGGCAGGCTGGTCTCGAACTCCTGACCTCAGGTGAGCCACCTGCCTTGGCCTCCCAAAGTGCTGAGATTACAGGCGTGAGCCACTGCGCCCAGCCTAGAATAATGTTTTTAAAAGGTAAATCAGGTCTCAGTAACTCCAGTGAGGGTCTGTTGCATTCAGAATAAAATTCAAATTCTCACAAAATTTAGGTGACTGCCTCAGCTTACCTCTCTGCCCCATCTCCTTCTCTCTACTGGTCTCCTTACTCAAGACATTCCAGACACGCATGCCTTCTTTTAGTCTCTTGAACAGGCCAGCCGTGTTCCTGTTTCAGAGCCTTGGCACCTGCTCTTCATTCTGCTCAGAGCATTCTTGCCCCAGTCTTTGAACAGCTGCTTCTTTGTACCTTGTCATTATGACCTCAATTCAAATGTTGCCTCCTCTGAGAGATTGGCCCTGTCTGAGAGCAGGTGGCTAGCTTCTATTTAATCTTCTTAATAGCTCTTATTTATACCTAAACTTTTCTTATGTATTTATTGTTGACTACTTTAATGATTGTCTCCTCCTGCTGGAATATAAGCTCTTTGAGGGCAAGGACTTCTGTTTGTAGCTCTATCCCCAGTACTTAGAACAGTATCTAGCAATAGAAATCACTATATAAGTATTAGTTGATTGGCTGGATTTCGTCAACTCTTCTTCTTCTTCTTTTTTTTTTTCAGATGGAGTTTCTTTCTGTTGCCCAGGCTGGAGTGCAGTGGCACAATCTTGGCTCACTGCAACTTCTGCCTCCTGGGTTCAAGCAATGTTCATGCCTCAGCCTCCCAAGTAGCTGGGATTACAGGCATGCACCACCACACCTGGCTTATTTTTGTATTTTTAGTAGAGATGGGGTTTCACCATGTCGGCCAAGCTGGTCTCAAACTCCTCCTGGTCTCAAGTAATACACCCACCTCGGCCTCCCAAAGTGCTGGGATTACAGGTGTGAGCCACCATGCTGGGCCTGGAGTTCATCAGCTCTGACAAGATAGGAAAGCAGTTACTTATCATACGGTCTCCACTGTTTATCATTTCAGGACACCAAGTTGCTAGTAATGGAAACCCAATTCAGGCTGGGCTTATGCAATAGTCATAGGGAAACCCAGTAGTAGGCCTCTGTTCAGGCACAGCTGGCAGCAGAAACTCAAATTATGTCACCAGAATTATTGTCTTTCAATCTATCCCCCAGTTCCCCAGTTATGCTTTTTTCTGAGTTGGTTCCATTTGCTGCCAGGCCAGCCCCATGCAGTGGCTCCTGCCAACCCTGGGTTTACATTCCACGTTGTATAGCTCAGCAACCTCAGTAGAGAAAACCTGGCCCCTTCTCAGTAGTTCTAGCAGAAATCTCGGAATTAATTTCCATTGGAACAACTTAGATCATGTGCCCATCCCTGAACTAATCACTGTGTCTAGAGGAATGGAATATGCTAATTAGCTAAGCCACTTGCCCACTCCTAGATAGGAGAGCATGGTTGGCAGTGACCCTCTGGCACAAGGGTTCCCATTTGAACCATTTTTGTTGGTTGAACCGATCTGTTTGTACAACTAGAAACATAAAGCTTATTTCTCTAGAGAAGTTGCTAACCTGACCCACAAGTGCAGTTTTATTCCCACCAGAATATGAAATCCATAAGGACAGGGACTTAGTTCAGTCACTACTTTATCTCCAGTATTTGGTAAGTCTAGGCATTCAATGACAATGAATTTTTTTTTTTTTTTTTTTTTTTTTTTGAGACAGAGTCTCGCTCTGTAGGCCAGGCTGGAGTGCAGTGGTGCAATCTCGGCTCACTGCAAGCTCCACCTCCCGGGTTCACGCCATTCTTCTTACTCAGCCTCCCAAGTAGCTGGGACTATAGGCACTTGCCAGCATGCCTGACTAATTTTTTGTATTTTTAGTAGAGACGGGGTTTCACCGTGTTAGCCAGACTGGTCTCAATCTCCTGACCTCGCGATCCGCCCGGCTCGGCCTCCCAAAGTGCTGGGATTACAGGCGTAAGCCACCACACCCGGCTGAATTTTTTCATTCATTCAACAAATGCCTACTGAAGCATTTACTAAAGAGGGCATTACCTGAGCTGCAAGGTTTGAGGGCAGAGGAGGGGCAGTCCCCCAAAGAAAACTGCATTGCTATCTCTAGGGGAATAGAAGCAGGTTGGGGAAAAACAAAACAAAAACTATCTCAATTATCTGTTTTGGGGAACTAAAGAGTGTTACTGAAACTTTTGCCAGTTCCAGAAGAACCAGTAGTTTTAGAGCTTAAGGATGAAAAACAGTCTGATTGCTGCCATCACACAGCCCAGCCTAGTGACTTCATTCACCCATTTAACATTTACACAGCACTGACTGTGTGCCACATCTCACAAAGCCTGTAGGACTCCTCCTATCCTTGAAGGGCACAGCCTTTGTCAGTGTCCTTTCTGCCAGCTGGTGCTGAGTTTTATTACTAAAACCTAACCTCAGGATCTTAGGGTCAAAGTCCATGCCTCTTGTTCGCCAAGTGTCCAGGCTTTAAAGTTCCTGAGCCCTGCTCCATGAAGCCCTCATCTTCCAGGTCTAGAGTGTTTACCTTTGCCTGGCGTTATCACTAATCTTCCTAAGTCTGGCCCTTACCTCAGGTTGCTGGACTGCTTCCCCTTCTATCCTCCCCCTTGGAATTTGCTCTCTGGCCAGCCCACCTGAATCACCAGGCCTGTTGCTGCCCCAAACATTTTTTCATTTCAGTCATTTTACTTGCCAGGTGACTCTTTCCTTGACCTGAGTGGTGAATGTAGCCATCCTAGCTAGCATTGACTTCCCCCGAGAAGTTATGGGATCATCCCAACATTTGTGCAAAGAACACATCTAAGGCAATCTTGAAAAAGAGTTTATCCTATACAAAAGTAAAGAAGAAAGGCTGTTCCTCAGTTTAAGCTGCACTGGACAATCTGTAAGTTGGAAGCATCCTCCGTTTGCCTGCTTTCTTGTAGACAGAAGACCTAGAGATGAGCTGATCCCTACCTCTCGTGATACTTTGCATTGACTCGAATATTAACATTCAGTAGGTCATCAGTTTCCCCTTCTTCCAATTTCATTCATTTGTTAAAATCGAGTTTTCCTGAATCTTTCAGATTGTTACTCCTCACCTGGTCTTCTGCAATCGAAGACCTGTCTTATGCTCTGGGGTTGTGATCTGGAAACAAGGGCCCTGTAGTTTTTCCTCTGAGTTATAGACTTAGGGACAAAGTATTCTTCATGATTCTACTTGTCATTTCCTTTTTCTTTAGCTGCAGAAAGTCACTCTGGTGGTCAGGTGAATTCCTAAGCAGTGATCCTTTAGCACAAGTGTTACCATTCTAACCCCTAATGTTGATTGAATCGATCTGTTTGTACAACTAGAAACATAAAGTTTATTTCTCTAGGGAAGCTGCTAACCTGACCCACAAGTGCAGTTTTATTCCCACCAGAATATAAAATCCGTAAGGAAAGGGACTTCTTTTAGTTGCTCCTGTATCTCCAGTACCTGGCAAATCTAGGCACTCATTGACGATGAAGTCATTCATTCATTCAACAAATGCTTATTGAAGCATTTACTAAACAGGGCATTGTGTCAGGTGATACTTGAGAAGGAATTAAAAGCAAATGTAGCCAGGAGGATATTTCAGGCACAAGTAACAGAGCTGCCTTAAACAACGAGGCATTTCCTGGTGCACAGAAATGGAAATCCAAATTGAGATCAGCTCAGGGTTGAGACCTAGGTATTTTCACAGCATCATCCTAAGCCCAGTTACCTTTGGGGAAAGGAGAGAGGAAAGAGAGAGAGAAAGGTTCCAGAATAGCCATCAGTAACAACTAGAATCATGACAGAAGAGTGAAGCTTCTGGAAGAAGTGAGGGAAACTCTTCCCAGAAGCCTCCAGCAGTCCTTTTGGGTCTCAATGGCCAGTCACATCCCCACTCCTGAATCATCGATTTAGGCTCAGACAAATCAGCCCCTCACCTGACACTGAAGGCGGGGTCAGCTTCCCCGAAGCGAGGAGCTACGGCTCCCTGGAGGAGGAGTGACCCTCCAAACAGAAACGTTGAGAAAGGGAGGAGGAGTTAGAGGGGTTGGATGGGGTGGGGGGCAACTGTAGCATTCACTACGAATCGTAACTAGCATTTGTCATGACAGTCTATAGTTTAAAAAAATATCTGTCTATATGTTAACTCATTTAATCCTTCTAATGATGGTAAGCCAGTGGTTCTCATTTCAGCAGCAAGTCAGAGTCACCCATGGAGTGATTTTGATTCAGAAGATCTGGAGTGGAGCCTGGACATTTGTGGTTTATTTGGTTGTTGTTGTTGTTGCTGTTTGAGTTGGGGTCTTGCTGTGTCACCCAGGCTTGAGTGCAGCGGTGTGAACATGGCTCACTGTAGCCTCAAACTCCTGGGCTCAAGCAATCCTCCCACCTCAGTCTCCCAAGTAGCTGGGACCACAGGTGCATGCCACCATGCCTGGTTAATTTTTTTAATTTTGTATTTTGTAGAGACGGGGTCTCACTATGTGGTCTAGGCTGGTTTTGAATTCCTGGGCTCAAGCAGTCCTCCCACCTCGGCCTCCACTGGGATTACAGTGTGAGCCACTGCACCCAACCTAGACATTTGTAGTTCTTAAAAGCTGTATGGGTGGTTCTGATGCCCAGCCTGCATTGCACACCAGGGCTGTGAGCTAAGCAGCTTAACCCACAGGTATGCAAATAAGAATTCAGCAGAGTCCCTGCCTTGGAAAGTCTATACTGTATGTCTATGTTAAGAAATTTTTACATACAAGCCAGAGGAGTTCAGGGAAG
Source organism: Rhinopithecus bieti (assembly GCF_001698545.2). NCBI lineage: Eukaryota > Metazoa > Chordata > Mammalia > Primates > Cercopithecidae > Rhinopithecus > Rhinopithecus bieti. Next base: position 2,276,141 of record NW_016808764.1, read on the forward strand.
GAAGAGCTCCCCACAGGCCAGAATGTTGGTGAAGGTTACTGGGCAAGAGTGAGAATGAAGAAGACTTGTGTAGAAAAGCAAGGGCAATGATATAGCCAGAAGAGCACAACATGAGCTGGAGTAAAAAAAAGATGGAACACTCATCAAATTCATGTGTCATCTTTATCAGAGGACAGGCTGATCTCTGTTTTTTGTGATATTAGTTTGTGGGAAAGGGAAGTTTTGTTATCGTGGGCCAATGACCGGAGAAACTGAGGTTTGTTTCCAGAACTCGGTGAATCAATGCCATCTGATATTCCTGATACTTTGCTGAAACTGTTCACCAAACTTCCTCTTTGAGCACAAAGGGGATTTTAAGAGGCAACATTGGGGCTTTCACATATTTATGTTTTTAAAATCAGATACACCAAGTGGAAAAACCCTATGAGATCACCTTGTGCTCTAACCAAACTGTGCAAGGGCAATACAATCATCTTCTTAGGCTATACAATCATCTTCTTAGGCTATACAATCATCTTCTTAGAGAAGGAGGCATTTCAAGTCCTTCTCAAAGCAAACAAAGATAAACCTGATCAAATGCAGCCAGGCTGCAAAAGTGATTAGGAGGAAGGCTGGAAACAACCTGGAGAATACAGAGGAAGTTTGTAAATTGGCTGGCAATTGGATTACATTTAAAAATTCAATTCGTGACAGATTCAGAAAAGTGTTTCATTCGGTGAGTTTGTTAACTACCAGACAGAGGCTTGGTAGTTTGCTGATAGCACAGAAGGTGAGTCATTCAGTGTTGGGCTGAGACAACTGTCACCCACTCACTTTGATGGATACACCCCAAGCATAGAAATATGTGGTCAACGGGAGTTCAAGACCAGCCTGACCAACAAGGAGAAACCCCGTCTCTACTAAAAATACAAAATTAGTTGGGTATGGTGGTGCAGGCCTGTAACCCCAGCTACCGGAAGGTTGAGGCAGGAGAATCACCTTAACCCGGGAGGTGGAGGTTGCGGTGAGCCGAGATCATGCCATTGCACTCCAGCCTGGGAAACCAGAGTGAAATTCCATCTCAAATTAAAAACAAAGAAATATGTAGTCTGATTGTTTTGAGCTCTATCATTGCTCATTGTTCTTGACAACTTATTTTCCTTCTTTGACTTACCTTTGTTGATGCTACTTCTGCTACTTCTAAATTGCTTTTTAGTGAACCCTGAAGGGGTCTCCCTCATGTGAAAGGAGTTTCTTGGGAGTACAAAGAGAGTTGGCAACAGATGTTCACTATATGGCTTGGGCTGGACACTGGAGGATTATTGCCTCTCCCAGGTCTCAGGACTCCCACCTATGTTATCTATTAAGTGGACTCAGGATAAGGATTCTGGGCTAGTCAAGCGATATCTACAGAAAGCCCTAGTGTGGTAATTAGCTCCAGCAATGAAAATAAACAAAATATGTACAAATATTTCAAGTATGGTCATAATATAATCTTTATAAGAAAAATGTTATCATCTGGGAGGACGATAGAAAAGAAAGGATGGAAAGAAAAGCACCAGGTCACAGAGGAGGGGACTGGCATAAGCCAGTGAGGAAAGAGGTAAGAGCTGACTCACTGGGTCCCTGGGCCTATGCGCAACCAGCTCCAGAAGACAAGAGGCAAGAGCAGGAATGTGTAGGAGGGCAGCTGATGTGGCAGTAATGCAGCAGCAGAGAGGCCTCCTGACAGAGCTAAACCTGACTCATGCCCATTTGTCTGGAACAGCCAGATCTTTCTGCAGGTCCCATTTTTCTTGGTTTAAGCTGGTCTGTAAGTTGAGTGAGAATCATTTTCCTGGGTGTCAACTCTGTGGCCTTCCCTTCCGAGTGGACATAAAATCAATAATGCTGATGAGCTGAAAATGATTGCAAACAAAAGACAATGTTTTGGAGAAATTTGGGCTTTGTTTTGGCAAATGAGTTGCTTAAGATTTATAAGGAAGAATCCTAGGAATATGCATTATGGGCATGAGTACTAGTCCACAAAAGTGGTATAAAAAGCAAAGAAGGGTAGTCTCTCAACCACAGCAGAAAAGACTGCAAAAGAGTTTCATTGAAAAAGATCACTCTCCTAGTTTAAGCTTATTGCTGGTCTACTCATGTGCTAGTGACCATACAAAGTTGCACGTGAATTGCTTAACCCAATGCATCTCCTTGGTGGAAAAATAAGCCCAGGTGCCTCACTGTCCCTTACCTAAGCATGTGTACAAAGTTCCTCTCCTTGGGCCTTTGCCTCAGGTTCCTTGCTGGTTTTCTCACCTGGATAATCTTATTTGGGGAGGTTTATCATGGCAAAAGAAGAACTTACTGCCTGAGAAACAGATAGACTCCATACAGGGAATCAATTCAAACTCTGTTTCATTCAGCCATTTGCTCATTCAACAAACATTGAGCCCCAGCTATTTGCCATGTTCTGGAGATCTACAGATGAATGAGACCTGATGCTAAAGGAAAATCAATGGCAAGAGTACAATGGAACACCAGATATAATAAAGGTAAAGAAGTACAGATACCACAGCACTACACAGGATGAGCAGGGGGCATCCAGTTCCACTTAGGGAAAGGGGTCAGGGACATTTTCCAAGAGAAGATGACCCTTGAGTTGATGATTGAAGGATGAGTACAGATTAGCCTGAGAAACAAGAGAATAAGCTTCCACCAAAAAAGATCAACATTGGCAAAGCCGTCAGAGGTGTGACACCGTGGCTCTTTTGGAGACCTCCAAGTGATTTGGCATAACTAAGGCTGGAGATTACATCAGGACCCAGATCTTGAAGCAATATGCTATGTTATAGAAATTCTGTTTCCAAAGGGATGGAAAATCACTGGAAGATTTTAAACTGGAAAGTGACAAGGTCAGAATTAGGGCTTAAAATAACCATTCTGGCAGCAGAAAGAGAAGAGATCAGGATGACAATCTAGGAAGCTCCCAGGCTATAAATATGGAATTGTACTAAGACAGCAGCTGTAAGAGAGCAAAGAGGCTTGAGCTATGTAATGACATAGTAGATGGAGTTGGTGTCCCATTGAAGTAGAAAAGAAAGGAGAAGAATGAGTTCAGAGGGACTCCAAGGTTCCCTCTTGTAGAGTGCAGCAGGTAGCATCATTTCCTGAAAAAGTAAATATAAGAAGAGGAGCAACTTCAGAGGCAAGAGGATAAATTCCATTTTGGACATGTGTGCAAAATGTCTGTGTTTTCTTTCGCATTTAGCAGTTTAAGTAAAATGTGCCAAAGTATGTTTTTCTTCTTTTTTTTTTTTTTTTGANTACAGGCTTGAGCCACCGTGCCCGGCCCAAAGTATGCTTTTCTTTGTCTTTATCCTGCTTGGGGTTTACTAAGATTCTTGAATCTGTAACTTTATGTCTTTCACCAAATTTGGAAAAACTTCAGCCACTATTTTCTTATTTTTTCTTCTTTGATACAGAGTCTTGCTCTGTCATTCAGGCTGGAATGCAATGGTGCAATCTTGGCTTACTGCAACCTCTGCCTCCCTGGTTCAAGCAACTCTCTTGCCTCAGCCTCCTAAATAGCTGGGACTACCAGTGAATGCCATCACACCCAGCTAATTTTTGAATTTTTAATGGAGATGGAGTTTTGCCATGTGGGCCAGGCTGGTCTCAAACTCCTGGCCTCAAGTGATCCACACATCTCCGCCTCTCAAAGTGCTGGGATCACAGGCATGAGCCACCGTGCCTGGCCTATTTTCTTTTTTTGCTTGTTTGTTTTTTGAGAAAGGGTCTTACTCTGTTGCCCAGGCTGGAGTGCAGTGGTGTGATCATAGCTCACTGTAGCCTCAACCTCCTGGGCTCAAGCAATCCTCTTGCCTCAGCCTCCTGAGTAACTTACACTACAGGCGTGCACCACCATACTTGGCTATTTTTTAAATTTTTCTTTAATAGAGATGGGGTCTCACTATGTTTACCAGGCTGGTCTTGAACTCCTGGGTTCAAGCAATCCTCCTGCCTTAACCTCCGAAAGTGTTGGGATTACAGCCATGAGCCACTGCACCCAACCTCAGCCACTATTTTCTAATACATGTTCTGTATTATTTTCTCTTTATTAAGGATTACAGGTGTGCCTATGTTAGAATTTTCTGTATTGACCCAGAGGTCACTGAAGCTCTTAATTTTTCTTCAATCTTTTTTTTCTCTTTTATCTTCTGTTCTGATAATGTCTGTTTGTCTATCTTCAAGCTCACTGATTTTCATCTGCCATTTCTAACCTTCTGTCAAGTTCATTGAGTGAATTTTTAATTTTAGATGTTGTATTTTTTACTTCTAGAATCTCCTTTTGGTACATTTTTCTAGTTTCTGTCCCTTTGCTGAGGTTTCCTCTCTGTTCATTCATTATGAACATGTATTTGTTTATGTCCTTGAGCAGAGTTAAAATAGTTTATAATAGTTAAAATAATTGTATCCTCATTCAAACTTTTACATCATCTTAGATTTAATCTCTATTGATTGCCTTTTCTTTTGAATATAAGCCACATTTTTCTGTTTTCTTTGATTGTCCAGCAATTTTGGATTGTGACCTGCACATGGTAAATTATATATCATAGAGACCATGGTTTCTGTTGTGTTCCTCTGGAAAGCTTTTAATTTTTTGTTTTACAAAACAGTTAACTTGGCTATGCTAAAACTTCAAACTCTTTCTCTTGTTTAGTGGGCAAGAGTTAAAATGTCTGTTCAGTTCTTTTGTCATTAGCTAGGCTATTTGAGGTCTGCCCTTTATGCGTATAATTTGGAGGACAGTCAGAGATTTGGGGAAACTTTATACACAGAATTTTGGTTTCTCTTCCGTGGCTCTCTCATTTTAGGATACCCATCACCACAACAAGTTCCCAGTTGTTGCAATAGCTGTGATAACCTCAAGGTCTGACTTCCAATTCTTCAAAATTGTATATTTCTATCCAAATTCTAACTATTCCATCACAGAGCTGACTGAGGCCTGTCCTCAGGCAAAAATTCATTAGGGGGGAAGAAAAAAGCTGACTCATCCAGTACCATTTCCTTCTTCCAATTGTAAATTATCCTCTGGTTTCTCGTTTGGTCACTCTATAATGCAGTTAGGTCAATTTTTTTTCCTCCAGAGCTTATAATTGTTATTTGCAGAAGGGCTAATCCAATATGAACGACTCTGCTTTTAACAGAGATGGAATTCCAGGTGTTTAATAAATATTTATTGAATAGATTCAAGTACCCACTTTATAGCTACATGTTGATCACTGATAGACACTATACACTTCATCTAACCTAAATTAATTAAACTCTTGATTCTCTCATTCCCTCATTCCTACCTCCTGCCAACCTGCTCCTCCCCAAGTCTGAATATAATTCCAACTGCCTTGACATGTCCACTTGAATAAATAATAGACCTTTCAAATTCAACATATTCAAAACGGGAACATGCCCACCTCAGGGTCTTTCCACTTGCTGTTCCCCCTGCATGGCATGATCTTCCACCAGGTATCCACATGGTTCACAATTCTCACTCCATTCAGCTCTCAGCCCTAAAGTCAACTTTTCAATGAGGCTTTCCTGACCATTTGCTATAAAACAAATACAACTCCTTCCCTCCTTTCCACTACCTATCTCCTTGCTTCCTTTACTTTTCCCCATAGCACTTATCTTCACGTAACTAGTGTCTGCTTTTTATTTTTTTATTTTCATTTATTTTATTTTATTATATATTTTTTTTCTTTTTGAGAGGGAGTCTTGCTCTGCTGCCCAGGCTGGAGAGCAGTGGCACGATCTCAGCTCACTGCAAGCTCCGCCTCCCGGGTTCACGCCATTCTGCTGCCTCAGCCTCCTGAGTAGCTGGGACTACAGGCACCCGCCATCACGCCTGGCTAATTTTTTGTATTTTTTTTAGTAGAGACGGGGTTTCACCGTGTTAGCCAGGATGGTCTCCATCTCCTGACCTCGTGGTCCACCCGCCTCAGCCTCCCAAAATGCTGGGATTACAGGCGTGAGCCACTGTGCCCGGCCAGTATCTGCTTTTTAAATTGTTGCAGGCCGGACGCGGTGGCTCACGCCTGTCAAATCCCAGCACTTTTGGGAGGCGAGACGGCGGATCACGAGGTCACGGAGATCAAGACCATCCTGCTAACATGGTGAAAACCCCGTCTCTACTAAAAAAATACAAAAAAACTAGCCGGGCGAGGTGGGCCGCGCCTGTAGTCCCCAGCTACTCGGGAGGCTTGAGACAGGAGAATGGGCATAAAACCCGGGAGGGCAGAGCTTTGCAGTGGGCTGAGATCTGGCCACTGCACTCCAGCCCGGGCGAACAGAGCCGAGACTCCGTCTCAAAAAAAAAAAAAAAAAACATTTGTGCGTATGTCTCCCTCACTACAGTATAAGCTGCAAGGGCAGGGCCTTTTCACCGCTTTCTCCCAACACTGAGCAAGAGCTGGTATAGAGTAGGTATTCATAAATAGTTGTTAATGAATTGTTGGAAACTACTTGAATCAAAGAGATGAAAATGGGTAAGGAAGGAACACTAATATTCACAAAGCCATGTTGGTAGAACAAGAGCCTATAAAAACATCAGTTCCATCAGCCAAAGGGAGGAAAATCCAGGAGAGATAATGTCACAGAAGCCGCAAAGAGGAGTTTTCTTTCCTTTTTTTTTTTTTTTTTTTTTTTTGAGATGGAGTCTCCCTCTGTCACCCCAGGCTGGAGGTGCACTGGCAAGATCTCAGCTCACTGCAAGGCTCGCCTCCGGGATCACTCCATTCTCTGCCTCAAGTCTCTGGAGTAGCTGGTGACTTACAGGTGCCCACCATCGCGCCCCGGCTAATTTTTTGTATTTTTTGGTAGAGACGGGGTTTCACCGTGTTAGCCAGGATGGTCTGGATCTCCTGACTCGAGATCCACCCGCCTCGGCTCCCCAAAGTGCTGGGATTACAGGGCGTGAGCCACCGCGCCCGGCCTTACAAAGGAGTTTTCATAAGGAAGGTGTCAATATTGCAAAAAATCAAGTGAATGGCAGAGTGGCTCTCTGAGAGTTAGGAGGGCTTTGATACTTTGACAATCCATTTCAGTGATACAGTGGAAGCTACAATGGGCTATGAAGTGGCAGCAAATAGAAACATTGGGGTCAAAGGCTAGGAAAAAGCTAGAAGGAAGTAGCTGAAGCTGGCAGGAATGAGGGAATAAGGAGAGAGGAAAGTTGGGGAGAGTTAAGCTTAGGTCAGCTGGAGCGTTTGCCTTGGATAAGAGCAAGGAGACGTCTCCCTTTGACCTGAGAACAAGAGAGGAGGGGAAGAAGGGTTCTTTGGATTATAGAGTCAGGGCTGCTACATATGGTTATATTGAGTCATGCCATGTATGTGGATCCCTGGCTGAGAAGAGCGGTCTGCTCTTCTAAGCCATAAGCCTGATGTGGGGCTGTTCACCCAGGAGGAAGGGCATCCTATACTTACGTAATATCTAAACATGCCTCTGGTGGCATCAATTTGCGAAGGGAGGGGTGCTTTTGAAATGAGAGGAGTTTTCCCTTATGGCCCTTCACACAAGTCATGTGACAGGGGCTGTGGCTTGCGTTTTTGGTTCCTGCTGCTCAAACCCTAGCCGGAGCATAGCAAACAGGCAAGATCATGGGAGGACTTATCTAGGGGTTGGAGTGTGTACAGCTTCCCAAAGACCCCGAGTGGGCGTGTGTTACCAGTGTGCTCTTCAGTTTTACTATCTGCAGGTGGACTTGTGTATGTTAATCAGGCTCAGGTTTAGACCCTCTGCTTACTGCAAGGACAGGAGGATTTTCTGTATCCCGGTTCTTGCTTTAGTGTACCGGAAAATTGGGGTCACACGTGGGCTTGGAGGAACGGGTGCAAGGTTTTTTTTATTGAGTGGTGGAAGTAGCCCCCAGCGAGATGGATGGGGAGGCCAGGAGGGAGACGGTGTGGAAGGCCGTCTTCTCTGTGCCCTGTTTTCGGTTGCCGACTCTTCCAACCGCCCCCACCACTGAATTCCACAATTGTCCTGCCATCGATGGCCTGCCCAGCGTCTGCTGGTGTCTGTCGGTAGGGCTGCTTCTCCTCTGACTCCTCTTGGCGTCCAGCCGCTTGTGTGTGGGCCGGCTAGGATCTTTGGGTTTTTGTGGGTACACAATGCGGGGTGTTGGCAGGCCAGGGTAGTCGTGGAAAATGCAACATTTGGCAGGAAACCAGGAATGCCTGTCCTCACTTAGGTCCCTGAGGCACAGGGGCCCGAGGGTTGGAGCCCTCACCAGGGACCTCACCTTTCTCTATAGAGCACTTCCCCCCCCCTCTCATATAGCCTTTTTCTAAGATTTACAAAAGTGGCCTGTATTGAACTTACATATTTTTAAATAAATAGGCCATGAGGACTCTTTACGAGATCTTGATTTCTCTGCTTTTAAACATATGACTCATCATATATAAGAAATTAAAATATATTACAGACATAGTGAAAAGCTTTCTGTAGCACCCAAACGCCCCTCTTTCTTCCCCGGAAACAACCACCTATTCCTGAAGAAGGTATTTTTCATTTTCATGCATGGGTTATTATACTCTGCTACCAATGTGTTCCCATAAACAATATGAATATTTTTCCATGACTTTAAAATTGTATAAACGGTCTCCAACTATACTATTTTCCTGAAAAATTTCCTTTCTTTCTTTTTTGTTGCTTTTTTTTTTGAGATTTATCCATGTGATATTTGTACCTTAGTCCATTGTTTTTGTTTTTTTTTTTTTTTTTTTTGAGGCGGAGTTCTCGCTCTGTCGCCCGGACTGGAGTGCGGTGGCCAGATCTTCAGCTCACTGCAAGCTCCGCCCTCCCGGCGGTTTACGCCATTCTCCTGCTCAGTCTCCCGAGTAGCTGGGACTACAGCGCCGGCCACCTCGCCCAAGCTAGTTTTTGTATTTTTAGTAGAGACGGGGTTTTTCACCGTGTTAGGCCAGGATGGTCTCGATCTCCTGACCTCGTGATTCGCCCGTCTCGGCCTCCCAAGTCCATTTGTTTTTATTCATTTCATAAAATATTTATTCAATACTCCATTGAATAAATATACCATGCTTTTCCCAGCATTTTCCTATTGATGGGCATTCAGGTTTTGTTTTAAAGTTTTCATTTTTAAAATTAAAGCTGTAATCAGTTTTATATGTCTCCTCATTACATATCCAGGAACTTCTCTAAGAGCAGAATTGCTGGCTACAGGAGTACCCACTTTACTCTCACTAGATAATGCCAAATTGGCCTCCACAGTGGGTATGACAATAGGTACTTCCACTAGTCGTGTATGAGTGTTACCATTTGCTGAGTGTTTTCTTTTCAGACTTTAACATTTTCTCCTACCTGAGGGGCTATAGCTTTTGTTGATATATCCCTGATTGTTCATAAGTTTGAGTATTTTTCATATGTTATCAGCCATTTGGGGTTCTTTCTTTTGTAAGTTGTTTAGATAGCCTCCTACTTTCCTTTCTTCTTCTTCTACTTTTCATTTTTCCATTGGGTTATTTATTTTATTTATTTATTTATTTATTTTTGAGAGGGAGTCTCGCTCTGTTGCCCAGGCTGGAGTGCAGTGGCACAATCTCGGCTCACTGCAGGCTCCGTCCCCTGGGTTCACGCCATTCTCCTGCCTCAGCCTCCGAGTAGCTGGGACTACAGGCGCCCGCCACCACGCCCGGCTAGTTTTTTGTATTTTTTTAGTAGAGACGGGGTTTCACCATGTTAGCCAGGTCTTGATCTCCTGACCTCGTGATCCACCCGCCTCGGCCTCCCAAAGTGCTGAGCCACCGTGCCCGGCCTATTTATCTATTTTCTAAATGATACATAGGATTTTTAAAATTATTATTATTCTGGCTACTAATTATTTATCACAGATAACTTCTCATGGTCTGTGACTTGTCTTTAACTTTTTAAGAATGTCTTTGATTGTATACATGATTTACATTTTAATATAGTCATATTTTTTCAATATTTTCAAGGATGAATAAAACCTGAAGGTGTATGTGCTGGAGGGGGAAGGTATCTTACGAAATTCTTGCCAAATGATCTTTCTTTTCTCTGTAAAATGAAAGGGGAGGACAATCCTTGGATATAGCTGTAGCGTTCCTGAGATTCCACTTTCCATCGCCTTGCATTAACTGAGTCCACACCAAATGCCTAGACCTGGGAATCGGCTGGGTTGGAGGGGAGGGAGATGAGGTAGGATTTCATACACGGAACCTTGCCTTACTAGAACTTACCATCAGAGGACTAATAAGCATTAGACTGTGTAGTTCTGAAATACTGTAGTAGAAACTTGAGGAAGGAGAGATTGGGATAGGACTGAGTAATTGTCTATGGACTGGATTCATCAGGGCAGACTGTATGTCAAATTTTATGACTTCCTGCACACTTAGGAATCACAGAGTCTTAGGCTGCAAAGAAACATAAGTAAGAGTATTCATGGATAATATCTTAGTTAATGAAAGGAGAAAAAGTATATTAAAGTATAATATATAAAATTATATTGAAATTATGCCTACAAAAGGCATTTTACATTTATATTTTAAACCATTGTATTATATATAGTATATATTTATAGTTATATATTTATATTTTATATTCACAAGCCATGTGGTAGAACAAGAGCCTATAAAAACATCAGTTCCATCAGCCAAAGGGAGAAAATCCAGGAGAGAATAATGTCACAGAAGCCGCAAGAGGAGTTTTCTTTTCCTTTTTTTTTTTTTTTTTTTTTTTGAGATGGAGTCTCCCTCTGTCACCCAGGCTGGAGTGCACTGGCAAGATCTCAGCTCACTGCAAGCTCCGCCTCCCGGGATCACTCCATTCTCTTGCCTCAGTCTCTGGAGTAGCTGGGACTACAGGTGCCCACCATCGCGCCCGGCTAATTTTTTGTATTTTTTTGGTAGAGACGGGGTTTCACCGTGTTAGCCAGGATGGTCTGGATCTCCTGACCTCGAGATCCACCCGCCTCGGCTCCCCAAAGTGCTGGGATTACAGGCGTGAGCCACCGCGCCCGGCCTTACAAGAGGAGTTTTCATAAGGAAGGTGTCAAATATTGCAAAAATCAAGTGAATGGCAGAGTGGCTCTCTGAGAGTTAGGAGGGCTTTGATGACTTTGACAATCATTTCAGTGATACAGTGGAAGACTACAATGGGCTATGAAGTGGCAGCAAATAGAAACATGGGGTCAAAGGCTAGGAAAAGAGGCTAGAAGGGAAGTAAGGCTGAAGCTGCAGGAATGAGGGAATAATGAGAGAGGAAAGTTGGGGAGAGTTAAGCTTAGGTCAGCTGGAGCCGTTTGCCTTGGATAAGAGCAAGGAGACGTCTCCCTTTGACCCTGAGACACAAGAGAGGAGGGGAAGAAGGGTTTCTTTGATATAGAGTCAGGGCTGCTACATATGGTTATATTGGTCATGTCCTGTATGTGGATCCCTGGCTGAGAAGAGCGTCTGCTCTCTAAGCCATAAGCCCTGATGTGGGGCTGTGTCAACCCAGAGGAAGAGGCATCCTTACTTACGTAATATCTAAACATGCCTCTGTGGCATCACATTTGCTGAAGGGAGGGGGTGCTTTTGAAATGAGAGGAGTTTTCCCTTATGCCCTTCACAAGTCATGTGACAGGGCTGTGGCTTGCGTTTTTGGTGTCCTGCTGCTCAAACCCCTAGCCGGAGCATGCAAACAGGCAGATCATGGGGAGGACTTATCTAGGGTTGAGTGTGTACAGCTCCCAAAGCCCCAGTGGGCGTGTGTTACAGTGTGCTCTTTCAGTTTTACTATCTGCAGGTGGCTTGTGTTAATCAGCTCAGTTAGACCCTCTGCCTTACTGCAAGGACAGAGGATTTCTGTATCCCGGGTTCTTGCTTTAGTGTACCGGAAAAATTGGGTCACACGTGGGCTTGGAGGACGGGTGCAAGGTTTTTTTATTGAGTGGTGGAAGTAGCCCCCAGCGAGATGGATGGGGAGGCCAGGAGGGAGACGGTGTGGGAAGGCCGTCTTCCTCTGTGCCCTGTTTTCCGGTTGGCCAGACTCTTCCAACCGCCCCCACCACTGAATTCCACATTGTCCTGCCATCGATGGCCTGCCAGCGTCTGCTGGTGTCTGTCGGTGGGCTCTTCTCCTCTGCTCCTCTTGGCGTCCAGCCGCTTGTGTGTGGGCCCGCTAGGATCTTTGGGTTTTTGTGGGTACACAATGCGGGGTGTGGCAGGCCAGGGTAGTCGTGGAAAATGCAACATTTGGGCAGGAAACCAGGAATGCCTGTCCTCACTTAGGTCCCTGGGCACAGGCCCGAGGGTGGAGCCCTCACCAGGGACCTCACCTTTCTCTATAGAGCACTTCCCCGCCCCCCTCTCATATAGCCTTTTTCTAAGATTTACAAAAGTGGCCCTGTATTGAACTTACATATTTTTAAATAAATATGCCATGAGGACTCTTACGAGATCTTGATTTCTCTGCTTTTTAAACATATGACTCATCATATATCAAAGAAATAAAATATTACAGACATAGTGAAAAGCTTTCTGTAGCACCCCAACGCCCCTCTTTCTTCCCCGGAAACAACCACTATCCTGAAGAAGGTATTTTCATTTTCATGCA
>NW_016808764.1:2290520-2301196 GCF_001698545.2 Rhinopithecus bieti
TATCTTAGTTAATGAAAGGAGAAAAAGTATATTAAAGTATAATATATAAAATTATATTGAAATTATGCCTACAAAAGGCATTTTTACATTTATATTTTAAACCATTGTATTATATATAGTATATATTTATAGTTATATATTTATATTTTATATTTAAAACCATTAAAATTTTTTAATTTGTGGGAAGTTTCATTAAAGAAAATTAATAGATAACTGGTAGTCAATTGACCATGGAAGAAAAATCATCTGTAGCTTTCATATAAATATTTTATAAGGAGATTTAGATACAGTAGTTATAAAAGAAGTAACAATTTTGTATTTTGACTAAATATGTCTTAGGTTGAATTCATTAAATATTAACAGTATCAGAAGTGACTAATTCCATAAAACTAGGTATTTCACTTTATGAATGTGATGTGCACACAAACTAATTTGTCTAAATGACCTTATTATGTAAAAGAATATGACATATGTCCGGAAAAAAACTTGCTAACAACTTTCTTTAATTCCTACTGTTGGTTAAATGTCTTCATTTTTAAAAGTGTTTAAAACTACATTTAATAAAGTCTGAATTTATTTTTAAAGATAATAAATAGACGTATACAGTGAAAACATCTATCTCTTTATCTGTATCCCATTTAAGTGTTATACCAATGAAAAATGTTCATGAGATGATATCCTACATATGACAATGAGGTAAAGTAGGTTGGGAATAACTACTCTTGTAATTTCAGGTAAAATAAAAACAAATTTTAAATGTGGGGTAAAAAATTAACATAAGTAAGGAAATGGAGGCACACTGAAGGTCTCTCTGCAGAAGGTCTCACAGCTAGTGAGAGGCAGAATCCATACTAGAACTACAGATTCCCATCCAGGGTGCTGTCTCACCTGCTCATTAAGAATGTTGACATGGGGCTGGGCATGGCAGGTCATGCCTGTAATCTCAGCAGTTTGGGAGGCTGACCTGGGTGAATTGTTTGAGCTCAGGAGTCCAAGACCAGCCTGGGCAACATGACAAAACCCCGTCTCCACCAAAAATACAAAAAATTAGCCAGGCACAATGGCACACACTTGTGGTCCCAGCTACTCAGAAGGCTGAGGTGGGAGGATTGCTTGAGCCCTGGAGATGGAGGTTGCACTGAGCCATGATTGTGCCAATGCATTCCAACCTGGGCAATAGAGTGAGACCTCATCTCAAAAAAAAAAGGGGGGGGGGCTGGGCACGGTGGTTGACGCTTGTAATCCCAGCACTTTGGGGGGCCGAGGCGGGCAGATCACCTGAGGTCAGGGGTTCGAGACCAGCCTGACCAACATGGAGAAACCCTGTCTCTATTAAAAATACAAAATTAGCCGGCCGTGGTGGCACACGCCTGTAATCCCAGCTACTTGGGAGGCTGAGGCAGGAGAATCGCTTGAACCCAGGAGGCAGAGGTTGTGGTAAGCCGAGATCGCACCATTGCACTCCACTCTGGGCAGCAAAAAAATAAAAAATAAAAAAAGTCTCAAAAAAAAAAAAAATGTTGACATATCTTCCTTTGATGGTAAAATAGTTTTGAGAGTGATGTGAAGAAAAAACTAATTAGTCAAAACAGAACATCAACACCCCAAAAAGCCCATGACCATTAAATGTGGCACAGAAACTGTTAGAAACAGCTATTACATTCACATCCATTTGTTTGTCTTATGAGGATATAGGGAAATATGTTAGCCTCATTTTTTTTCCAGATAAGACACAAAGAACACGTTCAATAATTTCATAAGTCACAGGATCAATGGCCACATGTATCTATACATCATAGCTACTTTCTTGTCTCAGTTACATGAATATTGTTCTTCTACTGACAGCCAGGTTAATTGGTTCTACTTAATGTTGCCTGTAGAGAAAGCATCAAACTTGAGAAGCCAGTAATGCTGAAAAAAAATAAACCAGAGCTATGTTGATTAAATTGCTCATAACCAAGCTGCTACTACAGCTCTCATTTTTCATATCTATATCCTTACCAGCACACATGAATGTAAAAATCACTTTCAATTGCCTGTAAAAAAACATGCTATCATTAGGATTAATCAAAAGTTCTTTCCATAATGAAAACACCTAAAACATTCACTCCTTACTTCTTACTATAGCAACAAACTTATGAAGAAATTGCTATCACGTGTCCGAGTGTTAGAGACATATAACACCAATTCCGAGAAATCTTTAGAATATTTGCCAAAGTCAAATATAGTGTTCACTGATACCAAAAATATACTTTCTCTGTGTTCTCAGGGAGATCAAATTTAGTCCAACTAAACAGTCACGTTATCAAGGAGGCTCATCTTGCCAGGTGTTGAAGACGCAAAGAACAGGATGTGACTACCCCTACCCCCTTGGATATAATGTCTCAAGGCTCCCAGTTCTAAACCCAGTAGTCCAGGGTTCTCTTAACAGATATAAAAATACTAAGGGTGCAGAAAAGAGAAACAAGGAGCTCTACTCATGAAAGCTGGTGAGCTGTCACCAATGCCCATTAGAATTGGGTCTTTTGGCATGGTGGCTCACACCCGTAATCCCAGCACTTCGGGATACTGAGGTCAGGAATTTGAGACCAGCTTGGCCAACATGGCAAAACCCCATCTCTACTAAAAACGCACTGAAAAATATTAGCCAAGTGTGGTGGCAGGTGCCTGTAGTCCCAGATACTCAGGAAACTGAGGTAGGAGAATCACTTGAACCCAGGAGGTGGAGGTTTGGAGATTGCAGTGAGCTGAGATTGGGCCACTGCACTCCAGCCTGGGTGACAGTGAGACTCTATACCAAAAAAAAAATAAAAATAATAAAAATAAAGAACTGGGTCTTTAAAGGCATTCTTCCAGGCAGGGAAGTGGGGAAAGGCATGTGAGGTAGAGCAGACACTTGGAGCAAAGGCAGTAATGCATGAAAAGGCAGGGCAGGTTTACATATGGAGTATGTGCCAGTGCTAAGGCTGTGACAACATCACCAATGGCCTTATATGGTGGGCTAACAAGGGATTTCAATGAGTAGGTGTGGGCATGCTAAGATTAGTGTTTCCAGAAGATCAATCTGATAACCAAGAGTGGAGGATGCGTCTCAGGGAAGGAATTCATTCTTAGGCTATTGCATTAGACCAAGTGAGAAATGATGGCAGCCTGGTTTACAACACAGGGGATAGAGGAAAGGAAATACATCCAAAAGGCTTTCAGAGGGACTTGAAAACTAGTTAAATGACCATAAGGGAAGAAAGTGATTCCTTCAGCTAAAACTAGAAAAAAAAATTAGGAAGAGCATCAGTGTCACAAAATACAATAAAAGACAAGGTCAGGCAAAAATATCAATTTAAAATCTTTCTAGCCAATCATATATTTACTACCTGCAAATAGGCTATTTTCAGAAAATATCATTTATTCTTCCTTTTCTTTCTCTTTTTATAAAATTTATTCTAATGGCTTTTTGATGGAATGGAGTAAATCATCACCAATCGTGCCAAAATATTTTGGAGTATTCTGCAACAGAGGAAATGCTTAATCTTTGTGTCTGAGATGCTTCTGCATAAGCAAACTCTCATACAGCATAAAATATATGTATCAGAAATCAATTTGAAACAGACATATCATCTGCAGGAAGTGCTGAGGCATTTCTCCATTAGTTTTAATCAAAGGAAAACAAGATGAGAAGGTGATGTTTCATGATCTCTAATATGAGTAGCTTTTGCAAGAGAAACAATGTCAGAGACACCAAAAATAGGGGTGATACTCAAAAAGTATGCCTTTTCCCCTGTTGTAGCAGATGTTATGGTGTGCTTCCCAGATTCCCTCTTTAGGACTGAGGTACTCATTCTCCTAGCAGTTGGGAGTGCTGATAGCTGACAGCTCTTAGCTGAATTGTTCTTAGCCCCTTTCACATGGACAGCCCCCATCTATTGGCTGGTCAATTGATGATGGGTGAACATAAAGCCCTGGCCCCTTGACTTAAGGGACAGGGCATCTCAGATACAGAAAGGCCATCCCAGTTCCAGAGCCTCTACAGGACTGATTAAGGTCCCTATTGCAAGCACATAACAGTTCACCTTCCTCTGTGCAGTCTTGCCCATCAGCCCTCACAGGTGATGTTCCCAAGGGCACTCTCCAAAACTTTACCTCTCGCACAGAAATCTTAGAGTCCTTTCTCCGTGAAACCCAATGTACAAAGCCAACCAGGACCATCAGGAGCCTTTCATGAGCAATAATTACAGAGGATGAGGGTGTCACTAAGAAAGTCCCTTGAACTTTTATAGGTCTTTAACAAAATGAGCCACACTTCCTACTTATGCTCTAAGACTAATAACACAGGATGTAAACAGCATTACAAGTGGTCTATAAAGGACTTTAGATATAAAAGAATTTATAAAGGAAGGAATCACAGCAAGGCCAAATAATACATATATATTAGAACCAAAATGGAAGTCAAGCACAGATAACTTGCTGTTCTTTGTCATTTGGATACTGCGAGCCATAGTTTTTTGGGGTTGTTTGTTTTTCCCTAACTCCTCTCTCCCCACCACACTACCTGGCAATATTCCTTCACTAAGGCTGGAGGAGGTGGGGGTGGGGGAAAAAAAAAAAAAAAAAAAAAAAAAAAAAAAATCATAAAAAAAAAAAAATCAGACATCAAAAAGATCCTGTATCCTGACTGCCACCTAATGGAGATCTTTGAGCATTAAGGTCTTCATTGTGTGGTTTTGGGGGGTTTTCAACTGCTGACATAAATAATATCAACAAAATGGCTAAATGTGACCATGTCAAATTATGCCCATTAGTCTTCATGGGGAAAACTCTGGGATTCATTTTGGTTTTGGAAAAGTCAAGTTAACTGTCTTATTTTTTCCTGTCTACATTTGGGAACGTACATCCCCTGCCACTCATGGTTGTTTGGTTTAACCAACCTTCATTAAAATATTGCTCTTTTATCCACTGTGCAATACAAATAATGTGGACTAATTCACCCCATTCCTCTTTTTTCTAAGATAAATGATCTGTAAGTGCCATGAATATGGGGTGGGGAATATCCAGATAAGAAGGGTACTTTCAGGGGCTGTGATGCAAATGAATCCAATTAACTCAGAGTTTAAAAGACTGTCTTAAGACTGCTGCTGGAGCTGCTATACGAGGAAGTTAAACAGGGCCAAAAGATGAAAAATAATGTCCTATCACAACATCAGAAGGCAAGACCCACTGGACTCTCCTGCATGTGGGGAAGTCAAAGTAATTCTTTCACATGTTAATCATGCTTTCCTTCCTGCCCTTCAAAGAGCTCCTGGTGACTGCTACAGCCTCCACTGCCCACATCTTTCCTGCTAAACCTTGACCCATCTGGCTTTCTATTGTCTTTTGTTTCTGACAATGCTTTTGTAATCTCCTGTATTACTTCTCAGCTTGTTAAACTATTGCTAATGCCTAGAGTTCCCTGCAACTACCTTCTGCTCTTCCCCATCATCCCCAAACACACATGTACACACACACCTCCCAAAACTATTCTAAAAGGCATTTTAGCCAGTCTATCTATATTTTCATTTTGAAAATTTGAAACAATCACTTCTATAGAACACTTCTATAGTCAGTATAGGACATTCTCCTGAGAAGCCATAAAATAGTTTTTACATCTAATAAAATTAGCAATAATTTAATATAATCTGAGTCCATACTTAAATTTTCGAGGGGTCCCTAAAATTTTTTACAGCTTTATTTTTCGAAACCAAGATCAATCAAGATTTATCCATAGACTTGTTACATCTGTTTACCTCTTAATCTAGAACATTTCCCCACACTTTTCAATGTCACTGACCTTTGGAAGAATTTAGGTGTTTTCTTATAGAATGTCCTATATTCTGGATGTAGTTCTTCCCTCATGCTCAATTTACTTGTTCCTTTATGCCCATATTTCTTGTATACTGGAAGTTGGGTCAATAAGCTTGATTGTATTCAGGTTAAGCATTTTTGGCAGCCTTCCTTCACAGGTAATGCTATTATTGCTTCATGTTGCATCAAATCAGAGGCATATAAAATCAGGTTGTTCCACAATTAGCGGTACTAAACTTGATCTCTGGGTTAAGTTGGTGACAGCTGAATTTAATCATAGTAAGACATATTTCCCCTTTGTAATTATTTAATAGTCTGTGGGGATATTTTGTATGTATGTGTGATACTTTGACATTATGCCAGCATCTTCCTTTTCCTCACCTCCTTTCACCAGATGGGTTTTAGCTTCTCCTGATGATACTTGCCTGAATTATTGGAAATTGCAAATGGTGATTTTTCTGATTCCATCATTTTATTTATATGAATTGGCTGACATTCTTCTTTAAAGAGAAACTCCCTTCCCAAACTTTTGAGTATCACTCTGGACTTAATGGATTTTAAAATGTATTGAAGGCTTTGATGATCTATTAATTATTATTCTTTTTAGTGGCCAAATTGTCTCATAGGTGGCTAGTGGACCCCACTTGAGCTGGGCTCTGTGGGCTTTTAACTTGACCTTATTCATTCTGGGGCACTTCCATGATTTCTGGCAAGGTATTTCAGGCTTAATTTTCTGTTTTTGTACTTTATGGGCCTGAAACTGGAAATCAGCCATTTCTCTAAGAAACATTGTTTCCTTTCAGTGGGGATTGGCATTTTGATATCAAGCTGTGGGCATTCTCTAGTGGGATGACATTGCTTCTAAGAAATATACATATGAAAGATTCTAATTCAATTTAACATCAGAGGTTTTAACATCAGTTTTTCCCACTGTAAGAGAAGTGCAAATATAAAAGAAGGTGGATCTTCTTTTATACAATACAAAAAGGATATTTGCATTTCTTTTCTCTTAGAGTTTCTACTAATAAATTTATTGTTTGTTTTATAGTAGGCCTAAGAGTTTCAAAATTTGCCAATACCACTACTGGCAATAAATCTGTGGTGTTTGAGGGCTTTTGCTTGTTTTCATTCTTTTTGCTCTCAGAATATAAACCACTAAGAATGTATAGTTGGAGTACTACTTCTAAATAAGTAGTAAAAAACTGCCATTTCAGGGCCAGGCGCGGTGGCTCATGCCTGTAATCCCAGCACTTTGGGAGGCCGAGGCAGGCAGATCACAAGGTCAGGCGTTCGAGACCAGCCTGTCCAGCATGGTGAAACCCCATCTCTACTAAAAATACAAAAAAAAAAATTAGCTGGGCATGGTGGCACACACCTGTAGTCCCAGCTACTTGGGAGGCTGAGGCAGGAGAATTGTTTTAACCTGGCAGGTGGAGGTTGCAATGAGCTGAGATTGTGCCACTGCACTCCAGCCTGGGCAACACAGCAAGACTCCGTCTCAAAAAAAAAAAAAAAAAAGAAAAGAACTGCTATTTCTGGCCAGGCACGGTGGCTCATACCTGTGATCCTAGCACTTTGGGAGGCCGAGGTGGGGGGGGAGGTGGATCACCTGAGATCAGGAGTTCGAGACCAGCCTGGCCAACATGGTGAAACCCCGTCTCTACTAAAAATACAAAAATTAGCCAGGGGTAGTGGCAAATGGCCGTAATCCCAACTACTCGGGCAGCTGAGACAGGAGAATCACTTGAACCCAGGAAGTGGAGGTTGTAGTGAGCCGAGATTGTGCCACTGCACGTCAACCTCCAGCCTGGGCAACAGAGTGGGACTCCATCTCAAAACAAAACAAAAACAAAACAAAAAAAACCCTGACATTTCTTATCTTGTAAAGCCTTAGACTATAATCTTTTTTCAAACTCAAGAAATTCTTGTTTTCTGTTTTCAGTGGCATATTTTTGTTTTTTAGTGGTACAGTCTTCTGTTCCTCAATGGTACGTGTAAAACACAGAATACTTGAAAATGCACATCCTCAGCCAACAGACACATGAAAAAATGCTCATCATCACTGGCCATCAGAGAAATGCAAATCAAAACCACAATGAGATACCATCTTATACCAGTTAGAACGGCGATTAGAAAAAAGTCAGGAAACAACAGGTGCTGGAGAGGATCTGGAGAAATAGGAACACTTGGTAGGACTGTAAACTAGTTCAATCATTGTGGAAGATAGTGTGGCGATTCCTCAAGGATCTAGAACTAGAAATACCATTTGACCCAGCCATCCCATTACTGGGTATATACCCAAAGGATTATAAATCATACTGCTATAAAGACACATGCACACGTATGTTTATTGCGGCACTATTCACAATAGCAAAGACTTGGAACCAACCCAAATGCCCATCAATGATAGCCTGGATAAAGAAAATGTGGCACATATACCCCAGGGAATACTATCCCCCCATAAAAAAGGATGATTTTGCGTCCTTTGTAGGGANCACATATGTAACAAACCTGCACATTGTGCACATGCACCCTAGAACTTAACGTATAACAATAATAAAAAAAAAAGAAAGAAAATGCACATCCTAAGGCTAGCTGTGCCATACAAATTTAAGCAAACAATTCAGTATTGCTATGACTGATGAATATCTGAGCGCCTGCACTGACCAACACCATTTTCAGGTTGTTTTCCATCAACTTGAAATGGATGATGCCACCTAAGCTTCATCCCAGGATACATGTGTTCCATGCACTGTATCCAAAAACACTCAATAAGCACAGAAAGGTAAGTAGCTTGTCCTGCAGCAAATTATGCAGAGATTCAAATCACTTATTAGGACTAAAGAAAGGAGCATAAAACAATTACTATGATTACGTACACAACTCTAATTCATTACCTTTGGCATTTTGTCAAACTAGAAAAAGACGTGACCAAATCTGCGGCTACTTTTAGTCAGGAAATGATACAATAAAAGCTGAGATAAAGAATGCAGTCTCTGCCCCAGGGAGGTGGCTCACCCTGTAATTCCAGCGCTTTGGGAGGATAAAGTGGGTAGATTACTTGAGCCCAGGAGTTTGAGACCAACCTGGACAACATAGCGAAACTCTGTCTCTAGCAAAAAAAATAATAATAATACAAAAATTAGCCGGGCATGGTGGCATGTGCCTGTAGTCCCAGCAACTAGGGAGGCTGAGACAGGAGGTTTGCTTGAGTCTGGGAGGTAGAGGTTGCAGCGAGCCGAGATTACACCACTACATTCCAGCCTAGGCAACAGAGTAAGACCCAGTCTCAAAAACAAAACAAAACAAAACACACAACAAAAAACCCAAACCTATTTCACCAACATGTATTACTTTATTGCATATTCTTCTGCTCTGCAGTGGGGTGGCACATTTCCAAAGAAAACTATACTTTAAAAAAAATTTTTTTTTTTAATTTAGGCTGGGTGCTGTGACTCACGCCTGTAATCTCAGCACTTTGGGAGGCTGAGGCGGGCGGATTGCCTGAGGTCAGGAGTTCAAGACCACTCTGGCCAACATGGTGAAACCCCATTTCTACTAAAAATACAAAAAAAAATTAACTAGGCATGGTGGCACACATCTGTAATCCCAGCTACTTAGAAGGCTGAGGCAGGGGAATTGCTTGAACCACAGAGGTGGAGGTTGCAGTGAGCTGAGAAAGCACCACTACACTCCAGCCTGGGCGACAGAGCAAGAATCCATCTAAAATTTAAAAAATTAATTTTTAAAAATTTGTGACAGGATCTCACTGTGTCGCCCAGGCTGGAGTGCAGCAGCTATTCACAGGCAGAGAGTGTGCTGCAGCCTCAAACTTCCAGACTCCCATCTCAGCCTTCCGAGTAGCTGGGTGCCATGGTGCCATACTTGAATTTTCTTTAGTAGAAAGGAAAGAGCTGTATATTCTGATGACAATTTGGAACCTTTACATTTTATTTATTTACTGTCTTTCAATAAAATAAATATCATGTTTCAAAACTGAAGGTTTAAGATATTGCTCTTTTTTTGAATAAACATGATTAAGTTTGAACACAAATGTTTTAAGACAAGTCAGACACTGAAAGTAAATTTTGACACTTCAAAGGAAGTACTAATTCAGAAAGCCTATTTGAAGTATTGCTGTTAGTTTTGTCTGCTCCGGTTTTGTCTGGAGCAACACTGCATACAATTGTGAAAATTAAATGAACATGTGTAGAGTGCTTAGAATGGTATCTGGCACATACAAACTGTTATTTCTTTGTGAAAATTAAAATTCAATATAGCTTTTCTTTATAAATGAATGTTGCATAGATAAAAACAATCCTGAAAACAAAATTATTAAGATAGTATAGAAATCTATAATGGAACTGATAATGAATATTTCCGTATTTTCTGATCTATGGGGTTAAGGAAAAGTTCTCATTTAAGAGATTTTTACACAATAAGGTTTACTTTATATTCAAGGAAGTTCCTCCTCGCATCGGTTCTTAAAACACACAATTACAATAACAGCAGTTCTCTAAAACTACATTTTATTTTAAACAAATCTCTTCTTTATTTAAAAGCACATGCTTTCTGGTTTGTCTTCCCTCTTAATTCTAGCTACACACTGCTGCCCTCTGCTGCAATTTCAATCTTTCTAAGTTGCCTGCATCTCAATCATACTCACAAACCTGACCTAGTTTCCATCTATACTGGTTATCTGACTCACTATAAGGGTTACGTGTGTGGATATAGACAACAAAAGGGAAGGCTCCTTGAAAAGAAACCAAGGAACTAAAGATGTTGGTACAGTTCGAAAGATCCCATCTGAGAAGTGGGCCTTTTTTTTTTTTTTTTTTTTT
>NW_016808764.1:2301488-2337871 GCF_001698545.2 Rhinopithecus bieti
TTTTTTTTTTTTTTCTTTTTGTATTTTTAGTAGAGACGGGGTTTCTCCATGTGGTCAGGCTGGTCTCAAACTCCTGACCTCAGGTGATCCGCAAGAAGTGGGCCTTTTTATGGGTCCAGCAACAAACTCCCCACCTCCCAGGAAAGGTTGCTTCCTGGCATCTATATAACCCTTTGTGTCTCAGGCCTTTATTGTTTTTTTAATTGAAACAAAATTATATACATGTGGTTAAAAAAAGAGAGAGAGAAGGGCCAGGCGCAGTGGCTCAAGCCTGTAATCCCAGCACTTTGGGAGGCCGAGACGGGAGGATCACGAGGTCAGGAGATCGAGACCATCCTGGCTAACACAGTGAAACCCCGTCCCTACTAAAAAATACAAAACACTAGCCAGGCGAGGTGGCAGGCGCCTGTAGTCTCAGCTACTCAGGAGGCTGAGGCAGGAGAATGGCGTGAACCCGGGAGGCGGAGCTTGCAGTGAGCTGAGATCAGACCACTGCATTCCAGCCTGGGTGACAGAGCGAGACTCCGTCTCAAAAAAAAAAAAGAGAGAGAGAGAGAAGAAGAAAACGAAAAAGAGTAAACAGCAAAGAGGGCAATCAATAAAACATTTGGCTTCCATTCCAAACCTCTGGACAGGTTTGTGTATCCGTCCAGAACGCGTATATATTATTACAAACATACACAAGGGGCATTTCTTTTTGAACACAAATGTCAGTATTCCTACCACTCTGTTTACCATTCTAGACTAACTTGGACTTTGTTCCCTATCAGGCGAGATTAATCCAACTAACTTAATTAAAATCAAGTAGGTTTTAACAAAAAAGATTTTAAAGAAATCAATATCCTCTCCAATAGGTTATTTCTGTCACGATTTAATTAGCTTTCTGTTGCTACCAAGCCTTGTATCATATAAAGCAGTGGTTCTCAGGCCGGGTGCGGTGGCTCACGCCTGTAATCCTAGCATTTTGGGACGCCCATGCGGGAGGATCGCTTGAGCCCAGGAGTTGGAGACCAGCCAGGGCAACATAAGGAGAGCCCCCACCAACACCCCCCCAACCCACCACCACCGCTCCGAAAAGCAGTGGTTCCCAAACGTCAGCAGACATTGGTATCATCCAGTGGGCTAGTTAAAACAGAGTCTCTGGATTCAGGAGGTCTGGGGTGGGGCTTGAGAATTTGCATTTCCAATAAATTCCAAGCCCGAACTCCAGGAAGACAACCTACATTCCGCGCCTGGCGCAGCCCAGCTACGCCACATCCGTCCTAGGCCCCGCCTACTCTGCGTCCCTAACAGCCAGGGACAGGCTAGAGGGCGCGCGGAGTCACGTGAGTCGAGCGAACTCGCGCGAGAGTTTGTATTTCTCGCGATACTTCACCGTCTCTGTCTTTTCCTCCTTCCAGTGCCCGGCTTTCCTCCCCTCCCCCTTCGCCGCCGACCGAGTTCTTCCTTTTCAGACCGAGTCGTCCTGTTGTCGCGGAGATTTTCTTTCTACTGTTGCTGCTGCCGCCACCCCTACCACTGGGCTCATTTGCCCCGACCCCTTCCCGCCGCCCCGCCCCCAGCCCCACACAAGGTAACAACCCCCTCGAGTAAGAAAGTGAGGCCTGGCCGGGCTCGGGTCCCTCCCGAGGTGAAGCGGAGGCCCAAGGCCGAGGAACCCGCCTCGCCGGAGACGTCCAGGCGCTGGCCTTGGAGCCCGGAGCCACGGCCGTCTCCCAGCCAGAGCTGAGCCTCGGCGGCCCGGCCGGCGCTGGCCTCCGTGCGGCGGCGGCAAACACGGCCCGCAGGGGACCGGGTCGGGTGGGGCTGGGCGCCGCGCGGCTCCGTGTGGAGCTTGCCTGTTGGAGCGCAGCGGGGCTCCGGTGGTGGTCCTGGAGCTGGCGTTTGGATTTCCAGGTCTGAATGATCGAGTTGTGGCGGGCTTTGAGGCGCTGCGTGGCGGGGAGGAGAGCAGCCTGGGTCGCTGTAACTCTTGGGGGCCTTTTCAGGCTCCCAGCCTTTGGTTGGACGGGAATTTTACCAGAGAGAAGGGTCCTCGGAAACGTCGTACATTTGCTTATAAACCATCAGAAAAGGTTAATTAGTGTTTTATTTTCAGGAAACTGAGTGAGCTGGGTTTGGCGAAAGGCTCATTCCTTTGAACGCCTAAATAGGAGAGTACCTGTGCTGTTCTTTTTGCTGAAGATAATGCAGCGATAAATAGTTAAGCGACTGGGCGAAAGATTTTTGTTCTGGAGACGCACTTTAAATACACTCAATTGAATAGTTCACGTAAAGTTAGTTGTTTGTGTAGTTAAGTTAAAACGTACTTGTTTGACTTTGGAAGCGTACTTTAGTGCTTAAAATAAGTATTTGGATTGTTTTGAAAGTTTCGACTTCTCCAGCAGAGTAGTGCTTTTAAAAGATAACGTTGATTATTGAGCCGAATTCAGCACCTACCCTGTGGATAGGAGTTAAAAGAAAATTAGAAATTTCTTTGTATCTGTATGCTTTTTTAAAGTATGGACTGTATCTCAAGTTTATAATCTTAGGAAGTTGTTGCCTTTAAGTTTGTGGTTTAGGTAAAGTATAAACTGAGAGTAAAGGTAATGGTGGTGAATTAAGCTGCAGTGTTAGAAGGAGTTGGAGGCAAAAACTGGTAATTCAGGCAGACAGGGAAGTTAGTTTTTAGGCCTTGATTTTTGGTTCAGTTTTCATGGTCTAACCCTTTTTATTTTCCCCAGATGTCAGAGGATTTAGCAAAGCAGCTAGCAAGCTACAAAGCTCAGCTCCAGCAAGTTGAAGCTGCATTATCTGGAAATGGAGAAAATGAAGATTTGCTAAAATTGAAGAAAGATTTACAAGTAAGTATGGGTAGGCAAATGTAGTTTTTTCTCTGGTTTTCAAATTATTACTTGAATCCCTAAGCACCCAAAGCGCCTTTTGAGGGGTTACACCCCACCCTGTGTATATAGGTAAATTGTGTAGGTACTGTGGTTTGTAGGAGTAGGGTTGTTTCCCCAGTTCTCAGGTTTCTGTACATCAGAGGGAATGACATATTGTTCTTTGTTATATAAATCTTGTGTACTTACATAATTTTTAAAAACAAAAGTTGGTAGAAATTTCTAAGTCTGTCAGATTTTCAAGACGAGAGGTACATGTAACTTCACAATGAAAAATACTTTTATTTTTTAAGACCTGGAAAATGAAATTTAGTTCAAAAGTAACAAAGATTGAAGGAGAAAATAGAACCTTAAGATTCCTTTTACTACCACAAGATTCTTTGAAAATGCGTGACTTTTTCCCCCCGCAAAACTTGTGGGTTATATTTTGTATTGAAAACACACTGCAAAAATGCCTAGAGAGAGACATGTGCTCTGTATAATTGTTACATAGATGTTAGGACGTAAGGCTAGGTTTTACAGTAAAGTTGTTGACACTTGGGGAAATTGAAGTATGTGGTGAAAAGGAGATCTTTGTCATGTTCAGTAGATATGAAACCTTTTTTTAAAAACCTGCACTGGGATTTCAAGACAGAACCATCATAGTAAATACCATTTGTTTCTCAGGACACTGGACTGATTCAGAAAATGCCATATATAATTTGCAAATATATATGACTTTTAAGAGCTTCCTTTAAATTCTGAACCTGATTTTAAAAGTTTCAAGGGTGTTTTAATTAGAGATTGCTTTACTAATTGAGTACTAAACTCGAATCTGTATCCTGTCTAAAAATTCTTTCCCTCCCTTTATTATTCCAGTGTCCATTAAAACTATTACTATTTTAGGGATATCACAACTGCAAACAAACTTAACTGAAATGGGGTCCAGATTTGGGATTCTGGAACTGCTTATCTGGGCATAATTAAAATGAGTTGAATACTTTCAAATTCTAGATTTAGAATAAAATTGCAGTAGTATGTTATTTTTAAACACACACAAACCATCTGGGATAATTTCAATATGAACAAGACCCCTCTTCGATACGTGGAAGCCAGGCCTGTGGGTTTCAGGGTGCCAGTCAATAAGAAAAAGATGTTTTGGGAGCATTTTCTCCCATTCCCAGGCCCTTAAGTGAAAAATAACCCAATGGTTTGCCACCTGTCCATTTGATTTGCTCACATGTTGTGAGTATACATTGAAGATGAGGCAACAGAGGTACACCGACCTTTTCTTACACTCTGTAAAGCACTTTGTTTGCCCCAAAGAGAGATGCCTCGACTACCTTTACCAACTTAAGCAGTCCTTTTTTAGGAAAATAAAACATTGAGTGCCAGTGTTCTGTATTTTGCTTCCTGGGCAGTGGGAGGAGGGGTATTTGTTGAACTGGTTGGGTTGGGGAAGTTGGGAGTGGAGTTAGAAATAGCATTATCATCAGGTCTTTTTAATATTTCTACATTAATTCATCATTAGAGTCTGGGCAGAACTGCCTTACCATGTCATGATCATTGTAGTGGAAAGTACTGTAGGGGGAAACCATTGTGATAAACATTGTAGTAAGCCCCTAAAAGGCTTGCCTGCGGGGGTTCAGTTAATAATGACCTGGAAATCGTTTCTCTGTAAAGTATCCTCTTTTCTATAACCATTTAAAACAGCACTGTCCAGTAGAACTTTCTGTGATGATGGAAATGTTCTATATCTGCTATTCAGTACCATAGCCACTAGCCACATTTGGTTGGATATTTGAAATATAGCTAGGTTTACTTAGGAGCTGAGTTTTTAATATAACTTAATTAGCCACATGTGACTACCATATTGGATGGCAAGAATTTAGAAGTGTAAGTTCTCATACTTCAGATAGTAATAACAGAATGTTTTTCCTGACCAGTCTTGATCAGAGTTTCTTCCCATTTTATTCTATCATTAGAAATTTGATTTTGGTCAGTAGATAAGGTCTGTTTTGAATTGAAAACTACTCAAAAATGGAAACCATCTTTTAAGATGAGGTAATACTCTGAAAAGTATTTGGCTGTATGCTTCCACCCCGTAATTGTTGTCTCCATTGAGACTATCCTTACAGCTTCTATTTAGCTATGGGGGTTCCCGTGCTCATTCACCTTTTTTCCTTCTCTGCCTTCTGGGATGTATCTCGTGCTATGGGTGTTTAATTCAGCCTGTTACATTTGGTGAGAAGTCTGTTCGGACTGATTTTGTGGCTTCCTTATATTATTTTTTGACCATATGGTTTCTAATTTCTTGTGTTTCTCTGTAGAAATAGATCCTTATCCTGGTTATTAATTTGTTTGCCCTTTGATTTATGACAAAATACTTTTTCTGCATCTTTTCAATGACTTCATTTTGCCAGTAAGGTTTCTATGTTTATCTCTTTCATGTACTGTCTTTCATAGAGACTAAAGTTATTCAACAGGCAGCAAAATCTACTAAAGTCCTGCCTCTCTTTTTTCACTTAAAAAAGTGGGTGTAATAAAATCTAGGCTAGCTAGCTGACTAGCTCCCCGGGCAGTCTATGATAATCACAGATAGTCAATTTATTAGGCTGTTTTGCTGAATAAGCTGGTTCTAAAGGAGGCAGGGGTCAAGTCACTTGTCTCATATATTACAGTGGCTCTCTGCATCCCCGAAACGCCTTCCTTCAGTAAGCAGAGTGCTTGAGTGCACCCCCTTTGACCTGCTGATATGTAGATCACAACACCTGATGCTTCCTGGAATTGCCGATTACTGTAACTGCTGCCCATCTGTCGATGAAGGAGCAGTTTCAGAACTCAGACTTGAGGGAGGAAAAGTAATTAATGGTATGTACCTTCAAGAACCCCCTCATACATAAAATAGTTTTTCTAATACTTTGGTCCATACGCACATGTGAAGAATAGAAATTTAGAAGGTTCTTCATAGTTCGTTGGGAGGGTTTTGTAAAACCATGGCAAAGTTAAAGGACATGAGGAGTAAATGCTCTGGATTTTTTCTAAAAAAAGATTTCAGCACAGGCCTCTGAATTCACTAATATGCACAGCTTTTCAGGACCCTTTTCTTTGATGAAATATATTTCTTTAACAAAGTGTATTTGGAAAATAGTTCTGACCTAAAAGAAATAGAGTTCTAAATCTGAAACCTGCAAGTGCAGAATTCATGTCTGTGCTTAAGTTAAATGATCCTTAGGTGAATCTGGAAATATTTAATGATAGAGATTTGTGTAGGCTCTTGAGTCCGGCTTACTGGATTACATTCCTACCCCTAAAAGTGGTTAAAAGTAAGACCAGATAATTTACTCTTCTTTTGTGTACTACTTGATCCAGTTATTTGGAAGTTTCTTTGCTTTATTTGCAAAGGACTGTGTAATTAAAGAGATCTAATTAATGGCTAGTTGGCAACTAATAAAACTTAGAGATATTATTCCTACTAAATTTTTAACTCAAACCAAAGTGTTGTATTTATTTATTTATAAAACTAACCTTTCTTGAAGAGATTTAAGACTCAAATATTAGTTTTTTCAGAAATAGCCAGGAAGATTTAGAATCTTTAGAAGAGAGGTAATATTTAACTTTCTTGGCTACTGAATCAGATTTACTATTATGAAACCTCAGTGGGAACTAGAAGAAACTCAGTACATAGTTTAACTTTGTTCATTTTTCTCCCCAAACACATAGTATGATGTTTTAAATGCAACAATGGGTGAACAGCTACGCCAGTTCTTAGATCAGATAAGATGCATAGTGTGGATCTTCATTAGAGTAAAAATGTAGTAGATAGGTAGCGGAATCTGTCAGTTTGTACTATTCTCAATTTTTTAGCCGTCCCTACACCAAACATCTTTGAATGAAGCCAATAATGTAAGCCTGAATTAGAAGAAAATATTTGCCACACAGAAAGGCATTGCCTACGTGTGTTACCTTTTTTCCCCCCTTTTAAATGAAGCTGTGCTGATGTGCTTAACATTAAGGTATGGAACATTTAAAATCTAACCTGGTAATTTGGTTACCCAGATGGGGTGAGTTTTACAATAATTGAATAGGAAGACCACTGGTTTCTTTTACATATGCCTGTAGTAGTTTAGTTGAGATACGTATAAGTAGGAACATTTTTGTTACTAATAAAGCTGCTTCAACTGTTTTGGGATTGTTTGGCAGTTAATACTGCTGAGTAATGCCCTATAAAACAGTACAGTTGCATAAAATATGTTACAATAAGAATATCTAATTCAGTCCCTCATACTTGACTTTCTCATCTTTAGAGAGATCTATTCAGCTAAAATAGGCACTTAGAAATAATGCATGGTATAAGCTCAAGTCTTACATTTTCATTAGCATTTGTGGTTAAGTTGAAAGGCAACTATATGGGCTTAAATCACAGCTCTACCACTTGTAGAAAATACTGTATCTCAGTTTCTACATGGGGTAATCACAGTACTTGCTTAATAGTGTTATGAACTGCAAATGAAATATATGTAGAGTACTTAGTGCACAGTATGAAAGCTGTCATCAAAAACAAAGTTGACAATGAGAATTACAAAAATAATGTTGTGGGTTTTGTTTTTCTTTTTTAGGAAGTTATAGAACTAACCAAAGACCTTCTGTCAACTCAACCTTCTGAGACACTTGCAAGTTCAGACAGTTTTGCTTCTACTCAACCTACTCATTCATGGAAAGTAGGAGACAAGTGTATGGCAATCTGGAGTGAAGATGGACAGTAAGTGTAGAAAAAAAAACCCTAACTGTAACATGAAATAATAAAATACAATGGTAAGAAGTTTTTATTCAGTTTTAACTACCCTATTTTAATCTTTACTTCTATTAGGCAGTATGATTTATAGAGCCAATTTGATTCTTGGGTGGTTGCCATTAATACAGTTTAGTTTTAGCTTTAGATTAAGTTTCGGGGATAAGAATGACTTAGATTCTAGAGGAAGGAAAAACGGGACAGTGAATGGGTGTTTTCTAAAATAATCTGAATTCTTTTCTCCTGAAATTGAAAATTGAGTTGAACGGCTGGTTTTTCTGAGAATTCTGTGAAGAGCATACACTGAAATCATTCCTATAAGAAATATCTTTTTGCTGGGTGTAGTGGCTCATGCCTGTAATCCCAGCACTTCGGGAGGCTGAGGTGGGCGGATCGCTTGAGGTCAGGAGTTAGGGAGCTGCCTGACCAACATGGTGAAACCCCATCTCTACTAAAAATACAAAAATCAGCCAGGTGTGGTGGTGTGTGCCTGTAATCCCAGCTACTTGGGAGGCTGAGGCATGAGAATTGTTTGAACCTGCGAGGCAGAGGTTGAAGTGAGCCGAGATTGCACTACTGCACTCCAGTCTGGGTGACAGTGAGTCTGTCGCAAAAAAAGAAAAGAAACCTCTTTTCTCAAAGACATTAAAGCACATTGGGTAGATACGTGCAAGAGACTTTCCCAGCAATATTTTGATTAGGATGTCTTTTTTTTTTTTTGATAAAATCCAACTAACTTCAACCACTCTTTTGTATTCTCTTTGCTAAAACAACCATTTGGTTATAGAAGTTTCATTATAGACACATGTAATGATTGTATCACTACAGTATAAGTCTTGTAGGCTGAGTACTAAACCTTTACTCACCTGCTTACAGCCATGATATCTTTACAGGTGTTATGAAGCGGAGATTGAAGAGATAGATGAAGAAAATGGCACCGCTGCAATCACCTTTGCTGGTTATGGCAATGCTGAAGTGACTCCACTGTTGAACCTCAAGCCTGTAGAAGAAGGAAGGAAAGCAAAGGAGGACAGTGGCAACAAACCCATGTCAAAGTAAGTGACTTTGATTTTTCCATTTTAGGTGTAATCTTCCCCATTTGGATACTTGAAGTAGTCTGCAGAGAGAATCTATGCATAAGAAAGTTATAATACTGTTTTACTGTTGTTTTGAAGATTAGCAACAAAGGGTCAACATTGTCTGTATAAATGTGCCTAAGTGAATTTTGATTCCCATTTGGGCATTCAGTAAATATTAAGAAGATACTATGTACAATGAACATCTTCCCAGCATATTTTGTAAGCCAGGTGCTGGGGCTACACCACAGGAGACCACCTCCGCTGAGTTTATATTTAGAGAAGAATCTCATCATTAATGAAGTGCTTTAATAATAGAGTGTAAACATTACAAAGGGGCTATAACAGGTACTGTAAGAGAACAAGAGGTACTCAGCCTACACTTTTATTAGGGCAGATTTCTTTGAGAAAACGACATCTAAACTGAGATTTGAAAAGAATAAGAGAGAACCAAGTACAAAGCTACAAGGTGATACGACTTTGATCTGGGATTGAATTCTTTGTTATAATGAGCACTATGACCTTGGATAAGCTGTTTAACTCTGTTTCCTCTGTAAGATAGGGGCCGTACGTACTTATTGGGTGTGAGGATTCAAATGATAAGTGTTAGTAAAGCTTGTAACAGTTCTTTACATGTCGTAGTAAGAGCTTAGTAAGTTTTTTTTAAAGAGGGGGTGAGCACGTAAAAGTAACAAATCCCTGTGGTAGAAATTTGGGACTTGGAAAGTGGGTGGTCTGAGAAGAGATTAGAGAGGTAAAGTCCAGAACATAAAGAGCTTTAAGCCACTGATAACATTTTAAGTAGAGGGAATATGATGTGATCACATTTGAGCTTTAGAATGATCACTGTCAGTAGGGAGAGGCAACTACTGCTGTGATCCAGGTATAAGATGATGGCCTGAACCCAGGGAGTAGCAATGGGAATGGGGAACTATGCAGTTTTGAAAAGTAAGAGGCAGAATTAACAATATTTTGGTGAACTGCATATTTGCCACAACTTAGTCTTTTGATTTGTCAAGAGTTTTCAAAACTTAAGTTGCTACATATTCATATTGGAATATGCAAAAATTATATATTAACGTAAGCATCCCAATAAAATCCAATTCTAGAACAATTGTGTGTGTGTGTATATATATATATATTTATGTCTTCGTCATCTGTGTAAAAAGCCATAGCTTCATGGTGGTAATAGTACCAGGGAGTCTAGATAATGCCCCTCTTAAAGATCTTTTTTTTCATCCTTTTGGTGAGAAGTCAGTGTTAACTGAGCAGAAATTATTGGGGATTTTAGGCTCTGATCCTATTTAGAACCTTACTTAGAATGTTTTTGAAACCCCCAGGTGTTTTGTTTTGATGAGAATTGTTAGCTATGATTTCCCTTTGTGCTGCTGCATTCTTCCAATGTAGGTAAAATATTTTATCTGCACTGAATCTCTTCATACATTTTTTCTAAATGCCATACTTGTTAACTGTGTCTATTTGGAAGTAGATGAAGGCTTAGATACCCATTAATACTGAAACTCAACTTATTCCTAAAACTGGCAACAGCTATACAGAAGTAAAATAGAAAGTCATAGTTGAGGCTGGGCACAGTGGCTCATGCCTGTAATCCCAACACTTTGGGAGGCCAAGGCAGGTGGATCACTTGAGGCCAGGAGTTCAAGACCATCCTGGCCAACATGGCAAAAACCCATCTCTACTAAAAATACAAAAGTTAGCTGGACATGGTGGCATATGCCTATAGTCCCAGCTACTAGGGAGGGTGAGGCACAAGAATCTCTCGAACCCAGGAGGTGAAGGTTGCAATGAGCCAAGAGTGCCACTGTACTCCAACTCCAGTCTGGGTGACAGAACAAGATTGTCGCAAAATAAAAAAATTTAAAAATCATAGTTGGAAGTTTACTTTATATGGGTAAATAGATTACACTTATGTTTGAAAGCTCCCAAGGATGCTATTTAAAAAAAAAAAAAAAAAAAAAAAAACCTTGCTTAGTAATTCTGGGTGATTGGTACTGATTTTAATGAGTTAGTACTTTTTATTCATAGAGCATTGTATATGTTTATTTGATTTTTTTTTTTTTCCGGCACTGCCGGTGTCTTCAAGGAAGTCATTCTTGTATAATAAGTCTTAACAGTTGACATTTAACTTTTTTTTCATGCAGAAAAGAAATGATTGCCCAGCAGCGTGAATATAAAAAGAAGAAGGCTTTGAAAAAAGCTCAGAGAATAAAAGAACTTGAGCAGGAAAGAGAGGACCAGAAAGTGAAATGGCAACAATTCAACAACAGAGCCTATTCCAAAACAAAAAAGGCCAGGTTGGTAAATCTTTTATGACACTTTGTAAATTTGAGAAATGTAACTGTTATTAACTTTAAAATGAAAAGAGAAGTATGTAGATTTTTTAAAAGTATGATTAACTCAGATTTTGCATTCAGAATCCTTGTTGATGCTCAATTTAGCTTATTGAAAAATGTTAGCCATCATCTCTGCATAAAAATATTACAAATGAGAGAATTTATATCAGGAATTACAAAAGGTCTATGTTCTTTTCCTTTAATAAACTAATATTTGAAAAAATGGTTGCTACTTAGAGGCAGTGTGCTTAACTCTACCTGCTTTGTTAACATGCCTTCATGCTGGGCATTACTGGTAGACTTTATTTAAAAGTGCATTCAGTTTCCCTTGATACACTTATCTTTCTAAGTGTGTGTCAGGTAGAAAAAAACTGTAGCATTCATATAGGAAGTTGAGAATAAGGATAGCCTGACTTTCACCCATGTATTACTTGTCACTCCCATCAAGGTAGCCCTTCCATTGATGGACATGGCTTCTGGAAAGAAGTGCTTCCTTTTCATAAAGATGT
The DNA here is from genome assembly GCF_001698545.2 of Rhinopithecus bieti. Lineage (NCBI taxonomy): Eukaryota > Metazoa > Chordata > Mammalia > Primates > Cercopithecidae > Rhinopithecus > Rhinopithecus bieti. Next base: position 2,313,081 of record NW_016808764.1, read on the forward strand.
TTATTTTGTGACAAATAAAGGCCAAGGGACTTCACAATTTAGATATCATAACAGGCCCCACAGTAAACCGCAACGGTCAGAGTTTTAATCATGCTAAAATGGCTCGCTCACAGCTGAAGTTAGGATTTGAGTTTGCAAAACTAAAATTTTGAGGTATCAGAAGGCAAGTGTCAGAGTATTAGTAAGTGTCTAATGATATTTTCCTCAACTTAGAAGTTAGAGTAAATGGCTTCCAGCATGGGACCACTTCTGTACCCATTTTTTAACACTAAACAAAGGCAATATGCTTTTCTTCTTTTAAACATTGAAACCAGAATATATTTTAATATTGCTTAAAATTTGAAATTTTTTATTTTTTCCAATACTAATAGGAATGGTTTCTGTTTTCTTTCCCCTAGGTAAAGAGGAGTATTTTTGCTTCACCTGAGAGTGTGACTGGCAAAGTTGGAGTAGGAACTTGTGGAATTGCCGATAAACCTATGACACAATATCAAGATACCTCTAAATACAATGTCAGGCATTTGATGCCTCAATAATCAGAAAAACTATTGGATTTCATCTCTGCAGGGCTTTACATTTACCTTTTTATCCTTATATTTTCTAAAGGTAAATTATTTGTTAGATGAGTAAGCAAGATACCATTGTCGTCCATTGGTTGACTTGAGTAGATATGAACGTGAAGATTGCATTTGATACTGCTATTGGTTTAACTTTTCTCATTATCAGTACCGACGGTTTCCCTCCAAAGTTTTGTTGAATAAACAACTTTTGTAGACTGCTGGTGTTCATACAGCACTTAGAGTAATATGATTTCCTAATATCAGGTCAGGCCACCTGGCTTAACCTATGTATGTACTTTTTCGTAAGTTGTAATTGAATTTTCAGATGACTTTGAACTTGACACATCTCTGGCAATTCATTGGAACACCAAGGCAAAAAACACCCAACCTGCTAAAGAGATCCTTTCATTTTTCTATTTTCAACTTTAAAACTTAGCTGTCGTTCCGTTAAGCCCTAAGATAGGTTAATTTGTAAAATGGCAAAGTTTGTTTTTGAGTGTTTTTCCTCAAAAAACTTGTTTCCTAGGCCTATTAGGCCATCTCCTAATTGGATCTGTTTTATTTTTATGTACTCTTAAGTTTCTGTGTAAGAAACCCTAGAATACTCCCTTTTCTAAAGGTGTTTTTGTTTTTTGTATGTTTGCCTTTTTTCCTTGTTTTTTGTTTTTTTCATTTCGGCAGTGGTACCAGTTTTGGATGTGTAATGTTTATATGTGGAGAACAAAAAGCCTGATGTATACGCCCTGTAATACGTGTAATCTATTTTTGTAAAAACGCAAGGCTCAAATTAATGAACAGAGATACTGAATGTTCATCATTAAAAAGTTTCTTGTATTTTTGTGCATTAATCTGGACATAAATTTCCCATGTAATATTATGTCATTTAGCTGTTTGTAATTTTTGTTAATTAATCGAGTCTGCATTTGTTGGTATAAATGAACATCAACAGTTATCCTGAGTTGAGTTTAAGCCAAATACATGCATAGAAAAGGGTCTTCTATTAATGGAAGAAGGTAATTTTTAGGATGTGTATTATTTCAGTTTTGTATTTTATACTTTTATTAAATAAAGTGTTTTTAAAATCTCCCAGGGTGTGTGAACAAAAGGGTAACGCTTTTAGCTTGTCAGCCACTTATAGTGATTAAAAAACCTCAAGTACTTGCACACAGCATTGCGATGGAGGAGAATATTGAGTGTTGAGAGAAAGATTTCAGTAAATCCTTTAGTATCCTTCATTAGAGAAATTGGATCTTAAAGGCCAACTAGGCATGTGTTTATAGGATGTTTCCCTCATTTTGTGTGTTTGTAGATTTTTTTGGTGGAAGGGGAAAAATAAGTTTTTATTTCATGAAATTTTAATTTTTTAATAAATTGAAACTGTAGGACAGTGGTAGGTAGAATTCTTCATCTCTCCCTTCCACCCCAACCCCTCTCAACCCAGGAGGGTCACTTGTTCTTCATATAATTCGTGGCCACAGGGTAGGACACAAAGGACAGAAAGGCACAAATTGCAGTAGAAAAAGGGCTCTTTGAAGCCTGTAAACTTCTAAATAAAATAGTTTCTTATTGTAACATCTTAAGAGGGGCCTTGATGGACTGCAAGAGAATCCTTTGAATTAAAAAGCAATGGGAAGAAATTTGGTGTCGTTGTGTGACCCCAGAAAATGGTTGTTGAGATTACCTCGGTGGTGTTAGAATAGTAATTCACCTGATGTTTGTGTAGGCAGGACTGTTAACAGTCTTGTCCCTCTTTTGACCCTGGGGGCCTTAGTTTTCCCAGAGGACTTTGCAGTAGGAGAGAGAAAAGGAATAAAAGTGACCTTATCAAAAAAAAAAAAAAATCCATTTTGAAAATAGACCTTTAGAATGAAATCAGCAACCGTTGTGTCAAAGATCTAGATGTGGCCCTTTGGAAAATCCTAGTGTCAGGATGATGTTTGTGTCTGAACTAAGGCAGGACTCCTGGGGAGACTACCTGTCACAGTTTGATACTGAATTTGAGAAGACGCTCAATGAGAAGCATGATACCAACAGTATTTTACAATTGAAGGTGGTTAAGCTCTCTATTCTAAAACGAAATACAAACATTGACCTTAAAAAGCTTTGTTAGAAAATTTAATGTAGAGTTTTCCCCATTAAGAAAGGAGACTTGAAGCTTTGAAAGTGTGACAGACTGAAATGTTAAATATTGAGTTATGGGCACCTAAGTAGAAATGGTTGCATGTAACTTACCAAAGCTTGACATTTGACTGTTGTTACCATTTCAAGGAAAGAACAGTCCTAATCTCCCAGAAATTAATAACCAAAATGTTTAGTTTTAGTAGTAATCACAGGTAACAAGTGCTATTTTAATTAACATGTAGGGAGGCCACAGAGCATATTGGAAAACAGCAAGGACTCTAGAACCAGAAGAGTGTTTATTACCATTTATTACCTGTGTATTCCTCTGACTCATTTTTCTCAGCTGTAGAATGGAAAATGTTTCAGTTTTAAGGATTGAGTTCAAATGTGAAAATAGCTTAAGAGTGTCTGGCATAAGCACTATAGAAGTGTCTGCTATTACTCTGCAGAGTGGCAGTGGTGAATTATCTGGTATTTTTTCTGTAACTTCAACAGCAATCCACATTACAATGGATAACAATACCCATTGGTGGCCGGGCGCGGTGGCTCAAGCCTGTAATCCCAGCACTTTGGGAGGCCGAGACGGGCGGATCATGAGGTCAGGAGATCGAGACCATCCTGGCTAATACGATGAAACCCCGTCTCTACTAAAAAATACAAAAAACTAGCCGGGCGACGAGGCGGGCGCCTGTAGTCCCAGCTACTCAGGAGGCTGAGACAGGAGAATGGCGTGAACCCGGGAGGCGGAGCTTGCAGTGAGCTGAGAGCCGGCCACTGCACTCCAGCCTGGGCGGCAGAGCAAGACTCCGTATCAAAAAAAAAAAAAAAAAAAAAACAATACCCATTGGTTATGATTTGAGGCATCCAATTATAACCATTATTGAAGTATTACCAAATTACCAAGGTTATAAGATATATTAAGTATTCCTAGTTAAATGTTTGAACTAATTTGTATACTAGGGCATGTTTCTTAATGGGAAGGGGTGAAGGTTATAATAAAAGTCACCCCTAATGCTTGTTTAAAATTAAAGAGGAATTTGTGGGCCTGGGACCAACCTTAGACTTATCCAGGCCAAGGTATGTCTGTCCGACGAACACCACAGGTGATCCTGATGTGCAACCCCATCTGAGAACTGTTTTGTTAACTATAAAGATTGGACTTTTGAAATGAAGAAAAATTACCTTTTAGCCTAATCATGAAGACTAGGCATCAAACCAAAACAAGATGCATCAGTTATTGTAGCAACACATTTTTTTTAAAAAAATTGCTTGTCACATTGAAGGGTGTGTATGTTTCCAGTATGCAATTCTAATGCTGAATGTCTGCCTTAAAAAAGCAAAGGAGACCATCAGGTTAGCATAAAGGGAAATTGTAGTTTTGTGACTCTCGTATGTCTGTGGATTATAATTTTATAATTACAATTTTATAAGAGAAAACTACCGGTTGTAAATTCAACCAAAAAAAAACATTTAAAGCTTTGATACAGCTTTTTGCTTTAACTTGGGTAGTAATTGAAATATAAAGGAAGAAAATCTATTAAAACCAATGAGGTTTTATATTTGTTAAAATCTTGATTCAATAAATATCAGCTGAATTAAGTATTTGTATGGTACTACGAAGCAATCAATTAGTATAAATGGCAATTTACAAGTTCAACAGTAAATGTAAACATTCTTTGTATCTAGGATTTTGAGTTGCAAGTTAAACTGAATTTTACTGCAGTGGAGAGGAAGAGCATAGCAGGCAAAATAACAGGTAATATTGTATTTTAAACAGAAAAACCCAAGTAATTGGCGCCCTTTACCCGATCATCGTTTAAAAGGCCTATATATGTGTATAGTTAGGTTCTTAAGAAACATCTTAAGAGGTTCAGAAATCAATTTTATAGTTGGAACATTTTAATAATTTGTTTTGGCCTAGCCAAACATAAGTAAAACAAAACAAAATGGTGTTAGATTTCTGTGAGGTGTTTTAATTGCCTTTTAACTTACGTATATAAAGGTTGTTCTTTTGTGGCCTTGATTGGGGTAAAGCAGAACTGAGAATAATAGGGATTTGTGGTAGTTGACAGCTGAACTAGCTAAACACACGAAGTTTTGGATATTTAATTAATCTTTCAGTTCCCAGGCAATAAAAACTGGAAACTTAGTTCCACCACACACCTTACCAGTTATTTAAAACAAAACCAGTATAGTCACTGGAATTATTTAAACTGTAATTTGTTTCTCCACTTAGTCTTTTTTTTAAGAATACAGCTGAAAGAGCCATGGTGATACTCACTAGGAGAGAAAGTTGGCATTTTGTTTGAAGAGCTACTTTCTCAACTTGGGGCTGAAAGTTAAGGTGGTGGTTGTTTTGCTGGCTCAGTGTTTCCCTTGGTAAAACTGATGTGCTTTTGTTTTTTCCCCTTTCAAGCCCTGTACTTACTTTAGCAAGATGCAGTGAATTTCTGACCAGAGAAACAAAAGAATTCAGGCTTGGAGGAAACACTTGACTTGAAGCCTGAGATCTGAAGCTAGGCTAGTAATCACTTTAATAGATGGTAACTGTCCAAATGTTCATTGCTCAGAAGTAGCAGGAAGGAGTAAGTATCCCTTTTATTCTTTTCCCTCCAAAATCACCCTCAGGTTTAGTTGACCTAGGTTTCTAAGTGTGATGAAGCTACTAATTTAGAAATAACTGATGATCTTAAATTTATACTCTTCTTATAATTTTAGAGGTACTTTTATAGGTTTTGTTATATTTTTACAGTGCTATTCTGTGCGCTGGTGTGAGCATCTAAAATAAGTATCTCAATTATTACTCTGCCAATAAAGATTTTTAAAGCATTCCCCATGGCAAAGAGCTATGAGCTTGAGGATATGGAAAAAAATTCCAAATTCCAAAACTACAGTAAGTTAGTTGGCAGTATCTTAAAAGAACTTCATTTAAAGCCATTTTCTTTAATTTATGACTATAGAAAGGTAAAACAGAACAGGAAGTGAAGTTATCAGCCAGTACATTTATTTTGAACTATGCTGCCTATTTAAAATAATCTGACATATTCCACAAGAAAAGCAGTTTCCTATTAGATCTGATACATAGGAAAGGAGATAGCTGCTGTTTCTCTTTCTTGGCAAAGTCAACACTAAATATTAACCTAGGGCACATTATTATCAGTGTACAACATGTTCAACTTGAGGTTAGTCCTTTTTTTTTTTTTTAGAAAGACCAAATAATCGCTAAAACGGATGCTACATTATATAAAGCCTTCATTTAAGAAATTCTGTAGGAGGCCGGGTGCGCTGGCTCACACCTGTAATCTCAGCACTTTGGGAGGCCAAGGTGGGCAGAACACATAAGGCCAGGAGTTTGAGACCAGCCTGGCCAACATGGTGAAATGCCCTCTCTACTAAAAAATACAATAATCAGTCGGGTGTGGTGCCACATGCCATAGTCCCAGCTACTCAGGAGGCTGAGGCAGGAGAATCGCTTGAACCCAAGAGGTAGAGGTTGCAGTGAGCCGAGGTCGCACCACTACACTACAGCCTGCATGACAGAAATTCTATAGGAAATAAATGACTTATTTATTAAAGTATTACCTACCATGGAATTTTGCTTAAGTGAACCAATATTTAGAAAGTCTTTTTCTGCAAGATCTAGAGTCAGAGTAAAATTCGGGATTAAGGATGCGTTAGAAGGTTGCATTCAACAGAGAAACTAGAGAAACACACACCTTTTAATTTCCTACATCTTCCTAGATGGCAGTCGGGGAGTGGGGTGGTAAGTTCAACCTTTCAAGATAGAGGTAGTACTTATAATAGCTTTTCAGGAGGAAAAAGATTCCATGAAGAATTAAGTAATAACCAGGGTCAGCAAATGTTGGAACTGGGATTAAAGTGTAATTAAAACACTTGCTTTTCCCACATTTTACTATTTTGGGTTAACGGTTGGGAACCTGATTTTGGTCAAGAACTTTGCCTCAATAATTCTCACTGCCTCTTAAAATTCCTTTGTAATGCTAAAAGTAGTCATCGTCGGGGAGATTAGAAAGGCATTTCTACAGGAGTTTTCATACCTATTCTAACCAGAAACTTGAGTTGCCATGATTTCAGAATCCTCTAGTCATAATGCACTATAGGTTTTACCTGTACCTCTTTGAGACAGCGTCTCGCTCTGTTGCCCAGGCTGGACTGCAGTGGCTCAATCTCAGCTCTCTGCAATCTCCGCCTCCCGGATTCAAGTGATTCTCCTGCCTCAGCCTCCTGAGTAGCTGGGACTATAGGCGCATGCCACCACGCTCAGCTAATTTTTCGTAGGTTTTTTTTTAGTGGGCAATGGAATTTCATCATGTTGGCCAGGGTGGTTTCAAACTCCTGAACTCAAGTGATCTGCCCACCTCTGCCTTCCAAAGTGCTGGGATTACAGGTGTGAGCCATTGCATCTGGCCTACCTGTACCTTTTAACATAAATGTCACTCAGGTGTTTTATAAATAGGGTACCCTAAATGAGGTTAGTGAAAACTAAGGTTAGTGGAACTTCCAGACTTGTTTGCAATTTGAATAATAGTGTAGCTAAAGGGATGCTCCCAAGTTATTTAGAGAACAGATCATGACAATGGCTTTGTGTCCTACCTGAAGCAGTTAAGATTATTATTAGTATGGCACATTAAACCACATGCAGTTAGGTTATATGGAGTTATCAGTCAGGCTCCTGTTGAAATTACAGAACAGGAATGGCAATTATAATTCAAACTGCTATTCGATTTGGCATTGATACTGATTTGGTAACAAAATAGACATTTAGGAGATAGTTAACTCTTTAGGTGTGGATACCTATTCATGTTTTTGCCTTCATAAAGAAGGATGGTACAAAAAGAACTCGGGTATTCTTCGTTCACAGTTTTTATTTCTTCCAATTAACTTCTGTGTCTTCAAAGTTGATTTGTCTTTTAAAAAATTAATACTACTTACTCGTCATACAATCTACACCACCCCAAAGAAAACAAACCCGGGGAAGGAATAATTTAGGGGGCAGTTAAAATGTGGACTATAGGTTTATAACAAATGCTTTCCAGCCCATGATCCTGTACATATACAACAAAATGGCAGCACCTCAAGTTCATCTGAATGAAGGCCCAAATAATGCCCTAGGACAAATAATGCAAGCGAAGGCCATGAGAATAATAAAACAGAAGCTTAGTCACTGGCTTCATTCAATTTCCATGGTAGCACACTCTTCAAACTGTCTCACACTTGGTCAAGAGTAAGCAAATATAGAGGCAACATCTTCACTCAGCCAGTAGTAATTATAAGTGAAAGCAGAAATAATTTACCTGGGCCACAAAAATGAATTGTTTTGTCATGTTTTTCATTAAGTCCCTAGCACCTGAAATGTAGCAAATTCTGATACTGGGCTTCTAAAGGCATGCAGTTTTTCACTCACATCTACTTCAAAGAATTTCTTCCACTCAAACATAGCACAATCAGGGAAAAACTTCCAGAGGCACAGGAAGAGCACATGAACAAGTATATGTTGAGGCGTAACATATGACCAAGATGGTACACTATATATAGAAGCAGTGAATGCTGTTAAAGTGCCACTTACAAAGGGATAGTCTTAACATTAACACACAACTCAACTGCACTGCTAAATATGGTTGTCTTTATTTTCTTTTTCCTTGCCCAGCCCTATCTAAACATAAAATAAAACTACAGGACTGAAATTAACAATCCATTAAAATCAGCAATAAGTTATGAAAATCATAAAGCTTTTTTTTTTTAAGTAATTAAGGGTAGTTAAATTATTTAAAGTATACAAAGTCCAAACAGCCAGGGGTAAGGTCTCCAAGAGGCCTTCCCAGGGTAAGAGAGAGGGCCACAGAGGAACTTTCGAGTTTGAAAGACAAAGGGAACACATGACATCAAAGTGCAGGCTAGAAATTTCACTTAGAAGAAAATAACATTACTGAAAATATTCGTAAGAGTACCAATAGCACCTGCACAGTGGGACTGTGAGGGAGAGAGAGACTGCCTGTAGGAAAATGGAAGCAAATCTTTACATTAAAATGAGACAAGTGCTGAACTTAACTATGTTAACTATGATAGTGTGTCTACAATAGATATCAGATGGTTAAAAGCTGGTAAAAAGGTAATGATTCTAAAAACAAAAATAGCATTGACCTTTTTTCTACCTAGCCCAGACCTCATTCATTTTGTGCACTATAAAGAGTGAGGTGTGAGGTGTTTTATCATTATCAAATGCTGCATCAAAATAGATGATTTTTTTTCCCATGTGTTTTTCCACTATAAAAGACATCTATGTTTTTTTTTATGGATAAGCTTTAAAAAGATGTCATTTTGGTTTTCAACACATATAAACAGTTATCAAAATCTGAAATAAAAATGCTGCTGTGGCTCAGACCTTGGCCTGCTAGTCTGCGTGCACAACTCTTCTGACCCACGCAGACACAGAGGCACGTGGAGCTTTTTCCTTCTGGCCCCCCAATCCATACTCATAGGCCTTGTAGGATAGAGGCTGTCATGCATGAACTGCTCCCATGTGGCCTAAGGGCAGCAGGATGGAGAGCTGGCAGTTGGGTGCCCTAGTGCTAACAATGCAGGATAAGGTTAGCTTGCTTAGCATGGAATCCAACAGAAAGCTGAGCTGCATGATGATCCCTTTCAAAAGGCTTCATGGGAGTCTCTCCTTTTGCAGAGCATGAAATGAGCTTTTTTAAAAAAATAAAATAAAATAAAGGATTGATCATCCACAGGCTTCATGATAAACTGTCCCAGGCTGAGTTTTAATAGCTCATTAGCTATCCAAGATTAATACCTGATTTTCTTGTCTTTTCATTTGAATACTTTTTATTTTGCTTTTAGGACCATAAAGCTCAGGAAGGGTTCATAACCCCATCCTTAAATGTGTCTACTCAATGTAGTATGAGCAAACTAGAAAAGCGAAAGAGGATGGCATCTCCAATGTCCTCTTTTCAATCAACTCAAATCAAGAAAATTTCACACAAGGTTTCTGCTGCCATTAAAAATTGTGATTTTTCCAATATGAATATTCTGAATATTTGTTCTCCTTGGGAGGCTCTGCCCCACTTTTTGCTAAGTATTTGCTTAAATACAGGTCCTCTGACCCTTTTGTTCAAGTATAGTTTAAAGAGGAGACTGCATCATGAACCCAATTTAAGAGATTGTTTGTATTGAATTGGCCCAGTGAATATTTTGCCCTGCACTGTTATGTCATGCTGGGTTCTATGAAGTGAATGAAAGTTTGACACTGGCACTGGAGTAACCCTCATCACTCCCAATACTCGGCAGGCTGCTGTGGTCATCAATGTCACTGATGCTGGTGGTACTTATATTGTCCACTTCTCCATGGGAGAACTCTGTGCTTTCAACATCCACTTCAATCTCCTCTGCCAAAGGAAAAAAAAAAACACAAAAGAACATTAATAAGTATAGCGCACTTTCAAAAACTAACGGCATGAGGAAAAGAGGTACAAGAAATGTTAATACAACAAGCTTATTATCAGTGATCCCTGGAGAACAGAGGAACTGAAGATGAAGAGACAGGAATATTTTTTTGCCAAGGGGAATGTCTGATATACAGTGGTGGTCTTAATTTAGGCAGCAAATTTACTAAATCCTTTGACGCCAGTCCGTCTGGACCTCCCACTAAAACCACTTGGCGTATTTGGGAATTAGTGCTTAATATTAAAAGGTCCCAACCCCCAAGTGGTTTAAAAACATCTGTTTTGCATTAAACCACAAACTAATCCTCAGTTCTGTTTATTAATCAGGGTTGCCTTAAATGGTGGGCAGGAGCATAAACTTAATATAGGCAAACTAGAAAATTTACCCATCCAGGCCTTTGGTAGTGCCATTCTACAGATAGTTCAACAGACTTCTAGGATTCATCATAAAGATCTTCAACTAGTCAGTCAAACAAGTCATTATAAAGTAGAGTTTGAGGGATATGTCTTAGATTTAATTTTCTTGCATCAAATATAGCTTGAAATAAAGGCCCTGAGACTTAAAAGTCTTCAGATTATAGTGAGATCCATTTTGGTGGTAGTATACAGACTTAAAAACCAAACATTAAAAAAAAACCACAAATAAATATTTGACTCAGCTATCAATAGATAATGTTGCTGGATGCAGTGTCTGTAATCCCAGCACTCTGGGAGGCTAAGGCAGGAGGATCGCTTGAGCGCAGGAGTTTGAGACAAGCCTGGGTAACAAAGTGAGACCCCATTTCTACCAAAAAAAAAAAAACCCACAAAAATTAGCTGGGTACAGTGGGTGAGCCAGTAGTTCCAGCTACTCGGGAGGCTAAGGTGGAAGGATCACTCTTGAGCCCAGGAAGTTGAGGCTGCAGTGTGCCCACATCTCATCACTGCACTTCAGCCTATGTGACAGAGTGAGACCCTGTCTCTTACAAATAAAAAAAAGTCTTAATTGTTAAATACTAGCTATTCAATCACCAATAATATATATAAAGCAATACACATGTTAAAACAAAAGAAGTTAAAAGTTGTTTTCTCCCATCAGAGCTAGAGTGAACCCAGGATTTTTCAGTTATCTTAAAACAAATTCAAAGCCTGATGTTTCACATTTGGCACTGACTTTAAGGGGTCACACTAATCACAACTGCTTTAAAAAAAAAAAAAAGTGGATTCAGCCGGGTGTGGCCAGCACTTTGGGAGGCCAAGGGAGGCGGATCACGACATCAGGAGTTCAAGACCAGCCTGACCAATTTGGTGAACTCCTGTGTCTACTAAAAATACAAAAATTAGCTGGGCATGGTGGCACGCGCCTGTCGTCTCAGCTACTTGGGAGGCTGACGCAGCAGAATCACTTGAACCTGGGAAGCAGAGGCTGCAGGGAGCCAAGATCGCGCCACTGCACTCCAGCCTGGGAGATACAGCGACACTGTGTCTCAAAAAAAAAAAAAAAGTGGATTCTTATGAGGCCAAAAGGACAGGGTGAAGCTATTTCCAGGAATATACTTTTCAAAAGGGCTTGTTGCTTCAAAAGTTTTAGAGATTCTAGAGTTGTGTTTTTAAAATGTAGGCAGCTATCCAAATAATCTATTAATTCATATATTTGCTCTATATCCATATTGCTTCAGAAACCATTCTTCCCCACCCCACTGAACATTCATCCAACCTACAACTAGAAGATAATAACAAGGCACACTATTCAAAAGAGCATGCTGAACTCAGTCAAAACAAAGTAAAATGATGGCCAGCACAGCGGCTCACACCTGTAATCCTAGCACTTTGGGAGGGCAAGGCGGGAGAATTGCTTGAAGCCCAGGAGTTTGAGACCACTTGGGCAACAAGGCCTATCTCTATTTTAATAAAATTTAAAAATATGTTTTAAAATAAAATAAAAAAAAAAAGAGAAACTGCTTTAGCCAAGTGTACCAGAGATGTTAACTAAAAGCCCATGTAACGCTACAAAAAGGAGGTTGCCAGCTCAGGACAAGGATGGTACTTGGTAAGGTACTACTAAAGTAAGGTACACTGGGAACACTAAAAAAAATATGAGAGCTATAGTGATGAAATACACCCTCCTCTCTGAAATTTGGAGGTAGTTGGGGTGGGTACAAGGAGGAAGTAACAGGAAGGACAGCTAAAACCTAAAGACCTAAGAAGAGGTTTCCACTAGTTAGCAATAGAGGAAAGACCAGGACACCAAGGTCTGGGTTATTTCTGCTATACCTAATTGAGGGTTATTTCTGCTATACTTCACTGTTATAAATGCAGAATGTCCTTAAGGTTCTTGCTACTGCCTCTGGTAGACTTTTCTTGAAAACTGAGTGCCACACAAAAATAAACTTTTACATAGAAAATAACAGAACAGAAAACAAGAACTCCTAGGGTTGTGTTAAAAGGATGAAAAAACTATTTGAAAGGCTCCTACTCACCAAATCTGGGACAGTTTGAGCATTCAAAAGAATTTAAAAGGATGACTGTAATGGATTGGAACACATTCGGTACAGCAAAACGTGAGTTCATGATATAATCAAAAACCAGTAAAACCAAAACTTGTTACTTCTGGAAGTTGCTATGGTTACAGCTCTGTTTGGGAAACTGATAAAGCAAAAAACAAGACCAAGCATTTATCCCACCTTCCCTGTATGAATTTTATTTCAGGATAACAGAAAAGTTGAGAAAATGTTTAGAGAAGAAAAACAGTTAATAAATACACGAAGAATGACACAATTAGAAAACCACTATTTTGGCCGGGCGCGGTGGCTCAAGCCTGTAATCCCAGCACTTTGGGAGGCCGAGACGGGTGGATCGCGAGGTCAGGAGATCGAGACCAACCTAGCTAACACGGCGAAACCCCGTCTCTACTAAAAAATACAAAAAACTAGCCGGGCGAGTTGGCGGGCGCCTGTAGTCCCAGCTACTTGGGAGGCTGAGGCAGGAGAATGGCGTAAACCCGGGAGGCGGAGCTTGCAGTGAGCTGAGATCCGGCCACTGCACTCCAGCCTGGGCAACAGAGCGAGACTCCGTCTCAAAACAAAAAACAAAACAAAAAAAAAAAAAACAAGAAAACCACTATTTTATGACACCTCAATGAAATAAGGGCAATAATTGCTAAAACTATTAAGTTAAAGGCTGATACATTTATATAAATGTATTAAAATGACTTTACCTGAACCTACTGATTAATATTAAAAGTGTGACAACTAGACACAATACTGATGTAACAGGAAGTACAAAGCACCACCTATGAAGTATTCTGCATCTACCAACTAGTTTACAGTAAATATAAAGGACATAACATGTTAAATGACACCATGAGGATACAACCAGACAAATCTAGGATGTGGGAAATTCTATAAGAAAAATGACTCAGTCTCTTGATGTTTAAAAAAAATGTAAGTATATACACATTCATGTTTTCTCTGCCAAAGAAGTCTTTTTGAGATGTTATATAGAAATCAGTTTTGTTTCTACCAAAATGGTGTGGAACAGGAAAATTATTATAGATTAATATCTTAAAAGGCACATCAAACAAATGCAATGTGGCCTTTGGATCCTGATTTAAACGCACCAATGGTAAAATACCATTTTTGAGACAACTGGAGAAAATTTATCACAGACTGGATATTAGATGATATTAAATAAGATTATGTGATTTTATTAATTTTGTGGGGTATTATAATTGCATTATAATTACATTTTTTTAAAATCCTATTTACTCAAGATACATACTGAAGTATTTAGGGGCAAAATAATGTTATCTGGGATTTGAGTTAAAGCATTCCAGAAAAAATACTGAGGGTGAGGGTAGTGAAAAACAGATGAAACAAGTTGACAGCTATTCAAACTGAATGGTGGGTATACAGGAGTTCATTATTCTATTCTAAGTATATTTGAAAATTTCCACTTAAAAAAGTCAAAACCAAAAAACAAAATCAGAGTCCTAAAAACAAACAAAAAAACCCTGTCATTTGTCTCATGTTTTAGAATCCTGAAGAGCTCATGAGCTCTTTTCTCCAAATGTAAGGCTTCAAATCACCAGTGTTCACCTCTGGAATCTTTTAATGTGATATGAAGCCTGATGTGGTGGGAGCTTTAGAAGAATGATCAGTAAAATTCAAACCATTCTTTTTTGGTTGACTTCTGTTCTTTAATTCTGTCAAAGACAAATATTCTAGGATAGATGGAAAGCAAAATAAAGGGTGTTGTACTTTAAAATCTACATATAAAAATTAACATCACCAGTAATAAAAACTTTGACATCATGTATCTTCCTGACATGGGCACATCATTTTTTTTTTTTTTAGACGGAGTCTCGCTCTGTCGCCCAGGCTGAAGTGCAGTGGCCTGATCTTGGCTCACTGCACGCTCTGCCTACCGGGTTCACGCCGTGCTCCTGCCTCAGCCTCCCAAGTAGCTGGGACTACAGGCGCCCACCACCACACCTGTCTAATTTTTTGTATTTTTAGTAGAGACGGGTTTCACCATGTTAGCCAGGATGGCCTCGATCTCCTGACCTCGTGATCCACCCACCTTGGCCTCCCAAAGTGCTGGGATTACATGTGTGAGCCACTGGGCACAACATTGCTTCTGTGATATTCCTTACCCCAACTATATACCCTCAATCCAATCATTTGAAAACATTAGACAAACCCATATTGAGGGACATTATATAATATATAATATAAATATATTTTTTTTCAAGAAAAAAAACAAGAAGTTTAATAGCCCACACTGGCTCTGCTAGACAATATTATGATTGCATAAAACCTACAATGTTACACTGTTGGCTAAAAAGAAAGCAAATATGGTGCCTCCCAACATACCCTCCCTAAATCCAGATACAGAGATGTTTAGTATTTCATTAAAGAAGAGGCAAGTTGCCTACCTCGCTCTGAATCAGAACGATCTGAAGAAATAGTTGATCCAATGCTGTCCATTCGTATTCGTTCCATCTCCTGAGGACCCTGCAGCTGTTCCAGTCGCCACTTTAAAAATCTCTGTTCTCGTTCCAAATTCTCAAGCTGGTGCTGGCTCTTCCTTTCAGCTTCTTCAAGTTTCTGAAATGATGAAATGATTTTTACATTTGTGTATAGTCCAGTACAAACAAAAAAACATTCCTTCTTTGGCAGAGAAAACATGAATGAATATACACGTGTGTGTGTGTCTGTGTGTGTGTGTGTGTATAAAATACATAAATACATTTTAAAGCCTCCAAAATGAGAATGCATATAAATACATATTTTAAAATGAAAATAGTTTTGTCTTTACTTTTGTGTGTATGTAATGAATGCTATGTTACTGAACAAGATGGACTTCTAAAAGTCTGTAATCTCCACAGAGAAACTTCCTCTGTAGTGTGGTATTTGATGGAAAAATACTGAAGGACACAGCCAAATGAAGTCATCTCCACCAGAGGGCACAACTGCCTGCCTTCTGAGTATGAAGAGGGTAATTGTTATTTTCCTAGTGTTCCCAGCTATTCAAATGGCCACACTGTCAAAACAATTTAGTTTAATCAGGTTATGTTGTTCCCATCAGATTAGCTGGTAAGTTTTTAGAAAGACTTCTCTGGAGGTCAGTTACTAAGGAGGGCATGGTGAACTAGCTGATGTATATGAATAGGAATCAGTGCCAATAATTAAACCAGAACCGAGTGAATTGTGCAATTCTGAAAGTAAAAATTCTCACCTTAATGTGTGCTTTGGCTTTGTTGAGCAAACCAAGTGTTGTGTGCCTGGTGCAGTCTGGTCCTAGTGGAATCAGAACTTTTAAGCGTTCTAAACAAAGGCGCAGATGAGCTCGTCTAAGAAAGACAAAAAGTCAAATCAGCACAGTCTGGATATTTCACTAGAAATATCATAAAATCTATTTTAAGATAAACAATAATTTGCATCTATTCAGCCCATAGGATAGATGTTCCACCCCTAATTCTCCACTTTCAAAGAATGTAGGGGTGGCTGCATTTCAGTCTCTGCTATTTCTGTTGTACTCTTTAGACAACAGTCACTTTAGATTATTATCCCCAATGGTAATCTCTGTCAAGATAGTTTATTTAACTCACCCCATAAACTGTCTCAACTGTATAATATGGAAGTGTGAAAACATACCAGGACAATTGTATTTGATCTTGAATAACTAAAACCACAGGCGAGAGGAGAGGTTTTCAGCTGTGGTACCCCAAGGGAGTATAAAATGCTCACAAGTTTCTATTTCCTCCCTCCCACCTTTTACTTGTTTGCACATGTGTATGTGGACATGGCGTGCGTGTGCGCGCACACACACACACACACACCCTACTTCTCTACAACTGTAGCCATCCTACAATGTGTTACATGTTGTTATATATTAGTTTGAACCATATGAAATTTCTGATATTCAACCACTTTTCACTTATAAAAATGGTGATTTCTTATACTCCAATACAAAAGAAAAAGCAAAATTCTGTGACCAGCTAGGGTAGGATTAGACAAAATATATGTCCTGTGGTCAATTCTAGCCACAGAAATAACCCAGAAAATAATCCCCTGCTTCTTACCTAAGTGTGCTAGCTTGTTAGCTTAATTTTTTTTTATTTTTCTCTCTTCTCTCTCTCACTACCTGCCTCCAATCCACAAGGACAACAGGTGACAAAAATTACTGAAAGTCACTGCATTCTCTAATCTACCCTTCCTGTGGGAAAGTTGAGGGAAATTTCTCCTAGAAATGATAGCAGAGAACCTCATGGATTTACCTTCCCTGTGCCCTAAAAGAACTATGATCATGGTGAGGAGAGAGTTCTGAGTATTTAACTTCATCCTAAAACAATACTAGTCCACATCTTTGGTCCTGTGTTTCACAAGGGATAAGGTAATCCAGCAGTTAACAGCATATCTGAAAAGAAAATCCACAAATATGTTCATAGTTTACCCCTCCTCAAGGACCTATAATTGAACTTTCAGTAACTGTCTTAACTGCGTCAAGAACAAAACACATACCCTCCGTTCTCTTCTGAAAGAGGACCAAAATGGTTTTGCTAATTCACACACCAAACTATGTGCTTTCTCTGTCTTAATAGACAAGAAATAATGTCAAGTGAAATTCTCAAAGGCTAGCAATTTGAAAGAGAGGTAGGAGAAGGCAAAAAGCAGCCAATTATGTCATGATAAACAAGGATGATTAAGGGTAATGAGGTCAGAGGTTTGGCTGATGAATTAAGATTCTTTTAGCACCTACTAACCTAACTATAGTTAAAGGTCTGACAGTATTTCCATTTCAGATTTCTTTATTGAGTTCAGTACCTCAAGTCTAATATTTGGGTCCAGGCTGAAACCTGACATAAGTGACGTGGATAAAGGAATCCCTAAATTAAAAGTGTATCAATGGATTCTCCTTAATGATATTTAACAACTTCAAAGTCACTTTCCTCCCCTGCTATACTACTCAAATGCATGGAACCTTTAGCTAAATTTTTATTTTTAACTGGAAAATTTCTTAGGTGAGGATTCTCATGTGACCACAGTACTCTTGCTCAGCAGACCAAAAAAAGCAAACAAACAGCAACAACAACAAAACACTGGAGTAAAAAGTGCCTTTAAACTCTTCATTAAGATTATTATGGCAGCTGGGCGCGGTGGCTCAAGCCTGTAATCCCAGCACTTTGGGAGGCCGAGACGGGCGGATCATGAGGTCAGGAGATTGAGACCATCCTGGCGAACATGGTGAAACCCCCATCTCTACTAAAAAAATACAAAAAAAATAGCCGGGCGATGTGCCAGGCGCCTGTAATCCCAGCTACTCGGGAGGCTGAGGCAGGAGAATGGCGTAAATCCAGGAGGCAGAGCTTGCAGTGAGCTGAGATCCGGCCACTGCACTCCAGCCTGGGCGACACAGTGAGACTCCGTCTCAAAAAAAAAAAAAAAAAAAAAGATTATTATGGCATATAACAACTGCACTCATATAATATGACTGAAGTGTGGAAACAGAGACTGGCAGCTACACTAATAGACATTCCAGCTTTAAATTCAGTCTTCTAAAAAACTCAACAAAGCAACTAGTAAAGTTAAGCACATTACCACAAGAATACCTTGTCAATTTTGTTCGAATTAACTCCAAAACATCAGTATATGTAAGAATTATCTTGTATTTTTTAGTTTTTAAGAAACTTCAAAATGGGCTGGGCATGGTGGCTCACGCCTGTAATCCTAGCACTCTGGGAGGCTGAGGTGGGCGAACTGTTGGAGGCCAAGAGTTTGAGACTAGCCTGGACAACACGGCAAAACCCCATCTCTACTAAAAATATAAAAGCCAGGTATGGTGGCGCATGCCTGTAATTCCAGCTACTTGGGAGGCTGAGGCACGACAATTGCTTGAACCCAGGAGATGGAGGTTGCAGTTAGCCGAGATGGCGCCACTGCATTCTACGTGGGCCACAGAGTGAAAATCTGCCTCAGGAACAACAGGAGAGGGAGGGGAGGGGAGGGGAGATCAAAATGATTCCATAAACTTTCATATCAAGGAAAAGAAAGGTGGGTCTATTTTCCGTTTTGTGATACTTGCTAAAACCTAGAATGAAAATAACTAACATATTAAAATTTTTTCTCTCTTTAATCATTCCATGTATTTATTACATGGATTTTACGTACTCAGCACTGTTTCAGATACCTGCTTGAGAAAGAAAAGTAAAAAAGAAATGTTAACTTTAAGAGTTTACATTCTAGACTACAGAAAGAAACATACTGTTTTGTATCATTTGGTCCACACTGAATGAGTCATACAGGTATCAAGGACAACAGAATTTGAATAAATGGAGAGATTATAATCAGAGGAGGTAGACTTGAAAAAGAGGTTGAAATTTGACTTTGGACTTGAAGAATATTGAATTTGTCTGTGAAAAAGTGAGGATTCTCTAGGTAATTTAAAAGTAAAGGACCTAAATTTATAGACTGGGAGCAAGTTTAAACATAAACTTTTAAATGCCTTATTTTCTCTCCTTCAAGGGAAAACAACTGAGCTGGAATTCTATAAGGAAATAATCAGCTAGTTTCAGCTGTCTGAGGATCTGCATTGCACTGACAAATCAGGAGGTACCCAGACTAAAGTTTGAAAAATGCCTAAATGAACAGGGAAGGCAGAATGCTCTAAAAGATATTTATTAGCCACTACTGAACATTTATTGTCAAATAATTATTCATCTGCTCTGAGATACAGCTTACACCAAGAAAATACACCCTGAGATCTCTCACAAGGGCCAGTGATGCCATTCTTCATATTTTGTAAATACAGTCCTCCAAAACTGATATTAATATGAAGGATAAACAGTGAATTATTTCCTCTGCTCTTGTGGAGAGAGGTGTACCTGTGGAAGATAAATGTCATTTCCTTAAGTTTTTGTATTTAAATGTAACAGGCATTTGGAGAGTAGAATAACAAATGGTTAATGGCAGTTGAAGAACAGCAGCTGACCAAGAGGGAGAGTCCCATCCAAATAATACACACGGTTACCACATGTCCTTAGATGCCACTTAGGTAAATGTACCCTTCCAAGAGCAATGGATGCCCTGTAACTGTAAACTGGAAAGAGTTAAATCAGAAAAATCATTCTCCTCAATGTGTAAGTTTTTTTCTCTCCCACAACTTCTTAGAACAGTAATTGTATGGCAAAATTATTCTTCCTTTTCAATGGTGCTGCTCTCCACCCTTTCCCCCATAAGTCTCCCTGTTGGTAACCAGATTGCAAGCTTAACCACCAGTGACCTAGAAAGGCATATCTTTTGATGCCATCTGGTCCTTTCTTTTCTTGCCTTCATTCTCATGTGACTGGTAGCTCAAGAGCCTCCTGTTATGAGGTTACCAAATCATGGATGCTGTAAGACTTCAGGGGAAGGAAAAAGGACAAGCAATAGAAGAAAAAAGCTTGGTTTGATTTGAAAATCCTTATTCATGGGCTGGGTGCGGTGGCTCACGCCTGTAATCCCAGCACTTTGGGAGGCCGAGGTGGGCAGATCTTCTGAGGTCAGGAGTTCAAGACCAGTCTGGCCAACATGGTGAAATCCCGACTCTACTAAAAATGCAAAAATTAGCCAGGCATGGTGGTCCATGCCTGTAATCTCAGCTACTCGGAAGGCTGAGGCAGGAGAATTGCTTGAACCCGGGAGGTAGAGGGTGCAGTGAGCTGAGATCGCGCCACTGCACTCTAGCCTGGGTAACAGAGCAAGACTCCACGAAAAAAAAAAAAAAATCCTTATTCACTGAGGAAAAAAATTGCAACTATCATATGATGATGTTTTTCAAGTCTCTAAGGGAGAGAAAAGCTGACAGAGAGAATAAGGATTCATGAAAGGCACGGTCCTGCACCTCTAGTAAAAGAAGGGAAAGAAGGACGGGGAAAGTTAAGGCTGCTGTTCTGAATATTATGATGAACACTAGACAAACAGCAAGTAGAAAAAACCTGGTACTGAAACATTTACAGAACTAGATTTAATGGAAACTGATTTTTTAAAACATTTAGCTCCTTGGTAGACATTTACTTTACTTTTATTTAGCACATACCTTTTTTAAAAAACATGAACAGCTAATAAAAACTGTAAAACTGAAACCTTTCCTATTTTAGCATGAGTTATAGTAAAACAAAGTTAGAATTAAAGTACTGCAGCAGGAAGTGCCCTGTGAGAAAACTGGAGTTGCCTTGCTGAGAGGGAGGGGGTTGGAGAATGAAGAGTTCCCAAAGTACTTTTATTTTCAAAGACACTTTGAGTTCTGTTTTAAAATGAGATTTTAAAGTGGGTTTTGGCCAGGGGAAAAGGTAATTCCCAGCCACTAACCCTGTTAGAGAGAGGAGTCCTATCAAAATTAACCACACCTTCAAAAAAGGGCAAGCTCCTTGTGGGATAAAGAACAATTAGAGTCTGTTTGGCTTTTATTTTGGAAGACTGGGATCATTTTTCCCTGAAGGAACCAATGCTCCTTTTGATTTCAAACTCTGTAACCTCTACTGCCAAACTGATGTACCACAGAACATGAAGGGAAATGATTTTGCTATAAAATGGCTCCACTAGTAGCTGTGCTATTTTAAAGCACAGGTGTATCAACTAGAGGAAGCGTACACTGTTGTGGGAAAAGAGAGGAAAGAATACCCTTTCAGAAACAAACTCTGAGTATCATTTGATGATGTTTTTCAAGTAGTCTTTAAAACTCTAATGCCCCTGTCCAACAATAATAAATCTAATCCCTGCCTGGCCCCACAGATGATCCAGTGGCAGATGCCTTTGGAGGCATGGTCCTTCATTGGAACCTGCTTATCTTTCATTCTTCCACTATAGGATACCTAGACTTTACCAGGTAACTAAATCAAAATGGAAAGCAAGTCAAGTGATGGAGACAGTGCTTATATTTTCCTCTCTGCTCAATGTTACGTAATAGGCTATGACTCCTCCCATGAGCCACATTCTTCAAAGCTGCAGTGGCTTGTGGCCAGGTTTCCCAACTCCCAGCACACACTCCTGCATGTGACAGCAGCTAGCTACTTATCCTACACATCCTATATACCAAAGTGTCTCTAAAACTTAATGTGTTGAGAATCTTTTGAAAACCCAAATTTACCCCCCAAAAAAACCCTGCCTGCCTGTTTTCCTAATGAAAATGACATTAAAATGGATCCTGATATATCAAAAGCATATTGTGGCTGAGTTTTATTTACTAAAACATGTACGATCATATTCTGCTGTTCAGCTTATTCTGTTCATGAAATAAAAAAGCTAAACAAAGGCCGGGCATGGTGGCTCATGCCTGTTAATCTCAGCACTTTGGGAGGTTGAGGCGGGCGGATCACGAGGTCAGGAGATCAAGACTACCCTGGTTAACACAGTGAAACCCAGTCTCTACTAAAAGCACAAAAAATTAGCCAGGAGTGGTGGCACGCGCCTGTAGTCCCAGCTACTCAGAAGGCTGAAGCAGGAGAGTCGCTTGAACCTGGGAGGCAGAGTTTGCAGTGAGCCGAGATCGCGTCACTGCACTCGAACCAGAGTGACAGAGGTGAACTCCATCTCACAAAAAAAAAAAAAAAAAAAGCTAAACCAAGCTATTTCTATCAAATGGCTTTGATAATTGATATGGTTTCACCTACAACTCATATATTATATGATCCACAGTACAAATAAACAGACCTATTAACTCCCAGGTAGTAACTTGGCAAGTGCATGTCCCTAGTGTCAGATCGAATTGTGTAGTCATGGGACTAATTTAATGATACAAGAAATAAAAACTAGGAAAATAGCTGGGACGGTCTCCACTTTTCAAAAAGAAGCCAGCTTCACTAATAGAGTCTTAATTGGTACTTAATAAAATAATCAAATAGAAATATTAAGTGTTATTATAAAGTGCAAATTTACAAATTACAATAAAATATTAATATAAATTATTATGTCACATTGTCAGCCTCAGCATGAAAGGGCTTATCTGTATACAAATAAGAATTAAATATGGTTGAGTAGCATGTTACTCATTCTTGGGAAGATTTTTAAAACCACTTTCTTTCAATAAAATATAAATAGTTTTTAGCATAGGCTATATATACCGCTAGAGGTATTCAACACTGAGCCAGAGGATATTTGAAGCCACAGGGTTATACTATCCTTTCCAGAAGTCCTTTTTTTTTTTCAAAATTTGGAAGAAAACATTGTATATAAAAACAAGCACAGATAATGCAAAATATGTTTTTAAAAGAAGACTTCAAATTTCATATTATTTCAGGCAGGTTGAGTATTCCTTATGTGAAATGCTTAGGACCAGAAGTGTTTTGGATTTCTCATTTTTTCGGATTTTGGAATATTTGCATTATATTCAGCTGAGCATCCTAAATCCAAAAATCCCAAATCTGATATGCTCCAATGAGCATTTCTGTTGAGAGTCATGTTGACACTCAAAATGTTTCAGATTTCGGAGCATTTCAGATTTCTGGACTCGGGATGCTCAACCTGTACTACATCCCAGGATCTCCAGGAATTTATGTTCAGACTGCTAGAGCAAATCACTACACATCACTATAGACTTTGGAACATCATTTTTGACTCATGGCTGGGACTATGTCTCTCAAAGGTTTGAAGAGGGAAAAAGAAGGGACAAGGGAGAAGGGAGAGAAGATATGGAAGAGAGAGGAAAGGGAGATGTAAATTAATGATGACAAAATAGTAGCATATTCTTTCTCAAACTACACAGATTCCACATAGGCTGAAATGTTATTTAGTCTTTACAACTCAGAAATATGAAGAACATGAAGTGCCACTCAGTCAATAACAATTATCATCAGTAAACAACAGTGCCCTGTTATACCACTGAGCTAAATGCTGTAACTATTTTTCAAGTTGTCAGTAATCTTTACCTGTTTGAAGACTATAATTTAGTCCTCTGCCTACCACCTTTCCAGCCTCATTTCCCATAACTCATACCCTTGCAAACCTCTTCCATAACCAAATGTGCTTTTTTATACTTGCCAATTTCTCTACCTGGAATGCCGGTCTCTCCAAATGTCCACCTGGTGGGCATCTAACTCAATTTCAGGCCATAGCCAAACAATTTCTTCCACAAGATCATCCTGGGGATACTCCTTCCTCAGATAATACTTGATTTTATACTAATCACACTGTATTTCAATTGAGACTGAAGCCATACTTTCAGTCATTTCTGTTTTCCAAATAAACAAAATGGCTGGCACACAGTGGGGAGGAGAGATGTAATATTTCTAGTGGATGTCTCTGGGACTCTTTATCTCACCAAAGTTGAGGTAACAATCAATACTAGGACCTCCAAACAGTATAATCAGATGCCAGGCTAGCATTTGTGAGAGATCTGTTTATGAATGCCAGAACTCTTAACCGTTTTTTTGTTGTTGTTTATTTTTTGTTTTTTGTTTTCTGGTGCAACTGAAGTCACCAGCAAATGTTAAGGTGCACACCACCAAAGATGTCTACATGTAGAGTAACCAACAGTCTCCAACTTAACTCTTCATAAGAGTCAACGCTTTGTTTGTTTGTGAGACACAGTTTCACTCTGTTGCCCAAGCTGGAGTGCAGTGGCAGGATCTCGGCTCACGGCAACCTCCGCCTCTCCGGCTCAAGCAATTCTCCCACCTCAGCCTCCTGAGTAGCTGGGATTACAGGCGCGTGCCACCATGCCTGGCTAATTTTTTTATTTTACTAGAGACAGGGTTTCACCATATTGCCCAGGGTGGTTTTGGACTCTGAGCTCAGGCAATCCGCCCGCCTCAGCCTCCCAAAGTGCTGGGATTACAGGCATGAGCCACTGCATCCGGCCAACACCTTTTTTAATAGTGAAGCAAAGAGTTTAAGAACTGCAGCTTTTACAACAGAATGACTTTATCAAAGTATTTACAGTGATAGGGGCCTAGGACTAGGAAAACAGAAAAGAAACAGCTAACAAAACCAAGGCATGAGAAGGGAAAGTCCAGAAAGAAATATTCCATAATGCAAAGAAGAAAAAAATTAAATCAATAATTCTTAGTCCCATGTGATAAATGAGAAACTAGTGTATGCATAGGCTTACAAGATCCATGGACTGCTTGCTAAGTTGAAGACTATAGTGCAGAACATATAAACAACTATTTTTTTTTTTTTTTTTTTTG
>NW_016808764.1:2338002-2356524 GCF_001698545.2 Rhinopithecus bieti
ACTGCGCCCGGCCTATAAACAACTATTTTTTTTAATTATCCTGCATTCATGTCTAAGGAAGACTTCATTTTTGACAGCCTCATTTGAAAAAAATAATAATAATTAAATCTTGTTCCAGAGGCATTTGTTCTTGACTGGAACTCCCACAAGGAACCCAGTCTCCAAAGTGATTTAACAGAAATTGCTCACTTGACATCCATTCTGTGCTAAATTTAGCTTCTATCCATACTTCCAAAACCCTCTCCTATCTGTTTATAAGGATTTAGTTAAAAAGAAAAACTTGATCATTCATTCACCATATTTCTTCTTTGGTCACACAAGAACTTTCTGTATTCCAAGTTTCAAAGTCTGGGAAATAGGGCTACATCACTGGAGAAAACAGTGGCAATTTGTTCTAAATACAAAATAGCTTATTTTCCTTTGGCAACTTTCCAGGGGTTTGGGTGGACGGAAGGGATACTCCTCTCTAGAGAGATCAGGCTCTGAACTTGGACTACTGTCAAAACTTAGCCATCGATGGGAGAGAATTTTTTTTTAATTATCTTTCACATCAATTTGGAAACTGATTAAAGATTTCTGCCTTATTAACAGTTTTTCTACTCTTTGGCCTTTTGTTGGTGTTCATCCCTATTCTGGCCCCCATTGGCTGATTTAATGGTACCAAGGGGCTGAGAAGTGTTGCTGTCCAAAAGAAAAAGCATTCTCTCACAGGGACTGGGAAGGCAATCTGCAATCACAACAGTAGCTACTTGTTAATTTTCTATTTGAAACACAGTGATGTCAATAGTATTGTACCCTGCCAGCCACCATGGGGTAAAGTACATTTTGAAACCAAAACAAACTTCCTACGTGCTGGCAAGTGAGATCTGAGACACAGTGATAACGTTCTATAAGACACTGACCTAGTTTTATATACAAAATGCAAGAATTAAGTCTACTCTTCTATGAAAGTTTAAATCTAACTCTCATAGCTCTATTCCTACCCAGAGCCCAGTATAATTGCTTTATTATATCAAATTATTGTCCAGGATGGAAGAGGGAAATGATGAAATACTGTTACTGATCTCTAATTAAAATGGTGATCTTACATAGCACAAAACAGCACATTTAAAGAATGCTTTGTAATATAGCTGTTCATCTAGAAGCATAAAATGAAAATAGCAAAGCACCTTTAAAGATGGCCCTACTAATAAGATGTGAGTTGTAAAATAGCTCATTTTAAGGAGATATATTCATGTAGGAGGAAAGACATTTTATTAAATGGAACAGGAATAATCTGACCCAAGAATTAATTCACCCCAAAAGGCGAATATTCATAATTTGTACTGAATATGAGTAACCTGAAATAGAGAGTTAAACGATTAAAAGTGGTAACCATGCTTACTACTGGCAGATGGCAAATGATTTGGCATTGCTGGACATCTGCCAATCCAGTTAAGCCAGCCAGGAATTATTTTTAAAGTCCCATTTTTGAACAATTTTCCCAAAATCAAAATGCAGTTTGTTTTTTGGTGAGGAGGAGATAAAATTTGCGGTAGAAAAAGGGTAACAAAGTGAACTGCTGGCCAATGTGTATGTGTATGTGGTGGTGGTGTTGTCGTTGTTAACAACTGAGGCATTTACAGGCCATTTGCAACCTCTGGAAAAATAAAATTCACAGAATTCAAAATATGCCATAGTCGCTAATAATAATAGAGAACCGATGTTTTGGTATGTGTTTTTATTTCTAAATTACTTAATTGTTCTGAGCTCTCTTTCATTATACTGTATCACCTTTTTTTTTTTTTTTTTTTTTCCCTGACCACAAAGGGCCCAACTGAAGAGTAGTTTTTGAGAGTAACTTTTGGAGGCAGCCTAGCATAACACAACACCTGGCACCAATCCTGGGCATGCTGTCCTCTGATAAGGCAGAAATTTTCTCAGTGTTATAGTAGGGCACTTACAGATTAGCACTTTTAGGCAGATAGAAAGTGAACATGCCCTAAGAACTACTTTATTTTTTAAAACCCTTCTGAAAAGGGAAAGGTGGTTTGATAGATTAACACCAATTACAATTATCTCCTCTTTATCAAGTAAAAGACTGGGTTCAAGTTATATCTGGGTTGCAACATTACACTGTGTGACTTGCTTCTATTTATATTTGTCTAAATCTTAGTTTGACTCTCCTCTAGAAAAGCCCAGGAAAAGATTAAATGAGAGAGGAATCAGAGCTCTAGTATTTATTTTATATGATTCCAGCCTCAGCTCAATACCATTACAGTTTTCTAAGGACTGCTACATAAGCGCTATTATTTTCATTTCATCAATAGCTCAGGTTCTCCTGAAAAATCTATACAGTTCCACAGATTTGAGAAAAGAAGAAAGAGCCAGGCGGAGGGGAACATGTTTCATTTTGTTACCATTGCCAATCAATAATTTAGTTGTTCATCAGGCAGGTTGTGTGGCTCTCTTGCCTAAGTATATTCCAACAGCAAGAACATATTGACCATTACTCCAACTAAAGAAGCCAGTAGATTACGGAGGTTACATTTTCCAATCTTGGCTACATTTCCTTTCAGATACTGCAGGATGAAAGTTCTAAAACATCTTTCAGGATCACCAACAACTGTTAACTCACAGAACAAAAGGCATATGAAGGATACTTGGACACGGTGGAAAATAAGACCCAACATATATTCTGTATTTTCTTCTAAAACATCAATATTTCTTGAACATTGCAAACCAGCAAACCCATATTCCCTCATTCATCTGACCTAATATATGCTAGCAGTAAATTCCAACTGTTTTCAAGAAAGTCCTAAGGGCCCATATCACCAAATTGCTTCTTTAAGAAAAATCATTTTCCATTATAAAAATAGCAGTCTTGGCCGGGCGCGGTGGCTCAAGCCTGTAATTCCAGCACTTTGGGAGGCCGAGACAGGCGGATCACGAGGTCAGGAGATCGAGACCATCCTGGCTAACACGGTGAAACCCCGTCTCTACTAAAAAGTACAAAAAACTAGCCGGGCGAGGTGGCGGGCACCTGTAGTCCCAGCTACTCGGGAGGCTGAGGCAGGAGAATGGCATAAACCCGGGAGGCAGAGCTTGCAGTGAGCTGAGATCCGGCCACTGCACTCCAGCCTGGGCGACAGAGCAAGACTCCGTCTCAAAAAAAAAAAAAAAAAAAAAGCAGTCTTGAAAAGTCAATCAGCTCTATCTAAATTGTTATGTTTACAAATGTTTTAACTGCAAAGATGGAATTTCTAATCAAAAAAAGAACCTTATTTAGAAAAGAGTGATTTTTTTTCACAGCTTTGTCGAATACAAGCTGTTCTATAAAGGAGTAATTGTGAATCAGGCTGGAATAAAGTGAATCAAGATAGAAAAACCCTACAAACATTACAATTCTAAAGAAAAATGACATATTTGGTTGCATCAATGGTCCAAATGCCAAAGAGTTCACTTTTGACAATGACACCAACAGATGGCTCACAAAAAACTATGATGGCTGTCCTCCATGACAGTAACCAATATATTACAGAAACATATGCCTAACATCTCCTTACTAAAGCCCAACAGCAATATTTAATCAAAGAACTGATCTAAACTTGGTTTGATTTTATTTCTATTTTTATTAGGGTAGTAAGATAGTTACCACACATTGTATTAAGACTTTTTTTAATTTGAGAATTCCTCTTTTAAGATTCAAAGGGAATAGACAGCCTCATTTTAGTCATTATGATTTTTGAAGAAGAAATCTAAGTGTACCTTTTCCTAATTTCTGGGTTTCTCCCTTATCTTAATTTAGCCATTACACTTCAATGTTAGAAAACCTGTATCTTTCTCATTTAATTTTAGATTTTAAAGGGACGGCTTTGCTCTAGTTACTTCAGGATAAAAGTATCAGAAAATAATGCATTCTATGAAACATAGATTTTTCTGTAATGGCATAAAATCCCCTGTCAACCTCAGTTTTTAGGGAAGCTTACAAGAGATAGGTTATGGGTTAAAATTTTTAAAAATCAATAATCACGGGTTGATGCACTAAAGCAGGCAGAAAGTTTAAAAAGGCACAGGATTTCCCATGCAAACATCTTGCTTGGGCTTCTCTATTAAAGGATGAGAAGCACTCAGATAAAATACAACGTACAAGGTGAAATACATAATCTCAAAAGTTACTAGGCTCTTCATCATATAGGGCCTACTAGAATAAAGTTGACATCTTCAATAGTACTCCAAAACAGAATGACCTCTAAGAAATTATGGAGGGCTGGTTGGGCGTGGTGGCTCACGCCTGTAATCCCAGCACTTTGGGAGGCTAAGGCGGGCAGATCATGAGGTCAGGAGATAGAGAACATCCTGGCTAACACAGTGAAACCCCGTCTCTACTAAAATACAAAATATTAGCCGGGCGTGGTGGTGGGTGCCTGTAGTCCCAGCTACTTGGGAGGCTGAGGCAGGAGAATGGCATCAACCCAGGAGGCGGAGCTTGCAGTGAGCCGAGATTGCACCACTGCACTCCAGCCTGGGCGACAGAGCAAGACTCTATCTCAAAAAAAAAAAAAAAAAGAAAAAAAAATTATAGAGGGCTAAGGAATTGGATGTTCAGTTATCCTTATTTACTTAGAAGTAATGATAGATTGATCTGTCCCAGTTGAGGCTTTTGGTTGTTTTCACAAGACATTTGGGCATTCACCAACATTGCCACCACAAAAAGAGGGAGAACCATTGTAGACACTCCTTCATAGAAAACACAGCCATTAAAAATGACATTGTATTTTAGCTGTCATCAGAGACATACCAGGAAAGCAACTGTAAATTAATAAGAAGGTTGTATCACATTCTCCAAATGTACTCTCAGGCCTGTATCTATCTTATCCATGCTGAAAAGCTGCAAGTTCACTTTCACCCCAGAGTAGGTGACAACTATAACAATTAAAAGAGCAAAAATGACTCAGATGTAGTATTTCTCCTGAAAGCCCTTTTAAACATACTGAAAACATGATAAAAACCAATTATGGCAAACTCCAAGGGAGAACCATGCAGAGGAATAGCCACTCATGTCTAAGCTGTTCATATTAGCTTCAGCCTGGGATAACCCCTGCTATGAGTTTACCTTAACTCCCATTTCAAACACACACAATTTAGCACTTAATTATTTGCTGCTTATAGAAGCTTATAATATCTTTTGTCTTCTACCTAGACGACAAGTCTCCAGAGCAGGGCTTAGGACTTCTACTTCTTTTATCCTATCCCCATTACCTAGCATACAATCAATGCCTAATACGTGCTTGTCAGTTGATTTGTAATTATCTTTAGAAGTCCTCTGTCAGTGTTAGGATCTATACCACTTCAAATGAACTCCCATTTCCACCAAAAATTTCAAATCAGAAAACATCATCTTGGGGTATGTAAGACTGTCAAGAGACATCAGCATAATTACCCATTACTTGTAAGTCACCCTAGATTGATAATCAAAGGAAGTTCAAAATAAATCCTAAATTTTCAAGATCAAGTAATCAAGGAAGTTTGAAACAAACCCTAAATCTAAATTTTTATTTATTTCTTTATTCTCTCATCTAAAAGTGCAAAGGGTGAGGAAGTGAAGAGAGTCAGAGAGAGGAGCCAAATTGTACTTTATTGAAAACAGTAAAACTGTTGTTAAAAGATAAACAATTCTTAACTATTATTTATTCCTAACTACTGTTGGGCCTGTACTAGCATCTAACTCCGCCATACTCAAGAGCTCTACCAAAATCTTCGCCTGCCAAGAAAGATGTGTCCATTTTGCAAATCGAAGGTGCCAAACTCAAACGTATGTTTGAGCTCCAGCTTTTCCATATCCAAACTAAAAAATCCTAAATAGAAGTAGAATACCGTTCTCTATACCATTTCTAGAAAACATTTCTCCATCGAGGACCACCATTTGAAAAAACAAAATTTTTAACATAAAGCACTAAACAGCAGTAGCCTCAAGCTAATGTTTAAAAATCAATTTTTTTCCATTCCATTCAACTATTACTAAACATTGTTGACTACAATTTTAAATGAATGGAATTTTATTATGCCAAATTATAAACCCAGTTAAAATCTAAAAAGTAATAAAGTTAACAGGAACTTGCCTGAGTAAATTAATCAACATAAGAAATCTTTATCTGGATGAAATTTAAAATTTTATGATCTCGAGAATATTTAAAAATTAATTACTACGACGGGTGTGGTGGCTCATCCCAGCACTTTGGGAAGCCGAGGTGGGCGGATCACGAGGTGAGGAGTTTGAGACTAGCCTGGCCAACATGGTGAAACCCCGTCTCTACTAAAAATATAAAAATTAGCTGGGCATAGTGGCGGGTGCCTGTAATCCAAGCTACTCAGGAGGCTGAGGCAAGAGAATCATTTAAACCCAGGAGGCAGAAGTTGCAGTGAGCCAAGATCACGCCATTGCACTCCAGACTGGCGACACAGCGAGACTCCATATCAAAAAAAAAAAATCAATTACTAATATATTTCCTTCTAAGCACAGCAAATCAGAATGTGCTAAACAAAACTATTTTCAAGTTTTCTAATAAAATGCCCAATACAGCAGGAACAAGTTTTGGTATATGATATTTGAAACTCACTAAAATAGTTACAAATTACTTTTTCTTTTTTTTTTTTTTGAGACGGAGTCTCACTCTGTTGCCCAGGCTGGAGTGCAGTGCCGCAATCTTGGCTCACTGCAAACTCCGCCTCCCGGGTTCACACCATTCTCCTGCCTCAGCCTCCTGAGTAGCTGGGATTACAGACACCCGCCATCATGCCCGGCTAATTTTTTTATATTTTTAGTAGAAACGGGGTTTCACCGTGTTAGCCAGGATGGTCTCAATCTCCTAGCCTCGTGACCTGCCTACCTCAGCCTCCCAAACTGCAGGGATTACAGGCATGAGCCACCACGCCCAGCCAAATTACTTTATTTTTAATAACCTCTTATCTCTACTTTAATTGCTTCACAGCCTTCAAATGAATCAAACTCAGAACTCACATATATGTAACTCATATACCTTTGTGGAAAAAAAAGATGTGTATATGTATCTCTCTCATACACATAGACACACACACACACGCTTTTAAATTGTGGTAACAGAAAAGTGGCTCCAGATGAACCCATTGACCATTTCAATAATAATCTCTGTAGCTAGCAGCATGTATGGAAATTTAGCACATCCTAACATATTTTCCTAAAGCTATTAATTCTAAACTAAGAGAGACATTAGCTTTCCAAAAAGGAATAGGTGTTCCTAAGGTTCTGTCCAAGATCAGTGTTCCAGCAGATCATGGAAACTTCCATGAAAGATGGTATTTCTGTAAATAATTCTACAGGCCTTAAATGATGTGAAATTAAATAGTTGTGAGAAGAAACAAAAAAACAGAAGGAAAATAGGATTAACACAACTGCAGATGAAAATCGTAGAAAAGAGTTTATCTCGAAAAGCAAGCTGAAACCTAAGATGCTATTATCAAATTATAGAGCTATTTAGACAGAACAGGGTAACACCACCTCAAGGGCCAGATACTTGTATAAATTCCAAAAATTCTGAGGAATGTTTTCATAACAAAAAAGATCTGTCACAGCTTCTATGCTAATTACAGTAAACTTCAAGTTACAATGGAGTTTCTTGGTCTGCTGCACCAATTCAAATACAGAAAAAAATGTACTTTCATCTGTAAAACCATTGCACTCAAGAGGCATTTTCTCAAGGTACAACTTTAGCAAAGAGGTCCCATTATGAAGCACAATCACCACATATTTCCTAAGTGGGTCATATTACCTAGAATATTCTATGGGGACAAACTGTTCTCTTTGAAGCAGGAGTGGAGAACAAAACTATTTTCCTTGGAAAGGGAATATATTTGCAGGGTAGCAAATATCTCAGTATGTGCCTTCCTAAAATATTTTCTATCTTGACATGGCAGGTTTTACCAGCAAAAAAAAAAAAACTCAGCTATTTATTTGACTTGGCAGTCAACTTTTTTCTCTTAATCTAACGAAAGGTGCAGAGCCTGCTACAGAAATGTTCCTTACTAATTCACCTTAAGTATTAAGTGTAAGGCACTATGTCAGATACAAAGACAAGCAAGTTACAGTTTCTGCCCTCATGGAATATACGTGCTCTAGCAAGAATATAAATGATCTAGAAAGGGAGGAAATAACACTATAAAGTAGTATGGGTTAAAATTCATACAAGTGACACAAACAGTGAATCTGAGATAGGAATTTAGAGAGATTAGTTTGGATAATCAGGAAACACTTTGTGAAAAATTATGTATCTTAGCTGTGCACCTTGAAGGTAGTGTAAAACACTCTGATCTGCGAATCAGAAAACCTAGTTTCTCATCCTGACTGTCATTAACCAGACTGGCAGAGCATATTACTTAAAGGGACTTAGATTTTCAATACTCTACTAGATGATCTTCTAAGGTCTCTCCCACCTTTATTATCTGTGGAAATGTATGAACAGAATACATCTATTGCCTTTTAAAATCTTTTAAAGTACTGTAAACTAAGTGGTTCAAAAAAAATCTTTAAGTTCACAAATTAATGCACTCTTACTACAGAAACTATGACAATAAAATCAACATGATCATTTCCCCTTGAATCTCACTCCTTACCCCAGAAGTAACAAAAGTGTATCCGTTTGACATCTCTTTTGAGGTGCGCCTTTTCCGATGCGTTTATATACACATACATGTACATACAGAAATATAATCATCCCACAGTATCAATGGGGGATACCAAAATCCCCAAATGCTGAAGTCCCTGATATAAAATGGTATAATATTTGCATATAACCTATGTATATCCTCCTCTATACCTTAAATCATCTCTAGATTACTTATAATACTTACTACAATGTGAATACCATGTAAATAGTTGTTGTATTGTTTAGGGAATAAGGACAAGGGGGAAAAGTCTGTATATGTTTAGCATAGATGCAATTTTTCCCCCAAATACTTTCAGTCCATAGTCATTTGAATCCATGGATGTGAAGTTCACAGATACAACAGCCAACTATATGTGATTTTGCTTTGTTATTTTTTAACATAAATGAGATCATATTGAAATGCTATTTTGCAATTTGCTTATTTTCATTTAATATGACTTGGAAATCTTTCCACATACACATATACACATCTACATCATTCTTTTTACTTGCTACATGGTATGGATGTATCATCATTTATTTAGTCATTCCCCTGTTAGCAGAAATTCATGTTACTTCTAATTCTTTTGTTATTATAAACTCTTTTGTTATTCTTGTTCATGACTATCTGTGCATGAGTAGAAGTTCAAAAAGCAAGGGAAGTATATAGTCAATCTGAGCTGAAGTTATAAAGGTAGAAAATATAGAAGAAGATGAAAAAGCTCAGACCAGGCATCCATATTTTCAGCAAAGGGAGAAATGAAGAGTCACAACAGGATACTGGAAATACCTTTAGACTAGTAGATGGGAGATACAGGTCCTAGCCGTTGGATCAAAAACTAGATCTAAGAGTAAAAAGTGGGATTGGGTACTTCAAATAGCAGAAATTTTTAGTCTCGAAGAAATCTTAAAAGATATTCATCTCTGTCACATAATTTTAGAGGAACTAAGGTCCTGTCTGTAAAGTACAATATAATTTGATGACCCCTAGAGCTTTGGCTTTTGCCTCACTCTCTCTTGAAGGGGTTAAAAAAAAAATGGTTTGAATAGTCATTATGTAAATGCTATAGGGGGACAATGAGAAGTGAAAATGGTCAATCCATAAAGGCTGCAATTAAAACACAACGTAACTATCTAGTGGACTCAGTCAGCACAGCTCTGATTTCCAACGCTTAGAAACTCTGCAAGCAAAAAATAAACAGCAGACATGTCCTAGAATTAGGAATGGTGCTTGGCAGATTATCAAAGCAGGGAGGACATTATTTAAAAGCTACTTTTTATTGTCTAAATGGTTAGGAAGAAAGATTCCAACATACTGATCTGCAGCTACTTTCTCTTCAGATTGTTTATAGACAAATATTTTAGATGAGCTAAGCTGAACTCCTTGTTTTGTGTAAGAGCAGTGTGCTCTTTCCTCCTGGTATATGGCTCACTCCATCCAGTGATCACTGGAGCCTATTAAAGTGACTGATGAGCTACAACAATATAATATAGTTATAACCACAAAACCAGATTTCTGGAGCCTGAGCAAATACAAACTTGTCAGAGAATACAAAAAAAAAAAGTGGCCAGAAGTTATAGCACAATAACATTTACCAGATTAACTACATTTCCTTAGAAGTCGATGGTGGCCAGGCGCGGTGGCTCAAGCCTGTAATCCCAGCACTTTGGGAGGCCGAGACAGGCGGATCACGAGGTCAGTAGATTGAAACCATCCTGGCTAACACGGTGAAACCCCGTCTCTACTAAAAATACAAAAAAAATTAGCCTGGCGAGGTGGCGGGCGCCTGTAGTCCCAGCTACTTGGGAGGCTGAGGCAGGAGAATGGCGTGAACCCGGGAGGCAGAGCTTGCAGTGAGCTGAGATCGTGCCACTGCACTCCAGCCTGGGCGACAGAGCGAGACTCTGTCTCAAAAAAAAAAAAAAAGAAGTCGATGGTAAGCAGTTTTCCAAAAGGGACAGGGTCCTGAATGTTCCTAAGCATTTAAATTTCAGAATTTGTATCTGTATCTATCCATATGAGTGTGTATATGTGTACACACAGCTTTGAGGAATGTGTTTGTAATATATGCACAAATATATGTTTCTTAGGGCAAATTCTAGTCTTATATATTTACTACTTATCAAAGTACTTCATTATAAATTAAAACCTTATTATAGCTACAGTACCATGTATTATAATAATCTTTAGATATTTACAGAGTACCAAATTTTAAATGAAGTGAGATTCTAAGCTGATTTTTCCTGCTGGTCTTTCATTTTGTGTGTATGTGTGTCTCAAGTGTTATATATATGTATATATGTGTGTGTGTGTATATATATATATATAATATATATATACACACACACACACACCTGTATCAAGGAAAATGCTTCAGAAACAGTAGAGTAACAACTAAGTTTCTAATATGCCAATAATTACTGAACTCAAAAATTCACAAAACTGTACAAAACTTTACATGTAAGCAGGGATTTCAAAGATTATCTAGAGCTCCTCCTTTAATAGCGAAGAAAAGCAAGACCCCAAGAAGTTGTATAACTTATACAACATTCACACTCTATCAGCAGTAGAAATGAACGGAAAAATTATGTCTTCTGACTTCTGGTATGATACTCAAGTCAATGCATTACATATCTCTCAAGGGTCACCTGTGTTGGATTCTGGGTATCGTTTTTGACAATTTGGCTCCAAAATCATGTTTAGTATTAAAACCTGTCTTTCTCCATTAGCGTTTCCCAAAATAACAACAAAACAAGGAAGTCATTTACTTATGAGTTAAGTTCCAACTTTTCTTGATTTAGAAGATGTGAGTATAAGCAATATGTCATATGTTTGTCATAGTGCTGATTAATTATTTTCCAAACAAACTTGTCTTAAAGAACTGGTTAGAACTAGTAATCAGATTAGGAAATTCTGTTGTCATTACTGAATCCTAGTTTAGACCTAAAGTTTTTCACTAGTAACTCGGGACTTTCACTGTCATGGGATTGACATTATTTACTAGAATAAATAGAAAAAGATAAGCAAACTGGGCGCAGTGGCTCAAGCCTGTAATCCCAGCACTTTGGGAGGCCGAGACAGGCGGATCACGAGGTCAGGAGATCGAGACCATCCTGGCTAACACAGTGAAACCCCGTCTCTACTAAAAAAATACAAAAAACTAGCCGGGCGAGGTGGCGGACGCCTGTAATCCCAGCTACTCCAGAGGCTGAGGCAGGAGAATGGCATAAACCCAGGAGGCGGAGCTTGCAGTGAGCTGAGATCCGGCCACTGCACTCCAGCCTGGGCGACAGAGCGAGACTCTGTCTCAAAAAAAAAAAAAGAAAAGAAAAAAGAAAAGATAAGCAATCAGAAAAGAATTACCCTCTTCCTCAAAACAGCTAAAATATATCAAAAAATCTGAATCTCTTCATTTTTAGAATATAAATGCAAGATACTAACAAAGTCTCCCATCTAATAAAAAGACAGATTTCTTACTGATTTTCCTCTTGGCATGCTTTAATTGCCAAAATTTGTACCAGAATAGAAATTATCTTTAAATGAAGAAGATTCTAGTCTAAGGAAAACTATTTGAATTGTGCTTACTATTCAACTTTCAATATTTATCACAGCATTTACAATGGACAAATTCCATTACAATATGCAGCAAAAGAATCTGGCAAAATAACATACTGCCTTAAAGTCTAGTAGGATTCTCCTATGTAATTATTACAAGCATCAGTACTAAAGGTATAGTCAGTTTATGAATCAAACACATTCCTCAAAGCTGCATATAAAATAAATTTATATTGCATCATCTAAAATATCTCAAGAAAATCTATTAATTAAACTCTTCCTGTCGTTTTTTAAATTACAAATTCATAGTTTGAGAAGAATTGTTTTCTTAAACAAGTTACAGCTTAAGTTAGGCACTCTGCAATCACTTGCACAAAAAGCTACCTCAACTTCGCTGTAATATACCATGTCAATAATTCAAGGTCTCACTTATTTGTTTACTTCTATACATAATTTTAGAAGCTGAATCTCAAGTTATAATACTTCTGATTATTTTTTAAGATCTCATGATCTCATTTCTTCCTTCACATCAGTTGTAGAAATGCTTCAAACTTTAATAATTGGATAGCTGAAATACTAAGAACACTTGGTTCCTACAATTCAGTCTTTGTCTCTGAATGAGCCTCTGTCACCTTGTTGTATATGTAACCTAGGTCAGGGAGAAGAAAGCTTAGTCTTAATGAACTATTTCTAACAAAGGTCAGTATAGAAACTGTGAATCTATCTAGACACAACTGCCATGACTTCATTGTACAGACTGCATTTTAGATGTGTAATTTTATCCTGGCTACATTTCCTCTATTTTATCTCTAAAAGCTGCATATTACTTCATCTTTATCTCATATAGCATTCAATTATAACTCTAACAGATGCCTATCTCTGCCCTCTGACAACTATTTTTAGTTGGTCTACAGTTTTCAGTATTCCTATCCCTATAGAAATTACAGTTAAAATATTCATTTACTTGCATACAAAAAGAAATACATGAATTATATGTCTCTGTGACAAATGATACTATTCTTCATACTGTTTGATATTAATTTACATGTTTATCTGGTTCCTAAGAAAATTCAAGTAAATGAGTGTCCCCTACTTTCTAAGAGTCTCATAAGAAAATTCAATTAAATGAGGGATCCCTACTTTTCAAGACATAGTCACTTTTTAAGTGTTCTACAGTAACCCTCTATAATTAAGCCCTGCAATTGGACTCCTACTGTCTAAAAAAGTGCAAAGAATATAATTATCTTTTTCAGGACTTTTCCAATAATTAAAAGTATGGGTGTCAGTTTTCTACCTTTAGGTTAAAAATGGGAAGTAACCACCATTTTATCTGCCAGAAATAAAATCCAGAAAACTGGATCAGTAGCTACTTCCTGATCACTGGACAATGTTGTTTCTTCTTTCCTCCACAACTATACTCCTTTAATTTTGTTGTTATAACAAATACAATCAAGTTATATTCCATTATATCTTAAATGAAATTTATAAAACTAGTAAATTCTTTCAATATCTGGTCTTAATTTTGTTAGATTTCACTTTTTTTTAAAATCCTTGAAACCTATCCCCCCCCCCCCCCCAATTTTTTTTCCAGTCCAGAGGGTTTTTGTTTGCTTGTTTGTTTTTTAAATACCTATTATGCCATGAATTCACAGGGAATAGGTTCCAGCAACTCAGGCATCTTTCCACTGGTTCTTATAAAGTACGCTTCTCTGGATGGAGCAGTCTGGTGCTTCAGCTGAACCCAGAAATGTTTCTCTTTGGCTTCTTTTTCTGTTTTCCTTCATGCATTTCAGGAAGCGACCTCAGTTCTTAAAGTGCTTAAAAAATATGCTCAATACACGTTAATTCTCTTGGCAAGAATCTTGCCCTTCACAGTGGCTCATGCCTGTAATCTCAGCACTTTGGGAGGCCAAGGCAGGTGGATCACTTCAGGTCAGGAGTTCGAGACCAGTTTGACCTACATGGCAAAACCCCATCTCTACTAAAAATACAAAAACTACCAGGTGTGGTGGTGGATGCCTGTAATCTCAGCTACTTGGGAGGCTGAGGTAGGAGAATCACTTGGACCACCTGGGAGGCAAAGGTTGCAGTGAGCCAAGATCGCACCACTGCACTCCAGCCAGGGCAACAGAGCAAGACTCCGTCTCAAAAAATAAATAAATAAATAACTTGCCCTTAACTTGTTTGTGTACAACAATGCTAATAGCATGCTCGCAGTCTTCCAGTTTTGCCATGGTAACATTTGTGGACTTTTTTCTGAACAGTACCCATTCCTTTGATGTCTATAATATCATCTTTCTTGCAGAATCGCATGTCTGTGGCCAAAGGAATGATTCCATGTTTTCTAAAAAACCCAGAGAACATATGTCAGGAATCTCTCTCTTTCCCTTTATGTTTGTTATTTTGGTAAATTACTGGAAGATGGTAGTTCCAGCTAAAAGAAAGGTATATTCTTTTCATATGCTAAACTGAGCCTAATCTTTCTCCATTATTAAATACTCATATCACATTACATACTGGCACCACATAATATATTGAAAACTTACCTGTGGTTAATTACATGTCTTAAGTAACTGCAAAGTGTTGAGCCATCTGTGCAGTGCCATCAGCTGATGATGAGATTATCAGTTTTTTTAAGTGCCAAACTGCAAACTCAATGGACTTTTCAAGACCTTTCTCCGATCAGTGGTAACTGGTATGATGAATGGATGACTACAAAGTTGGTGAGCAACCCTAGATGGTCATCTTAGTAATTGTGAAGTGGTATCTTATAGTTTTGATTCATATTTCCCTAATGACTACTAATATTAAGCATTTCACATGTATATTGGCCATTTCTTTTTTTTTTTTTTTTTTGAGACGGAGTCTCACTCTTTGCCCAGGTTGGAGTGCAGTGGCACAATGTCAGCTCACTGCAACCTCTGCTGCCCAGGTTCAAGTGATTCTCCTGCCTCAGCCTCCCGAGTAGCTGGGATTACAGGCATGTGCCACCACACCCAGCTAATTTTGCATTTTTAGTAGCAATGCGGTTTCTCCATATTAGTCAGGCTGGTCTTGAGCTCCCGACCTCAGGTGATCTGCCCACCTTAGCTTCCCAAAGTGCTGGGATTACAGGCACGAGCCACCACGCCTGGCTCACTTTGATAAATTCTAATGTATCTATTTTTTTCTTTTGTTGGTTGTGTTTTTGGTGTCATATGTAAGAAACCAATGCCTAATGCAACATCACAAAAGATTTACTTTTTTTTTTTTTTGAGACAAAGTCTTGCTCTGTCGCCCAGGCTGGAGTGCAGTGGCCGGATCTCAGCTCACTGCAAGCTCCGCCTCCCAGGTTTACGCCATTCTCCTGCCTCAGCCTCCTGAGTAGCTGGGATTACAGATGCCTGCCACCTCGTCCAGCTAGTTTTTTTTTTTTTTTTTTTTTCCAGTAGAGATGGGGTTTAACCATGTTAGCCAGGATAGTCTCGATCTCCTGACCTCGTGATCTGCCCGTCTCAGCCTCCCAAAGTGCTGGGATTACAGGCTTGAGCCACCGCACCTGGCCACAAAGATTTACACTTATGTTTTATTCTAAGAATTTTATTAGCTCTTAAATTCAGGTCTATGATCCATTTTGAGTTTTGTGTATGGTGTGAGGTAGGGATCCAACCTCATTATTTTGTATGTAGGTATCCAGTTGTGTCAGCTCTATTTGTTGAAAAGACATTACATTGTCTTGTGATCCTTGTTAAAAATTAGTTGACCATAAATGTCAGAAATTCTTTCTACACGCTCAACTCTATTCCACTAATCAGTAAGTCTATTCTTTGGTCAGTTCCATACTGCCTTGATTGCTGTAGTTTTATAGTGAGATTTGAAATCAGGAAATGCAAGCTCTCCAACTTTATTTGTTTCAAGATTGTTTTGGTTATTCTGGGTACCTTATATTTTCACATGAATTATAGGACCAGCTTGTCAATTTCTGCAAAAAAAAACAAAGGAAGCTGGAACTTTCATAGGGCTTGCACTGAATGTGTAGATCAATTTGGAGGGTATAGCCATCTTAACAATATTAAGTCTTCCAATCCATGAGCACAGGATATCTTTTCATCTATTTAGGTCTTCCTTAATTTATTTCAAAAGTATTTTGTATTAATAGTTTTCCGTGTACAAAGCTTTCATCTTCTTGGTTACATTTATTCCTAGGTATTTTATTCTTTTGGATGCTATTGTACATGTAATTATTTTCATCTTACTTTGCCCAATCCATCAGAAGATTCACTATCTATGGCAGATACAGCCTTATGAAATGTATTTCTGAAATAATAAAGTTGAAATCATACCTTGGTCCAATGGACTGCAGAATGGATGCTGTGTTAGCATACATGAAAACAGCATTAATATCCTTGTACAT
This sequence comes from Rhinopithecus bieti, assembly GCF_001698545.2. Taxonomy (NCBI): domain Eukaryota; kingdom Metazoa; phylum Chordata; class Mammalia; order Primates; family Cercopithecidae; genus Rhinopithecus; species Rhinopithecus bieti. The sequence goes on from NW_016808764.1 coordinate 2,354,612, forward strand.
CTCCATGAGAGCTCTTGGGTAACCAGGTGTATTGTCAATGAGCAATAATTTTTTTAAAAAAATTTCTGAGTAGTAGGTCTCAACAGTAGGCTTCAAACAGTAAACTATGCTATAAACGATGTACTGTCATTCAGGCTTTATTATTCCATTTACAGAGCACAGGCAGAGGAGATCTGCCCTCGTTCTTAAGGGCCTAGAATTTTCAGAATGGTAAATGAGTACTGGCTTCAACTTCAAGTCACCAGCTGCATAAGCCCATCAGCCCCTATTAAGACAGTCAGCCCAGTCTTTGAAACTTTGAAGCCAGGCATTGACTTCTCTTCTCTATGACTTCTGCTGTAGCTATGAAAGTCCTGGATGACATCTTCTTCCAATAGATGGTGGTTTCGTCTACTTTGAAAACCTGTTGCCACATTCACTGATTATTCTAGCTAGATTTTCTCAATAATTTGCTATAGCTTCCACCTTAGCACCTGCTGCTTCACTTTGTACTTTTGTTATAGAGATGGCTTCTTTTCTTAAATCTCATGAACCAAACTCTGGTAGCTTCCAACTTTTCTTCTGCAGCTTCCTCCCTTCTTAGCCTTCATAAAATTGAGTAGAGTCAGGGCCTTGCTCTGGATTAGGCTTTGGCTTAAGAGAATGTTCTGGCTGGTTTCTATCCAGACTACCAAAAGTTTCTCCATATCACCCATAAGGCTGTTTCACTTTCATATTTGGATGTTCACCAGAGTAGCACTTTTAATTCCCTTTAAGAACTTTTCCTTTGCATTCACAACTTGGCTATTTGGCATAAGAGATCTAGCTTTCAGTCTGTCGTGGTTTTTGACATGCCTTTCTCACTAAGCTTAACGATTTCTAGCTTTAAATTTAAAGTGAAATACACGTGACTCTTCGTTTCACTTGAACACTTAGTGGCCACTGTAGGGTTATTAATTGGCCTAATTTCAATATAGCTGTGTCTCAGGGAATAGGGAGGCACCAAAAGAGGGAGAGAGATGGGGCAACAGCCGGTCAGTGAAGCCATCAGATGAACACACACAACATTTATTAAGTCTGCATCTTATATGGGCATGGTTTGTGACACCCTAAAACAATTACAATAGTAACATCAAAGATTACAGATCCACAGATCATCATAATGCATACAATTATAATAAAGTTTAAAATATTGCAAGAATTACCAAAATACAACACAGAAACACGAAGTGAACATATGCTGTTGGAAACTGACTTGCTTGACACAGGGTTGCCACAAACCTTCAATTGCTAAAAAATGCAGTATCTGCAAAGTGCAATAAACGAAGTATACCTGTACATAAGATTATGATATCTGCAAACAGAAATGGTTTTACCTCTTTCTTTCCAATCTGGATGCCTTTTATTTATGTATTTTTTTCTTATCTAACTGCCCTGGATAGAACCTCCAGTACAATGTTGAGTATTAAGTCATGAAAGTTGACATCCTTATTTCTGATCTTAGGGAGAAAGCATTCAGTTTTTTACCATTACAAGTGCCATAAGCTGTGGGTTTGTCATTAATGCTGTTTATCAGGTTGAGAAAGTTACTCTAAAATATTTTCAAACTGAGACATACTAATACCCTTTGCATCCTAATAAAAACCAAGGCTAAAATGGGATTTTGACTAAACTTTTCAAAATTACAGTACCCAATCTAAAACCATAGACTTCTAATCCAGCTGAAGTTATAGGTTAATTTTAAACCAACAATAAAGGTTTGACTTCCCTAACCCTGCAACTTGACTTTAATGCAAGCAAATACCCTTTAAGTACTATTAGTTGAGGTAAGAGTTTTAAAGAAAGTTCTGCCAAACCAATGTTTTCTTTCCTACTAACAAGTGAACATTCTTTTTCTAGAATGTGCACACCATGTTAAAAAAAAAAAAAAAAAA
>NW_016808764.1:2356614-2375884 GCF_001698545.2 Rhinopithecus bieti
AAAAAAAAGGTCCTTTTTAAACAAGTATCTTAAAAGCACAAAAAATAGGCAGTGAAAACCATTTCAGATATGCTCTTCCTGCCAAGGAATCCTAAATTAGTCTGATGATGTACCAAGAGAAAACACTGCCTAACCTCAGTCATAAAGATTTACTTTTACATTTTGTTCTAAGATAAGGTAGACCAAAACCATCACTCTGTTAAAATATCCATGTAAAATGGGGACATGATAGGCAGTACAGATTAAAAAAAAATTATATTCATTATCATGTCCAAATAATTAGAATAAACAGAACTAATCCATCAGAAATTCTAACACGAAAAATTTGAAATTTTTTACAGGATTCTTGTCTACAAGTATAAATAAATCTTTTCCTTGTAAAAATGCTTACCATTTTCAAGTCATGGGATGAGAAAGGAATAAAGATCCCACAAGTACAGCAAAAACTCCATCAGATAAAGTGTTCTCCTTTATAAAATTACTTATCCTTATCTTAGTGCACTGTATGATATCCTAAAGGACTAAATGAGTCCATACACTTCTAAAAAAGTAGGATAAACTCTGGCATGGTAAAAATCCTTTAAGCTGTTCTCACTTATCAAGTTTTCTCATATCATTTATTTACATTTTAAGAATTCATTAAATTTTCTATTTGCCTATTATAAAATTATTTTATCAGGTCAACTGAACTCTCAAGAGTATATATCTTCATCACTTTTCACTGAAGTCATTATAATGTAAAAACATGTTGATTATAAATCTACTATCACATATAATTTTTTATTCAATGAACTTTTACTAAATGACTGCTATGTCCTTGGGTAAATAAGACAAAGTCCTGCCTTCCTGAAACTTATATTTTAGTGAAAGAAGTCAGACAGCATAAATGAATAAATAACTCAGACAGATATACATGTTAAGGTGACATAAAAAGTAATGCGATAGAGTGTGACCAGGAGGTAATGATTATTCTCTAATCAGATGATCTGAGAGTTGAGAACTAAATAATGATGAAGAACTAGAGCAGGGCTTTCCAAGCAGAAGGAACAGCAAGTGCAAAAGTCCTAAGATGGAAATGATCACGCTGTGTTTAAAGAAAAGAGAGGAAACAATGTCAGAAGGGCTACAGGAGATAAGGGATAGAGTGGTGCACTTTGCAGGCCACAGATTTTATCTAATTGTAGTGAGAAGCCAGTGGAGGACTGTAAACAGAGAAATGACTCAATTTGATATATTCTTTGAGAAGATCACTTTTTTTTTTCCTTGCTGCAGTAGGCACTGAGAGAAGATAACTTTTGCAGCTATGTGAAGAAATAAGTAGTACCAATTAACAGAAAATAATTTTTTATTTACAGTGTTTCTTAGACCTTTGTCTTTCTTTCTGTTCCCAATTCTATCACCTGAGTGCTGACTCATATCTTTTTACTATATGGATTACTTCAAAAAGGATCCAAACTGGTCTCCCTGCTTCTATAGCTAGATTGTACTTTTTTTAATGCTTTGTACATGCCTATCTCTTTGCTTCAAAAGCCTCAAAAATTCACCACTGCCAATAAAGTAAAATCCAAATTCCTTGGCATTCAGTAACATTCCACAGTCTAATTCCAAACCACCTTTTCAGCCTCGTCTTCCACTACTGATCTGATAAGACTCTGCTATTTAACTCAATATGGTCTACTCACTCCTTCCTGAACACAGCTTACAATGCTACATTCCTGCTTCCACGGCTCTACTCACACCGACTCCTTTCCGTATTCTTTTCTTATATTCAAATTATCTCTCTTCTTCATGGCTCGGTATACATTCTCCTTAACTACCCACAGTAGTAGGTTTTGACTATGACGCACAGGATTTTATATCACAATCCAGTATACACAAGTTTTACAATTCCATATTTAACTTTACTTCATGCAGTGTACTTTGGTGTTTTCTTCAATTTCTTTTTCAAAATGATTCACTAAATGATCACATAGACCACTAGTGAGTTTCAATTTTCAGTATGAAAAACACTATTAGTGTACCCTTCTAGACATTTACTGGTAACTTAACTAGATCATGATATTGAAAGATGAAATATAAATACCAAACTATAATGACCTTAACCTTAGAATAGAATAGGGTATCTTATACTTCATTTGATCTATCATGATGCCACATACAGTATTTATTAATTGTTGCTGAAGAGAAAGATTGATATTAACCATAACTCTCATATTCATGATCAAAAAGGATCATGATTAGAACTGTTTTGTGTTCATATCCATCTTGTTTCAAATTGTAGCTGTGATGATAAAATGGTCAGTTTTTGACACTTTGACTCAAACTTTCAGCCTTTCTACCTTACAGAATTATGTAACAGCCTTGCACAGTGGAGGAACACAGTAAGAACTCTATAAATGCTAATTTCCATTTTCCCCTCAGAGGTATGTGAAAGTCCCTATATGGAGAACACCTATTATCACTCACTAGACATCCTTTTCTTTTTTGATTTTATTTTATTTTATTTTAACAAATATTTAGTCACTTCTCCTCTGCCTAGGAAGACATTATTAGTCCAGTGTTCTCTTTTGGCCCTTCTAGCACTAAGGTTCTTGACCATCAGAGTCCTGTTCAAGTTGTTGATTTTATATTTTTTTAGACAAGTCTTGCTCTGTTGCCCAGGCTGGAATGCAGTGGCATGATCTTAGCTCACTGCACCCTCTACCTCCCAGGTTCAAGCAATTCTTGTGTCTCAGCCTCCCAAAAAGCTGGGATTACAAGGATGCACCACCATGCCTGGCTAATTTTTGTAACTTTGGTAGAGACGAGGTTTCATCATGTTGGCCCTGCTAGTCTCAAACTCCTGGCCTCAAGCAATCCGCCTCCCTTGGCCTCCCAAAAGTGCTGGGATTACAGGCATGAGCCACTATGCCTGGCCAGAGTTTTTGATTCTTTCTAAAACATCATCAGCAATTTGAATTTAAAAAATGAAAAAACAATGAGGCAATCTAAAATCTGTACTGATACTGAATTGTGTCTTCTCTGGCAAAGGACCCAACCTGTAAGATAAGCCAATGGGCAAAGTAATATCTTAATTCTTCAATCTCAAAGTCTCATTAAGTTTTCTATGAGATGATTCACACAGGTTCCTGAGGAATGCAGAACATCTGAAGTATTTTGCTTCCCCTCCATCTCCTAGGCCTATTATGACCTGTTGTGGGCCTAGGCGGACAGGGTTGGTATACAGGTAACAAATGCTCTGAACCATCTAGAGCAGACTCAGTATAACCAATAAGGAGTTGGGCAGAAAACAGCTCCCAAGACCTATCCAAGAAGAAAATCGGAGTTTCTCTATCAGTCCTGAAACTACCTAGAGCTCCCTAATGGGCTATAGGAATCCTGGGGTAATTGTGGATCACAACCAACTACTCTGGGCCTGTCAAAACCCAAATCTCCACCACTAGACTTCCCTTGGAGATCTAGTAGTATGAACCTCAACATCTGGTGGCTATTATATCTTTTAGGCCAGATCCCAGGGCTTCAACAATTTTAGGGCTTTGTTTGAGATAGCTATCTGGAATTACTTAGCCATTCATCAGCAATTTAAAATCACCTACTCTAAATCTCACTGCATTTGCGCCAATAAAAAAAAACACTAACTCAGGCCGGGCACGGTGGCTCAAGTCTGTAATCCCAGCACTTTGGGAGGCCGAGGCAGGTGGATCACAGCTCAGGAGATCGAGACCATCCTGGCTAACACAGTGAAACCCCGTCTCTACTAAAAATAGAAAAAAAATTAGCCAGGCGTGGTGGTGGGCACCTGTAGTCCCAAGTGCTCAGGAGGCTGAGGCAGGAGAATGGTGTGAACCCAGGAGGCGAAGCTTGCAGTGAGCTGAGATCACGCCACTGCACTCCAGCCTGGGTGACAGAGCAAGACTCCATCTCAAAAAAAAAAAAAAAAAAAAACACTGACACAGAGAAGCTTATATCCAAGATTTCAGAACCACGCTAAAAAGGAAAAAAGCAATTTCTGACACGAATATGTTATATAAAGTGACAAATTTTAAAGAACATGAATTATTTCAGGAATGTCTTTTCAGAATGAAGACAAAACTAATCTTTTGATAGTGAGTTACTGTCTTCATATAACATCACACTCAAAGGCATATCAAAGGTAAAGTCAAAATTCTATTTATTTTAAAGGATGCCAAAGCTAGATTAACTTTTCTTTCTTTAATATGTCAAATAAAATGATGCCTTGGTAAAGAGGACTGTTAAACAGAACTGGATGGGGCTTTAAAACATAAAACAATATAGGCTTAAATTTTAAAATATTCCTGTGCCACCTTCTTGCTAAACCACCTCCCCTATCCTATGTCTACCAGTATTTTTGTTTTTTGCCAGACCACCACTGGTAACTTTCCAGAAGCGGGGTACAGATTATTATTCTAAATTTGAGTTTTATTTTGTTGATAAAATCCCTTTTAAAACAAATATATCGGCCGGGCGCGGTGGCTCAAGCCTGTAATCCCAGTACTTTGGGAGGCCGAGACGGGCGGATCACGAGGTCAGGAGATCGAGACCATCCTGGCTAACACGGTGAAACCCCGTCTCTACTAAAAAATACAAAAAAAAACTAGCCGGGCGAGGTGGCGGGCGCCTGTAGTCCCAGCTACTCAGGAGGCTGAGGCAGGAGAATAGCGTGAACCCAGGAGGCGGAGCTTGCAGTGAGCTGAGATCCGGCCACTGCACTCCAGCCTGGGCGACAGAGCAAGACTCCGTCTCAAAAAAAAAAAAAAAAAACAAATATATCTTGGAAAAGTTAATTCTATATCATCTTTCAATGACGCCTCAGGGAACAGCGAGAGGAAAAGGAGTAAAGAGAGAGGGGAAGAAATAATTTGAGAAATAAACAATGTCTTATTAGTCCTCTGGGCTAATAAAGAATATCTGTTAGTACTTCCAAAGCTATTAGAAGAAGATAAGGAAATCATGCCTTAAGTGAAGTAAGGTAGGGTAAGAAACCAGTCTAAAAGTCTTATATCTAAGTAAGTAAAATAGGAACAAATGACTTTTATTGGAGATTACACACAGCCCAGGTAATAAAACCACACACGTCATACCTGTGCCACAGCTAGATGCTAGATTAAACAATTTACATGGCATACCAAAGTAATACTATGGGTGATGCACACATCTTCTGTGAGGGTTTTTAAAAAGGTTATCAGTGAGTCAGAAAGAATCTGCAAAATGCATTCAACATAACTGAATCAAAGATTTTTAAAGCTCCATTCCAAATAGTTACTAAAAAGAGTCTCTACTCCAGTGTTAATGGTTTTCGCCAGGTTTCCAATGAGGGTCTCCCAACGACCACATTCAAATGAAATAACTATAAAAGCCACGTGTTTATCAATATTTAATCCATGGGCCCAAAACATACTCTATGATCTAATTTAGAGTAAACTTCAATTTAAGGTTTTATTTTTAGGATCCTCAGAACTTTCATTTCTCAGTCTTTTTTGTTATGTTTAACATAGCCAGATATGTCCTTCCTTTATCTATCCAGATCTTTAATAAATCAGAAATAAAAAAGCAGAAAAGAAATTCTTTAAAACGAAGGAGTTTCTACCACTAACTACACCAAAATGTCTTTGACTCGACCACTCAACTTTGAGCTCCAGTTTTATCCTTCACTCAATATGAGAGCCACTGTCTCCTATACATGCCTCAAATGCTAGGCACTGAGGATACAAAATTGAACAAAACAGAATCTTTGCATTTGGGGCATAGTCATTTGGCAGAAAGAGACATATGAACAAATAATTACAATGCTAACTATTCAGCCTTACAATAGGAGACAAGAACAGAGTATTGTGCAAACAAAGTAGTCAACAGCTACTGAGTCTGCCTAAAAGACTATGCTAAGCCTTTTCAAGGGGATTTGACATTTAAACTTACTTGCAATGAGGCAGTTAGGTTAGTCAATCTATTTTGTGTTAAAGGGAGGACAAAAAGTTGAAGGTCATGAGATCTTATTTGTCAAAAACAGCTGGTACATATGATTTCAGTTTGTTATTAATCTCTTTTTTTTTTTTTAAGACAGGGTCTCACTCTGTCACACAGGCTGCAGTGCAGTGGCATGATCATGGCTCACTGCAACCTTCAACTCCTGGGATCAAGTGATCCTCTTGCCTTAACCTCCTGAGTGGCTGGGACTGTATGCCACCACACCCAGCTAATTTATTTTTATTTTTTTGTAGAGATGGAGGGTGTCTCACTTTGCTGCCCAGGCTGGTCTCGAACTCTTTGCTTCAAGCAATCCTCCCACCTGGGCCTTCCAAAGTGTTGGAATTACAAGCATGAGCCACCAGGCCTGGCTGCTATTAACCTAATCGCTATACCAAAAAGAAAGTATTTTACTCTTATAATTCTTATGTTCTCTTCCAAACTTGTCCTCTTCTTCTCTTTCCTCAATTAATAGTAATACCATCTAAGATTCAACTATCCATAGCTAACTAATCACCAATTTCTATTGACTCCATTCCATACTCTTTACTTTGTCTACTTCTATCTCAATGGCCACCGTCATCTCTTACCTAGATTACTGTATAGTCTTAAAAAGCATCTTTATGCCTCTGGTATCCCTTCTCCCAACCAACCAATTCTTCAAACTGTAGCCAAATGATATTTCCAAGAAACAGGCTGATCAAATGATAACCCACCTTAAAATTATTTAACTGCTCCCTATGGATCTCAGGAAGTCTAAACTCTTCGGCATGGTAGACAAGACTCTTCAATACCTGGCATGCTTCACTTCATGTTACAATCTTTTTAGTCATACTGAACCCTTTTGCAGTTTCCTCAGTATACATTGCTCACTCACCATCCTCTGCAGACTTTCCAAGACTCCCTTCAAAAAGGAATCAGGTGACCTTCCAAAACATCTTTCAGTACCGTCCAGTACCTTCTGCTTCTCCATTACCATACTTGCCACATTATATAGTACTTTAATTACCTGTCTTTCCTTTACAAAGTTCTGAATTCCTTAAGGAAAGGATAAAAACTATCTTATATATTCTTATATTTCCTATATAAAGCATTCTGCCTGCCTGGCACTGACATACAGCTCATATTTGATAAATAGTTGTTGAATGCATGAATAAATGAATAAATGAATGAATGAATTACAAAGAAAGAAAAATTCAATGCCCTCCAATTTGTAATGCTTATTACCTACTCTTTAGAAATACTACCCTTTAGCAAAACTACATTTAAACCATGAGTTTTTAATAATTAACTCGTTTTCGGAGACAGAAATAAAGGCTACACCCAAAACTCAAATTCGAATAAGCTTTAAAAATGTATTTACATTTTCTAGCTGCTATAAGCTTACTATTTAAGTCATTTTTTAGAGAAAATACATATGTATCAGACTCACAATAAGCTGTACATCTGAAAAGCAAAATTACAACTACATATGCACTATGACATTATTTTCACAGGTAAAATGGTGAGTTTGCTTTTAAACATAAGTGAAAGCTGCACCTCATCACTGACTCACCGATTCTTTTCCAGCTCATTGTGTGTAGATCTAAAAAAAAAAAAAAAAAAAAAGCATTAGCCATGCTTTGTTGATAAAAGCTATAGAAAGACAGGAGGTTATGCTACACCCAATGAATGTATTTAGCAATGCAATATATGGTCAGACTTCTACAAGCTCACTCATCAAGAGGAAAAGTCTACATTCATTAAGATTGCTTATTCAAATATAGTATTTTCAGTTAACAACTCTAAATATTCTGAAACTGTTGCTATTTTAATAAAAGTAATACTAGCACATGTTCTCCCTACTTCTAGCATCCTAGATTTTGTTAATCTGTAGATGTTATATAAGAAATTTTAAATATAATCCTGTTTTTGTTTTAAAAAAAAAAAAGTGTGTGTACTTCCATGTTCTCCTCTATCTCCATCTACCCACTTCTAAATAGAGAAAAAAAGGTTTTGGCTAGCATAGAAGCCGAAAAAGGGTTGCCTTACTGCTAAGTGATACAGGCAAATCCAAGTCTTCCCACCTTATTTTGTGAAACAAAATAAGAAAAAGTTACACATGAAAGAAAAATATACTAATATAAAGAAAAAACATATTAATAAAATCAAGAAACATGTTTTACAAGACTGGATAATTCGAAATGTTAGCAATGGTTATTGTTTTGTTTTGGTGCCTTTTTTTCATTTTGCTTCTCATTATTTGTTTTAAATGATACCATCTATTGAACAAGCACAGCATCTGGGGAACAGTGGGATAAGCAGTTAATATATCTTATTTTATCCCTAAAACAACCTTTGTTTTATAAACAAGAATACTGAAGCTCAGAGAAGTCAAGAAATATACTCCTATCCCAAGAGTATAAAGTGGCAGCCATGATTTAAATCCAGGTCTATCTTAATAATCCTCAAATCTTAACCATTCAGTGAGAAGCAATACTGAATAGAGGTTAAGGGCACAGACTCTAAGGCCAAACTCCCTGAGTTCAAATACTGTATGGCCTCAGTAAAGTCCTTCCATTTCTCTGTGCTCGGTTTCCTCATCTATGAAATAGGAAAAATAACAGTATTTGCCTCATATGATTGTTATAAGGATTAACAAGTTTACGCTAAATAGCAAAATATAATGAACTCTAAAGTTAGCTACTATTAGAATTATACTAGTTCCCTGGAATTAACATGTGTTACTTTTGCAATAACTTAACATTAACAACAATAGGAATTTTGTGAAGGACAATTTAAATTCCTGTCACTAGAACTAAAACTTTCATCATTTTGTAGATTCTGGTTAATGTCAAATGCTTAAAGAATATTGATTGCTTTAATCTGATTATTTCAATGGATATTTAATAATCAGATCCTCAAACCTTAAAATTAAGAGTGCTTTTGCTGGTCTCATAATTTGTGTAAATTTTATCCACTGTCTTAGCTCAAGGGCCAAAAGACTTCTTTGAGTTACTGTCTCCTATCCACCTTTTGCTTCATGAGTAATTTCATAAAGTCTAAGAGACATGAGATTAAAAAGACTGATACTCATTTTAAAAAATATTATCTTAACAAAAGGACTTCTCCTTTGAGGGAAGTAAATAGAGTCTGAGGATGTTTCAATAATTCAGATAGAAGAAACTATAAAAGCATAGTCAGAAATCTAAGTTTAACAGAGACTCGGAGCTCAAAATTCAATAAATTACAACGACAGTGTGCCTTTATCACCATAAAAGTGTTTATTTACAATTTTGTTAATCTTTGTTTGAATTAAATGTTAAAGTAAACCAGTTAAGTTAGAAGAGGGAAAAGGCCTATTTAAAGAGGTTTAGAAGAAAAAAATATCATTCAAAATGGAGTAAAGAATCAATAATAAGATTCCCCACCCCCACTAGTGAGCCAGTTTTGGTTTAATTGCCTCTCTCTGAGAAAACTAAAACAAAACAAAACAAAAGACAATGCACATATAAAATACTACAGTAAGTAATAAATGGAAACATTGTATTTAGAGAAGAGTAGACTATTTGCCATAGACTTACTCTAAACAGCCATAAACTTATTCTAAACAGTCTGGCAATCGCACTGACAGCCATCAGTGCAAGAGATAATATACTCGACAATAACCAATTGTTGAATTCCAATATTATATTGAGTCTATTATCAGAGCTAGCTCCAAAAGATCATAATCTGACCCACTGCTGTGAACAAAATTAAAACAGCGGGTTCTTCCTGCCTGTCAAACAGACATTTCTTTATTATCTTTTTTTAAAGAAAATGATAGCTAAGATTATGAACCTTTTCACCAAACCAGGAAATGCATGCCACATTTAATTATACCACCAGCAAAATTTAGCAAGATTTTCAAATAACAAGAAGCAAAAATGATCATAAATATACAAATCATTACCATGTTGCCATGTTCTTCCAATTTTTTTTAAAAAAGCATCAATAGTGTTTACTTCTGTTTTGATGAGTTTTTACCTGTAATATCAAGTCAACAAATACTGAGAACCTTCAGTGTTCAAGGCTGTCTTACAGTGCAGGAAATCAAAGACCGTCTCCATTGGGTAAATTAAGATATGTTTAGCAATAATTATAACTGAAGGCAAAATAAATATACAAAGAAAGGTACAAAGTATTGTGGGAGTTCAAAAGAGACAGTTTACTTCCAAATGGCACTGTAAGAAAAACTTTAGAAAACGGTGGCATTTGGTCTAAGGCTTAAATGATAGGTACATTTGCTACTAGTAGAGTCTGAAACTGTTAAGGAGATGCCATTCCAAGTGGAAGGGATAAGATAAGCAAAAAAGTCGAGTTGTGAAGTCCAAAGCAAAACCAGCAAACAACACAGAGAGATCATAAAGACCCATGGTGTTAGAGAAAGTCAGTCCTGAATCTAAATATTAACTCTGTCACTCACATTAGCTGTGTAACTTTGGGACAAATTATTTAACCTCTCTGGTTTAGTTTCCTCATCTGTAAAACTGGACTATTACACATGCCTCAGCCAGGTTACTGTGAGAATTAGAGAAACATATGTAAAAACATCTAGCTCCCAATAAATATTTAATAGATGTTAGCTATTGTTAGCTGTTAGTATTTTTATTATTTTTTTAAAAGACTAAAATTATGCTACCCAAAACGTTATTAACTATACTACATGGGATAACAAACTGATAGATTCTCAGTAACACTTTGAATTAGCCTGGAAATAAGCAAACGACAACCATAATGATGGAAAGAGAAACTGAACGATAGGTGACTGAAGCTACTTGATCATTTAGTCAGCTGTGAGGACAGTACAAGGTTTAGGAGTATATTACAGAGAGAGATGCCTAATTATATGTACACAGAGAAAGTAATCCAAACAGCAGAGGCGATAAACAAGTAATTAAACGTATCACACGCTAGCACATTCAGAAACAACCCCTTTGCTTCTCTGAGCTATGTGTCCAACCAAGCCCTTCCAATAATGTTCCACTGAAATATTCAATTACGATAAATTCCCTATGTAAGGCTGAGATGTTCTGAATAATCCATCTAGTTAGCCCACTTTTCTTCTCCCAATAAAATGCACCTCTGAGAGCAAACACTAATGAACTGTGTCTTCCTTTCAAACACCCTTACCCTGAATGCTTAACAACTTCCAATGACAGAGAAAAAGACACGTCTATCATTTCATCACTGAATCACAGGTAATATTTTTCACAAACAGCATCCCTTTAAGAGAGGCATCCTAATGTATTCCCTATTTGAATGGGAGTCATTATCTACCAAATGTGACTACCTTAACCAGATATGTGACTTTTCATTGACTACAACATAGCTCCAATACATAAACTTGTGATTATTTAGGGTGTAGTTTGGTGGCAGTCAAAGAAATGAACCACAGAATTGAAACTATACGAAATGGTACAGTTTGGCTCAAGCGCAGTACCATCGTGGAAAGAAAATAAAAACCCCTACTCCAGAATTCCAATACTCTCTTCTAGCAAAAGAAAAGATTTCTAATTTTGCTGAATTAATGAGCCAAACTCCTACACTTTGTTAACATTATCATTTAACTTACTTTCTAATCCTGAAGTGCCTCACACATTGCCCTCCACACAATGAAAAGAACACATTCTACGAAGCTAAATTCTAACTGGTATCCTAAAGCTTACAATTCTTATACATATACATAGAGGGCAAGAAAAACAGAAAATTTTAGCTACAGTAGAGCAGGTATCTCTCAAGGATGTACCAAAGGGGTTGAGATTGAAAATATACTGGGATTAGCGGAATAGTAAAACTTCTATTTATTATTACTCTTCTTTTAAGATGGTAGTTTTGTGCATTTGTTTCCATCAAAAGTACATCTCATTTTAAAACCATTAAAACAGTAAAAGTTGAATACTGTAAACTTTTAGAAAAAATGCCTCATAAGAAATATGTTGCTTCTTTCTTAACAATGACAAAACCATTACCACCACAATAACTAAGCCCCAAACAGCAAGTATCTAAACAAGATGCACAACAATAACTACAATCAAAAACCTTTTTTCTTAAAACTTACATATCAAAGCTGGATATATGTATACTTCGTGACTAAGTATTTCCACTTACAGGCATATACCAAACCAATATATGTTTACAGGTTCACCAAAGGACATACAAAAGAATGCTCGTATAGAACTATTCATACTGGCCCCAAACTGGAAACATTCATCAATAGCAGAATGCATAAACTGTGAAACATTCATACAACATAGTATTATACAGCAATGAGAATAAACTAACTACAACTATTGTGCAGTAACATGGATTAATCAACACTATTTCAACATAATGTTGAATGAAAAAAGCCAAACACACACGAAAAGTACACACTACATAACTCCATTCACATAAAGTTCAAAACTGGTAAAACTAAACTATGGCATAAAAAGTTAGAATTAAAAAAAAAAAAAGTTGGAATTGCAGTTACCTTGGGGAAGGGGTGACAGTGATTGGAAAAGTCAGGAGGGGGTTTCTGAGATTTGTAATATTTCTTTGCTTTTGTAAAAATGCATTGAACTGTACACACAATTTGTATGCTTTTTTGTATGTACATTTTACTTTGGTAAACAGGAAAAATTTTTTTAATAGCATACAAACTGAATTATTTAAAAATCAATTCTTACTTCAAATATAGCAAACACCCTAATGTAAGTCCTTGACAAATCTTTTGGCATACTACGTAAACATCTCAAAGAAATGTGCTTTGTAAAGGATAATTTTTAACAAATCTAAAAGTACTGAAATCATACACAGTAAGTTCTCCAATTACAATGAAATTTAATTAGAAATCAGCAACAGGAAGCTAATTAGAAAAATCCCAATATTTGGAACATAAATCACAGCTCAAAGAACAAATTGCAGAAAAATTAGAAAATATTCTAAACTTAATGACACAACATATCAAAAGTTGTTGAATGTAGCTAAAGCAGTGCTTAAACACAACTGTTTAGATTTAAATCCTTCTGTTGGGAGGATAGTGTCCAAAATCAATGATCCAAGATTCCACCTTAAGAAAGTAGAAAAAGGAACAAACTAAACTGAAAGAAGTTGAGCAATGGTTCTCAACTGTGAGCAATTTTGCCCACCAAGACATCTGACAATGTCTGGAGATATTCTGGTTATGCCAACTAGGAGGAGGCTACTGGCATTTTGTAAGGAGATGCTAGGGATGCTGCTAAACATCCTAATGTGCACAAAACAGAATTATCTGACCCCAAATGTCAAGACTGCTAACATTGAGAAACTGAAGTAGAGAAATATAATAAAAACCAGGGACAGGAATGAAAGAAATAGAAAATGAGAAATAGTGAAAATCAGTAAAATTGAAAGCTGACTTTTAAAAATCAATATATTGATAAACTACCGCTAAGGCTGATGAAGAATAAAAGACAAAAATTACAATACAAAACAGTATCAAGAGTGTGCATCATTACAGATTCTATATACATCATACATTAAAAGGATAAGAGAATATCATTAACAACTTTATGCCAACAATTGTCCAGATCATCTAAATCTGATAACTTAGATGATATGAACAAATTTCTTGAAAGATACAAATGATCAAAACTGGCTCAAGAAGAAACAGAAACTCTGAATTGCCTTTCATCTATTAAAGAGATTGAAATCATAATTTAAAAAAAAAAAAAAAAAAACTTCCCACAAGGAAAACTCCAGGCCTGTAAGTTCTCCATTAGCAAATTTTACCAGGCATTTAAGGAATAAATAAAACCAATCCTACATAAAATATTTGAAAAAATAAAGATAGAGGGAACACTTTCCAAATCATTTTATGAGACCAGTATTAGCCTGATACCAAAACCTGACAAAGAAATTACATAGAAAACAAACAAAACAAATACTAATATCTCTCATGAACATAGACACAAAAATTCTAACAAAATATTGCCAAATTGAACCCAGTAATATACAGAAAGTACCCTAGTTCTTGGGACAGAGCTTCTAAAACCTTGAAATTTTCTGAGTAATTAGGAGTGTCTTCATTATTCATGGTGAGTCTTTGGACCACACCTGAGCTTATGCCAAGGAGAGATAACTCAGGATAGGGGCTAGTCACATCAGAAAGACCAACCATGTGATTAGAGGGTTGGGGCTTTGAGTCACTGATTCTGGCCCAACACAGGGGAGAAAAGTACTGGGAACTGACAACCATATAACCAATGATTCAATCAATCATGCTTATGTAATAATATCCCAATAAAAACTCTGGAACCTGAAACTTGGGTGAGTTTCATGGTTGGTAAACATATAAATGTGCCAGGAGGGTAATGCATCCTGATTCCATGGAAAAAGCACAGAAGCTCTGTGTCCAGGTTCCTCCCAGACCTCACTCTCTGTGTCTGTGCATTTGGCTGGTCCTGATCTGTATCATTTACAATAAAACTTGTAATTATAAGCCTAGCAGCTGGGCACGGTAGCGCATGCCTATACTGTTAGCTACTTGAGAGGCTGAGGCAGAAGGACTGCCTTGAGCCCAGGATTTTGAGGTTGCAGTGAGCTGTGACCTTACCACTGCACTCTACTCTGGGTGACAGTGAGACCCTGTCTCTAAAAACAGACAAAGTGTAGCACTTTCCTGAGTTATAAGTAGTTCTAGCAAATTGTCAAACCTGAAGGGGCTGTAGGAACCTCTGAATTTGCAGCCAGTTGGTCAGATCTGAGAGTGGCCTGAGGACTCCTAAACTTACAGCTGGCATCTGTAGCAAGGGCAGACATGTTGGGGACTAAATCCTTAAACCTGTGAAGTTTGTTTTAGCTCTGGGTTGTTAGTATTGGTACTGCAACAGTACAAAATACAACATGACTACGTAGGATTTATTTCAGGAATGCAGGTTTAAGAGACTCAAAAATCAATCAATGTAATCCTCCATATTAACAGAATAAAAAAGAAAATGACAGTATCACCTCAATAATGTAGAAAAAGCATTTAATAAAATTTACCATCCATTCATGATAAAAACTCTTAGCAAATAAGGGAAGAAAGAAATTCACTCAACCTAAAAGGCATCTAAGAAAAAGTATAGTCACACTCAATGGTCAAAGAATGCATTTTTTCATAAGATCAGGAACAGGGCAAGAATGTCCATTCTCATCACTTCTCTCCAGCACTGTACTAGAGATTCTAGCCAGTGAAATAAAACAAAAAAAAAAAGGAAACACACAGAAGGAAATGGAAAAAATAAAAATGTCTTTACTTGCAAACAACATTACTGTCTATTTAGAAAATCCTAAGGAAGCCGGGCACAGTGGCTCACGCCTGTAATCCCAGCACTTTGGGAGGCTGAGGCAGGTGGATCATCTGAGGTCAGGAGTTCGAAACCAGCCTGACCAAAATGGAGAAACCCCGTCTCTACTAAAAATACAAAAATTAGTCGGGCGTGGTGGCGCATGCCTGTAATCCCAGTTACTCAGGAGACTGAGGCAGGAGAATCACTTGAACCCAGGAGGTGGAGGTTGCAGTGAGCCAAGATTGCGCCATTGCACTCCAGCCTGGGCAACAAGAGTGAAACTCCGTCTCAGGGAAAAAAAAAAAAAGAAAATCCTAAGGAATATACAGACTATTAGAACAATTAAGTTTAGTGAAGTCAGTTTACAAAACCAATATGCCAAATTTAATTGCCATTTAAAATAGCATCAAAGAATACTTAAGGGTAAATTTAACAAAGTATGTGCATGACCTACACTCTGAAAACCTAAAAAATAATGCTGAAATTTGAAAACATCCAAATAATAGACATACCATGTTAATGAACTAGAAGATGCAATAGTTAAGACATATCGAGTTTCCCCCAATTAATTTATAGATCCAATGCAATCCCAACAAAAATTCCAGCAGGCTCTGTTATAGAAATTGACAAACTGATTCTAAAATGTATGTAAAAATGCAGGCCATGTGCAGTGGCTCACGCCTGTAATCCCAACATTTTGGAAGGTAGAGGTGGGAGGATTGCATGAGCCCAGGTTCAAGACCAGCCTGGGCAACATGGTGAAACCGTACCTCTACAAAAAATACAAAAATTAGCGAAGTGTAGGAGTGCACACCTGTAGTCCCAGCTCCTAACTCAGGAGGCTGTGATGGGAGAATCACCTGAGCCCAAGAAGGTTAAGGCTGCAGTGGGCCATGATCATGCCACTGCACTCCAGCCTGGGTGAAAGAGTGAAAGCCTGTCTCAAAAAAATTAATTAATTAAAATAAAAATGCAAAAGACCCAGAATAGCCAAAGGAACTTTTGAAAAAGAAGAACCGGCCGGGCGCAGTGGCTCAAGCCTGTAATCCCAGCACTTTGGGAGGCCGAGACGGACGGATCACGAGGTCAGGAGATCGAGACCATCCTGGCTAACATGGTGAAACCCCGTCTCTACTAAAAAATACAAAAGCTAGCCGGGCGAGGTGGCGGCGCCTGTAGTCCCAGCCACTCCGGAGGCTGAGGCAGGAGAATAGCGTGAACCCGGGAGGCGGAGCTTGCAGTGAGCTGAGATCCGGCCACTGCACTCCAGCCTGGGCAACAGAGCAAGACTCCGTCTCAAAAAAAAAAAAAAGAAGAAGAAGAACCAAGTCAGAGTACATTCATTACTTGATTTCATAACTTTTTGAAAAACTATAATAATTAAGACTGTGTGGCATTAGAATAAGGATGAATATTTAGATCAAAGGATCAGAACAGAAAATCCAGAAATAAGATGCACAAGTCTGTGGTCAACCGATTTTTCACAAAGATGCCAAGGCCATTTGATGTGTAAAGTATAGTCTTCTCAACAAATGATGCTGGAACAACTGGATGTCCATTTGCAAAAAAAAAAAAAAAAATGAACTTCAACCTTTACTTCACACCCTCTGCAAAAATTAACTCTAAATGAATTTTAGATCTAAATGTAAAACCTAACATTATAAACTGCTAGAAGAAAATAGAGAAGAAAAAATTTTTTTGAGATGGAATCTCACTCTGTTACCCAGGCTGGAGTGCAGTAGTGTTATCTCAACTCGCTGTAGACTCCATTATGCAGGTTTAAGTGATTCTCCTGCTTCAGCCTCCCAAGTAGCTGGGATTACCGGCATGTGCCATCATGCCTGGCTAATGTTTGTATTTTTAGTAGAGATGGGGCTTCACCATGTTGGTCATGCTGGTCTCGAACTTCTGACCTCGAGATCTGCCTGCCTTGTCCTCCCAAAGTGTTGGGAATACAGGCGTGAGCCACCACACCTGGCCAACAGAGCTTATTTATTTATTCATTTATTTGAAACGGAGTCTTGCTGTGTCGCCCAGGCTGGAGTGCAGTGGCACAATCTTGGCTCGCTGCAAGCTCCGCCTCCCGGGTTCACAACATTCTCCTGCCTCAGCCTCCCAAGTAGCTGGGACTACAGACGCCCGCCACCACGCCCAGCTAATTTTTTGTATTTTTAGTAGAGACAGGGTTTCACCGTGTTAGCCAGGATGGTCTCGATCTCCTGACCTCATGATCCGCCCTCCTTGGCCTCCCAAAGTGTTGGGATTACAGGTGTGAGCCACCACGCCCGACCCTGTAAAATAATACTTCTTAGGTAAGGGAGCAACACTAGAAACTACAGATAATTTTGATGGTTAAAAAAACTGGTCTTAAACATATTCTCAAAGTTTAAAAAGACATTAACATAAACCACTAATTATCTAAACTACTTCATTGGTTAACAACAAATTCTATTACAGAGCAATATTCTAAAAAACCTTTAAAAGTACAGAAAATATCAGCAATTTCCTAACTCACCTGACTTCCAAAGGTAATCATTTTAAGAAAGAGTTGGGCATTGGCTGGGCGCTGTGGCTCATGCCTGTAATCCCAGCACTTTGGGAGGCTGAGGCGGGCAGATCACTTGAGGCCGGGAGTTCAAGACCATCCTGGCCAATATGGTGAAACCCCGTCTCTACTAAAAATACAAAAATTAGCTGGGCATGGTGGTGCGCGCCTGTAGTCCCAGATACTCAGGAGGCTGAGGTGGGAGAATCACTTGAACCCGGGAGGTGGGGGTTGCAGTGAGCCGAGATCGTGCCCTTGCACTCCAGCCTGGCGACAGAGCAAGACTCTGTCTCAAAAAAAAAAAAAAAAGAAAGAAAAGAAAAGAAAAAGAAGAGTCAGGCATGAAATAAATATTCAGTAAATAATTGTTGGGGGAAAATGAGTGGTCCTACAGATGTATAACACTTGCATCTATGGGGAGGAGGTGAGTATATTAATAATAATATAAAAATTAGGAGCAACTTCAAAAAAATAGACTTGATATTATGGGTAATGCTGTTAATTATAGTACCACTGACTGTGTTTTACAATGTAGGAAATCAAAATAAAAAAAAATCTAACAAAAAATTCATGTTTATATTTCATCGGCACTATAAAATCACACTAAAAATGGGACCTGGAAATATACTTTGTCAAAGCATACCATCAAACCTCTTTGATTAGATTAGTATTTAGAAAACTGTCCTTACTGAAAAAATGACAAAGAATCATGCCATATTCAAAAGGAGGCAATGTTCTTTCATTTGTAAGGAGAAATCTAGAAGAGAAAGCTTTCTTCTAGTCAACAGTACTGCCTGATTACAACAGTGATGCATGTATTGCTTAAAATCCAGCTTGACAATAAAGTCAGCCACCATCTACAGCTATAAGGCTTAAGCAATCACCATTTCTAAGCCACATGTGCTTTAATCATAAAATGACTGATAATATTTTGTCTTCATAAAACAGAGAACTGTACTGAAGCATTCCCTTTCTACATTTTGTGATCTTCTACATCACATATTCAATATTTTGACAAAAATGCCTTTCATCTAATGGGAACAGAAACAGCTGTCCTACTGACTTACAAGGCATGATCATACAAGTCTCCTTCGAATACTTTCGTAGAGGAATATAACCTTAAGAAACCCAGCAATAGCAGGCCGGGCGCAGTGGCTCACGCCTATAATCCCAGCCCTTTGGGAGGCCGAGGCGGGCAGATCACTTGTGGTCAGGAGTTCCAAACCAGCCTGGCCAACATGGTGAAACCCCATCTCTACTAAAATATACAAAAATTAACCGGGCGTGGTGGCAGGCGACTTAATCCCCGCTACTTGGGAGGCAGAGGCAGGAGAACTGTTTGAACCCAGGAGGTTGAGGTTGCAGTGAGCCGAGATCGAGCCACTGCACTCAAACCTAAGGGATAAGAGCGAGACTTCTCTCA
The DNA here is from genome assembly GCF_001698545.2 of Rhinopithecus bieti. Lineage (NCBI taxonomy): Eukaryota > Metazoa > Chordata > Mammalia > Primates > Cercopithecidae > Rhinopithecus > Rhinopithecus bieti. The sequence goes on from NW_016808764.1 coordinate 2,375,879, forward strand.
AAAAAA
>NW_016808764.1:2376124-2387353 GCF_001698545.2 Rhinopithecus bieti
AAAAAAAAAGCAAACTTACACTTCAAGGAAGCGAACTTACACTTCAAGGAAGCATTTAAAGGAAAGCCTGAGTTTTTTTAGTATAAAGCATATAATTCTTGGGAATTTTTCATTTAACTCAATTTTCATGGAAGACTATCACAAAACACATTTCACTGGAAGTGTTAATCACTCAAAATGCAGAAAATACTGAAGAATAATAACAACATCATTAAGAGTTTAACTGCTACTAATCTACATTTTTGTCCTGAAACTTTGGGAGTTTTCTATGGGACAAAGACCCAGAAACTATTTTTTAAAATAAATTTTGAAAACACAGAATAGTGGAAAGAAATTACACAAAATAAAATAAGGCTTCATTCAATTCTTCTGTGAACAAATAGGTTATGTAGAATAAAGAGAAGATAAAGCATCTCAAATTACTACTGGAAAAAATCCTTTGTAACTCATCCTAGGAAAATAATTCACCACCATCCCTCCCCGCAGAAAAACTAAAAATCCATGAAGATAGCCGATAAGGATGCAAAGCTAAAAATGTAACAATATAATAATTCTATCTAAAATAAGACTAAAACATTTCTTTATTCTATAGTTTAAGAAAAATTAAACTAAACCCTTATAAGCAACAGAAAAGTTGTTTTTTAGTGTCCTCAATCTTAGAAGGTGGAACTGAAATACTACTGTTATGAGATTCTTTAGTATCCATAGGACACTAAAGAGAAGAAACATATCAACTTGAAATTAAAGCATAAATTGGCTATTTACTACTTCCCAGATTACCTTAAAACAATGCAATTACTATGTGCGTGTCACAGGCTCATACGAATATTTATTGTCAATATTTGACAAACTTCTGGTTCTTTCAATACGCAAGTTTTGATATTATTTTATTTTCACGAAACAGGATGACACTGAACGTTCTTCAAAATTAAGTGTGGCATTCTGTAGCCTACTTGTTTAAAAGAATTGACAGTTTAGAGATTTTTATTCTTTAAATACTACATACTGTTCTTCCAAATATATCATTAACATCCCTTGGAACACAAAGTAATTAAAGTTTGCCAAAGCAGGGGTTCTATCATCCTTCCTTCAAGTCTAATATGGTACTCAGCACAAAAAAGAAACTCAATTTAAGACAGTCTACTTGGAGTTTGAAAACCTTCCATTCTTTAAGAAACACATACTATGTACGGGGCACTGTGATAAGTACTAGGGATAAATGTTTAAGCAGAAGAGACTCAATCGCTGCCCACCTCACAGTGTTTTTAATCCAGTGAATAGGATACGAATTTAAGAAAGAATTGGATAACTGTATTTCTACAAATGTGATGAACACTATGAAGGAAAAATAGGGGTGCCATGAAGTATGTGAAGACCTGATCTACTATGACAGATGAGAAAACATTCCTGAGGAACTTATGATCGAGCTGAAGGAAAAGTGTTGTTCAACAGAGATAACAAAGGGGGAGGAAAAATGATTTCTAGCAGGGAACAGAAAGTATGCAAAGATCTTGAGGCAGAAGAAAACGTGTATCCAAAGAAGTCTGGCCAATGTAATTCATAAGAACTGGCCAGGCATGGTGGCTCACGCTTGTAATCCCAGCACTTTGGGAGGCCAAGACGGGCGGATCATGAGGTCAGGAGATTGAGACCATCCTGGCTAACACAGTGAAACCCTGTCTCTACTAAAAACACAAAAAATTAGCCAGGCGTGGTGGTGGACACCTTTGTCCAAGCTACACGGGAGGCTGAGGCACTCCAGCCTAGGTGACAGAGCAAGACAAAAAAAAAAAAAAAAAGAACTGTGGTTGCAGGGACACCAGGTAAGAAGTTACTGCAGTCGTCCAGGTAAGAGATGATGGTAGCTGAGATTAGGAGGACAGTAATGAAGGTAACAGGAAAGAAGGCCGATTGAAGAGATATTTAGGAAGAAATCAGTGTTACACTGCAGCAATGGCTTATTTAGTAGAGTTTTAAGGATGACAGACCTTGAGATTTTTTCACCTGTGATACCAAATAGTAAAGAAGCTAGAATCTGAGCTTATCTGATGCTCCCCAAAGAGCCAGATAGCTATTGCAGCCACATTCTCTAACAGCAGTAACATCTTAGCAATGTTGATTTTTGGAAGTGTGCCAGAAGGCTGTGACCAAGACCACAGTAAAATCAAGCATTTATTTTAAAAATAATTATATACTGGCCGGGCGCGGTGGCTCAAGCCTGTAATCCCAGCACTTTGGGAGGCCGAGACGGGCGGATCACGAGGTCAGGAGATCGAGACCATCCTGGCTAATACGGTGAAACCCCGTCTCTACTTAAAAAATACAAAAAACTAGCCGGGCGACGAGGCGGGCGCCTGTAGTCCCAGCTACTCGGGAGGCTGAGGCAGGAGAATGGCGTAAACCCGGGAGGCGGAGCTTGCAGTGAGCTGAGATCTGGCCACTGCACTCCAGCCTGGGTGGCAGAGCAAGACTCCGTCTCAAAAAAAAAAAAAAAAAAATTATATATTATAGGTCCCACTTCCAACTATCAGACCCATCCCAAATGATAAAATTACTGGTATTTGCAAGGAACATATCTGTAATATCACATTATATCAGTTATTTTCTCTCCTTTGTACTTCTGTGAAAATAAGATTTTAAGACATAGGTGAAGGGGAATAGGAATTTATAGTATTAAGAGTTAACTTTCAGCATAAATTTATAAAGTAACTTTTTATTTTTTTATTTTTTGGGATGCATTCTCACTCTGTGGCCCAGGCTGGAGTGCAGTGGCGTAATCTCGGCTCACTGAAAGCTCCGCCTCCCAAGTTCCAGCAATTATCCTGCCTCAGCCTCCCAAGTAGCAGAGATTACAGGCACACGCTACCATGCTCGGCTAATTTTTGTATTTTTAGTAGAGACAGGGTTTCATGATGTTGGCCAGGCTGGTCTCAAACTCCTGACCTCAGGTGATCCACCTACCTCAGCCTCCCAAAATGCTGGAATTACAGGCATGAGCCACTGCACCCGGCCTAAAGTAACATTTTTGTCAGGTATATCATATAATACCTGAGAATATCAGGGGTAAAAGAATCAATCACCATTATGTCTTAAAGATGCTATGATGTCAGAGAAACAAATGTCATTTTATAACATACATCAATGTTCAAGATGTATAGTAATAAAAGCTACTTCCACACTAGTAGCTTTTTGATCAGGTAAAACTAAGACACATATACTTATGAACTCTATTCCTTTTCTTGTTTCAGATGATAAACACATGGAAATTTCTGTGAGTCTTCTTTCTGCTTTATGTAACCCACATAATAAAATCTCTATTAAAATCCAACAGTAAACTTAAAATTAAGAAGAAGCCTACAGAGTCCTCTTTGAAATGGATCAACACTATTGTCCAAATACCCCAGTACTGGAACTTCCATCTCAGCTCTCCTTAATTCCATGAAGCAGGCATTTTAAATAAGTGGCTAAGGAGAAATAATTTCTAGTGTTTCATTTTAACATACTAGTTCTCTCTCATAGGCCCCAGCCCAAACCCCACACATTTGTGGATCTCGAGATTATACATTCTAAAATCTATTTATTTCTCTCTCTTTCTTGCTACTTACATTCCCATAAAAAAGTACCTTCTTTTGTTTTAGGTGGTCTAACGTTCACATATTCTCCTTTGGGCACTATCAGAACACTATGGCATGCTTGCAGTTTTACAAATTTTCCGACATGCTATGCCAAAACACAGTAATTAGCACGGTGGTCCCACACATAATATTAGAATCTTGGCCGGGCGTGGTGGCTCAAGCCTGTAATCCCAGCACTTTGGGAGGCCGAGACGGGCAGATCACGAGGTCAGGAGATCGAGACCACTTGGCTAACACGGTGAAACCCCGTCTCTACTAAAAAATACAAAAAACTAGCCGGGCGAGGTGGCGGGCACCTGTAGTCCCAGCTACTTGGGAGGCTGAGGCAGGAGAATGGCGTAAACCCGGGAGGCAGAGCTTGCAGTGAGCTGAGATCCGGCCACTGCACTCCAGCCTGGGTGACAGAGCAAGACTCCGTCTCAAAAAAAAAAAAAAATTAGAATCCTAACAGAAATGCTAGCATGAAAGAGAAACATCACTTAGCCCAAACCCCAAGCTGAGCCAAGTGTAAGTCAACAGATGACTAAGAGTTTTTTATTAATGACCAGTAACATAATTGATAAAAACCTAGGAATGTGCATTTTATTTATGCCTCTACAATCCTTGAGTTCCTAAAAATGTCACATCTGCAATGATGGGAGACATATTAAATTACTAATATAGTAACCAATCTCTAAAACTGTCAATAAATCAGAGTCACAGAAGTTCAGGAGAATGAGGGACCTTGGTGAGAATCTAATACATCTCATTTTACAGATGAATATAGTAAGGGATGGGAAATGTACTGAAATTATATACCTAATTTCTAGAAAATAGGAAAGGCTTAAATACTTGCAGCATGACAGAACCCAGGTCTGGTTTCCTATGTGTACTCTTACTATGTCTCCAAGTTGAAAAAGAGAGTTTGTTTTAATCTATGTGGATTAAAACATACATAAATTCCTGAATAGGTCTTAATTCTTGATAGCTTAAACATTGAAACTGTAAGGACAAGCAAATGTACATTTTTTAAAATGCTCTATATCATACCACATATTTTCATCTCCACCATACTACAACAAAATCTCTAGACCCACACACAACACATATAGTATATCAAGCTTATGGTTAATTATTTTTATAACTTAAGAAATTAAAAACTATATAGTAGTCTTAATGAAAAGTAGCTAAAAAAGGGAACATGCACCTCTACAGAGAGGTCAAAGGAGAAAAGTGAATCCTAGTTTTTCCTTGGAGATGTCTGAAATACAGAGTGGGATGATCCAACCTCATGAGTTCCAATTGCTATCTATAGAAGCCTCAGGCTTTCTGCATCAAGAGCCCCATTCTGTCCCAATCTGCAGTTCCAAATGACTAACCAACCACCTGACTGAAGCTCCCCAAAGCCTTCAGGGAAATTTGGTTACCCAGGGATTGCTCTGTCCTCCCCAAAATGAATGTTTATTATATTCTCTAGACAAAGCTCTGGGAAACAGAAATAAAGGTCTCATTTAATTCCCCTTATCAATGGAAAAGGCAGCCATCTGTTAATCTTCTGTTAAGAAAGGCCTTTTGAGGCCGGGCGCGGTGGCTCAAGCCTGTAATCCCAGCACTTTGGGAGGCCGAGACGGGCGGATCACAAGGTCAGGAGATCGAGACCATCCTGGCTAATACGGTGAAACCCCGTCTCTACTAAAGAATACAAAAAACTAGCCGGGCGACGAGGCGGGCGCCTGTAGTCCCAGCTACTTGGGAGGCGGAGGCAGGAGAATGGCGTGAACCTGGGAGGCGGAGCTTGCAGTGAGCTGAGATCCGGCCACCGCACTCCAGCCTGGGCGACAGAGCCAGACTCTGTCTCAAAAAAAGAAAAAAAAAAAGAAAGGCCTTTTGAAAACTTCTTATGAGATGAATCCTAGGAATTTACTGGCTCTCTAGAATAAAAACACTGAAGAGACAGCCAGATACTACTCAAAGTTTTGAAAAATGGAAGTCAACTACATCTTAGTACATCTATTTTTTTCTCTTTTCGAGACAAAATTTCACTATGTCATCCAGGTTGGTCTTGAACTCCTAAGTTCAAGCAATCCTCCCACCTCAGCCTCCCAAAGTGCTGGAATTACAGGTGAGAGCCACTAGGCCCGTCCTTTCCAAGTACATCTAGACAAGTATATTCTAAAAGATCTATTCTGCTTGAAAGATAAGCAGATTTTTTTTTTTTTCATTTTGCTTGTAGAGCCCACCAACCAATCCGATCTTATTTAAAGAGGCAAAACGTTCACAGCACGGTCTTCCCTTTCCTCCTTAAACAAATAACCACACCCGCTCACTACCAATTCTACCTGAATATTTTTATTCCTTTAACAAAGCCCTTGATTCTGCTTTACATCCTGCCAGACCTATTTCTGACTTTTTTTACATCTTCCTGGACTGTCCTAAACTTGACCAGAATATTAAAAGCCACCCCACAATTACTTTTAGCAGGTGGCTACATGCATGGACACATGCTGCCAAGTTTCTCAACTTACTGTCCTCTCAGTCATAGCCATCTTAATAATCCCAGCAAGAACTTCTTTGGTTGTCTTTCCAGATTCTATTCCTTCCCTTCCATGCAAAACCAGGTTATGATTTCCAGACTTTATTATTGTAAAAGGGCCAAATCCCCACCCCAGGGTAGTGGTAAAGGAACCCATCAAGTGCTGCTCCTCCAGACTTGGGATTACAGGAGAAATGTGCTCCTTCCCTCCAGTTCCCTCTTCTAAGCGTTCCCAGTTTGCTACCTGTTGGCAGTGCTGGTGTTGCTGCTCCCGCTGCTGTGTTTCTGTGCCCGGCTCAACCTCCGTGGGGGCTTTGAATGCTGCAGTCGGGGGCTTGGCATGGACGGGAATGAAGAGGCGTAGCCATGTTCACACTCTGAAGAGAGCAAGAAAAAAAAGATATGGTAAGAAGAATATAGTACCCAAATCCATTGAACCACAAATCCAAGGTCTTTGCAGTAACAGGTTTTTGAAAGCAAGAAAAAAGGTACAATGTTTCCACTCTTTTTGGTTAGAAGATTAATGTCCCTCGCCTGGACATCAATCCTGTGACACCCCATCAGCTGGAAGGTGTTTTGATACCTCCTCTAAACCAAATAATTTATCCTCCCTTTCCAAAATCCTTCTCTCCCCAAAATTTTTTTTGAGGTTTCAGATGCTTTAGAACAACATTTTTTTGACCAGTTACCATTTGCCTCATTGATTTTACTTGCCTCAAAAATTCCCGTTTACTTTCAACTCTCTCTGTTCTAAAGAGTCTCTTTTAAGCCCAGTATTTTCGTGTACTTCGAACAAGTCTTACAGAGACATTCTCTCTCTTGACACCACAATCTCCGAGTTCCTGCTCTTCCTGCCCCATCTCCACAGCCCCCTGGGCTGCCACCGCTAAAGAGGCCCTATCTCACCACCCCGCAGGTATTCAGAGGCCCCTTCCGCACGCTGCCAGTCCTCTGCCCACTCTCCACCGGCTTTCCCCCGCTCGGTGTTCTCCTGGCCTCGTCTCCTCCCCAGACACCCCCAGCATACGCGTTCCTCCTTAACTCCCAGCACCCTCTCCCACTCCAGGCCCTCCTGGTTTCTCCGCGGTCACCCTCTCTCCAGTCTCGGACCGCCCTCTCTCCAACTCCCCTCGGCCAGTCTCCTTCCCGCTCCCCGCACACGCACAGCCCTACCCTCCGGGCGCACCCTCACACCTCCCCCCGCACCTGCACAGCCCTACCCTCCGGGCGCACCCTCACACCTCCCCCCGCACCTGCACGACCTCTCACACACGCCTCCACTCACGATCTCAGCACACACACTTCCCCACGCACACCTCACGCGCGCGAGCTTCCCACGCACGCACGCCCCTCCCACACGCGCCCCTCCCACACGCGCACGCCCTTCCAGCACACGCCCCTTCCCCCGCACCATCCCTCCCATGCGCGCACCCTCACGCGCGACCCTTCCCGCACACGCCCCTCCTCGCACACACGCCTGCCCCTCTCCTCAGTTGCCCCTCCCCTCACATGTGCGCACCCCTGCCCTCACACACACGCATGGCCCTCCCCTCACACGCGTGTTCCCCTCCCCTCATACGCCCCTCCCCACACGCGTACGCCCCTCCCCTCACACCCGCGCACCCCTCGCCTCACACATGCGCGCATCCCTCCCCTCACATGCGCGCGCCCCTCGCCTCACATGCGCGCCCCTCCCCTCACATGCTCGCCCCCTCCCCTCACATGCAACGCACCCCTCCCCTCAACAGCGCACGCCCCTCCCCTCACACCCCGCGCGCCCCTCCCACTCACGTGCGCTTCCCTCACACGCCCTCCCCTCACAGGCGCGCACCCCTCGCTCACACGCGCGCTCCCTACCTTCAGACGCCCTCCCCCCCCCTTCACACGCCCTTTCCCTCACATGAGCGCCACCCCCCCTCCTCACAGCGCACGGCCCCTCCCCCTCACATGCGGCGTTCCCCTCCCCTCATACGCCCCTCCCCCTCACGCCCACCCCTCCTCCCACGCCCCTCCCCTCACACGCGCTCTCCCTTCCCCACATGGCCCCTCCCGTCACACGCGCGCTCCCCTTCCCTCACAACGCCCCCCTCACACGCGCGCCCAACCCTCAGCGCGCACCTCTCCTCACACGCCCCTCCCCTCACACGCGGGCACCCCTCCCTCACACGCCCCTCCCCTCACACGCCCGTCCCTCCCCACACGCCCCTCCCCTCACACGCGCGCTCCCCTACGCTTACTCGCGCACGCACACCTCTCCCTCACATGCGCGCACCTCACACGCGTGCCCTGCCTCACCGGCCGCACCGCACTCCCCATAAAGATTAGTAGCACCCGGGCTCACGCAGCGGCGCCCAGCCATTACCTCGCTCCCGGCGCTCCAAAAATCGGGCAGCTCCAGCGACGCTGCACGTTGATCATCCTTACCCGCTCCATGGGCACCGCGGGGTTGGCCGACCGGCGCCTCTCTTGCACTCCTTCTCGGCCGACAGGAGGAGCGCAGGCGGTACGGCGAGGCGCCGTCCCGGGAACATGTGCGGCAGGCGGGCGGGCCAGCCCGGCCGGCGGCTCGGCGCGCTCTTCTTCCGCCCCAGCCGCGCCAGGGCCGCGCCAGCCGCGCCCACCGTGCCACCGGGCAGCCGCCGCGTGGTTTGTTTACCTCTCCCGCGCGAGCACGGGGGAGGGGCGGGAGGCCAGCGCTGCGGCCCGCCCCCTCCCGCCCCCTCCCCCCTGCCTCTGCCCCTGGGGAAATGTAGTCCCGGCCCGCGGCTGCCGGGAATCGTAGTGCGCACGATGTTTCAAGCGCCTGCGTTCCGCACGATTCGCAAAGGTCGTCGGAAGGTGTAGTCCCGCTGGGTTTCCTTTCCTGTCTCTAGGGAAGCCTAAGAAGCTGCGGGACTTTGCTTCTGGGAGGGAAGGATTTTTTTTTCCCCCTCCAGACACGATGTGGAATGGGAAGGATTTGAGCGAGCTGGGAGTCTACTCCCGGGGAAACTTGTTTCTCAGCGACTCCCTGCGGTTGCCCAGGGGCTGAGACACTCTTTATTCCAAGTATCATGTTGCAGTCCTCTATCTCCTACTTTCTCATGTAACGTATGTGCCTCAGTTTCCTCATCTGCAAAATGAGAATAACACACCTGCACCAACAGCGCACACAGAAACTGGAAAAGCCGAAATTGCTGTTCAAAAACGAGGGATGATTTCATCAGAGAGGGTTTCCATGAAGCCCTTCTTCCACCTCAGCTTCCACACAGACAAGTAGTTATCTTACTTTTTAAAACTTTCCTCCCTCAGTCCCTCACTAATGCTTTTAGACGCCAGAAAATTCTCCCTGGTGCTGAACAGAGTTTGATTCAAATCCTGACTCTGCTACTTACACTGACAGTGTGAACTCTTCCAGCCTCATTTTCGTTATATATAAAATGGATATGATCATATCCACAGCCTTGAGCGCGTGCCATGTGCCAGGCACTGTACTAGACTTAGTGTGCATAGTCTTTTCTCTAAAAGAGAAACAGACGCAGACCTGCTCTCGAGGTTCCTGTATTCAGTAGGGCTTTTTGCGAAGATTAAATGCAATAATTCCAGCACTCAGTATATACTAGGCACTCAGTAAATAGAAGCGATGATGATGTTTTTCTCTTACGCTGTCCTCTGTAGCTAAAAGGGGAGTTAGCTAAAGAGAGCAGAGACCACATTAAAAGACTGCCACTGGCCGGGCACTGTGGCTCACGACTGTAATCCCAGCACTTTGGGAGGCTGAGGCGGGCGGATAACCTGAGGTCAGGAGTTCGAGACCAGCTTTGCCAACATGGTGAAACCTTGTCTCTACTAAAAATACAAAAATTAGCCTGGCGTGGTGGCGGGTGCCTGTAATCCCAGCTACTTGGGAGGCTGAGGCAGGAGAATCGCTTGAACCTGGGAGGCGGAGATTGCAGTGAGCCGAAATCACGCCACTGCACTCCAGCCTGGGCAACAGAGCAAGACTCAGTCTCAAAAAAAAAAAAAGGCCCCTGACTGCTCTCATGGCCACTCTATTTCTAAGTCCTCCATCTAAAAAAATTCTCAAAGTCTAGACCAGGGTGTCTCAACTTTAGCATCATTGACATTTTGATCTGGGTAATTCCTCCTTGGAGCAGGAGCTCTGTTCCGTGCTTTGCAGGATGTTTAGGAGTATCCCTGGCCTCTACCCACTAGAAGCCAGTAGCACACCACTACCCCTCCGGTGTGACAACCAAAAATGTCTCCTGGGGCACAAAATCCCTCCCCTGTCCCCGAGTTGGGAACAAGGGATCTAGGGAGAGGAAGGACAAGAGGATCATACTTGTTGAATGCTCTAGGAGCAAGCTGGGAACCATGCAAACATACCCATAACTGTTCTCCACTCCAATTATTTATTTATTTATTTATTTTTTGAGACGGAGTCTCGCTCTGTCGCCCAAGCTGGAATGCAGTGGCACGATCTCGGTTCACTGCAAGCTCCGCCTCCCGGGTTCATGCCATTCTCCTACCTCAGTCTCCTGAGTTGCTGGAACTATAGGCGCCCACCACCATGCCCAGCTAATAGTTTGTATTTTTAGTGGAGACGGGGTTTCACCGTGTTAGTCAGGATGGTCTCGATCTCCTGACCTCATGATCTGCCTGCCTAGGCCTCCCAGAATGCTGGGATTATAGGCGTGAGCCACTGCGCCGGGCCTCCACCCCAATTGTTTTAATCTGCTGGTTGACATCACATCCAAAATAACACGAAGCTCCTGGTGAGGGAAGAGTTTCCTCCTCCCGTGGTCATTCCATTGGCTCCTGCAGAAAATACCATCTTGAGATGGAACTCTTACCCTCTTAAAAATGTTAACGGCTTCATGCTGCATTTTAACATACCTTTCCCTCATACCTTTTATTTTCTTTTTTTCTAAAGTGAATAAAATCTCCAGTGAGGTCACAAGCTGCAAAATTCTGCCAGTCCTTTTAAATATTACACTTGGCACCACATTTAAAACCAAATAGATATTCCATCAAATGCAAGAAGACCCAAAATGAGAGGTGTTCACAAGCCACAGAATAACTTTTTTTTTTTTTTTTTTTTTT
>NW_016808764.1:2388807-2396540 GCF_001698545.2 Rhinopithecus bieti
GTTTCACCGTGTTAGCCAGGATGGTCTCGATCTCCTGACCTCGTGATCCGCCCGTCTCGGCCTCCCAAAGTGCTGGGATTACAGGCTTGAGCCACCGCGCCCGGCCAGCCCTCAATTCTTAAGGGTCCTTTCTCAGCAGTTTACTTAGTGACAATTTCCAAGTGATTTATTGCAGATTCATAAACAATGGAGGCTGATGTGTTGTATCTTTTCTTCAGGGAGGAGAGATGGGGAGAGAGGAAGGGGCCATGAGGTTAAGTTACAAGTCCAGAGTCACTGTGTTGATGACACCTTGCACTTGGGAAAACTTCCCGAAACTGCAAAGTGTTTACTGAATAGGGCACTGTTTTCCGCAACTATCTTTAAGGATGAGCGTTTTCAAATACTCAACATTGGGGATAGGGAAGGTGAACTCCAAGCTCTTAAATGAGAACCGTAACAGTTATACATTTTTCCATCCCCCACTCCAAAATGACTACCGCAGCCTCCTCCCCTCCTCTTCCCCCAGAGCCCAGAAACGTGAAGAACAGCAGAAAACCTTTCCCTCGCCCGGTGAGTCAGCCTTGCCTAAGTTCATGCGTAAGCTCTCCTCAAGTCAGCGGCAGCTCAGAGCTGCGGGTCTCTGTGCAGCCGAGATAAATTTGGGCCTAGAAGGGATGACGTAATGCTAAACCCGAGAGGTAGCTGCCGCCTCCCAGGGCTCCGGTCGCCAGGGCTGCCGGCTGACATCCCAACCACACGGAAACGCACCAAGCGACTCAGGTGCTGCCCGAGCTGGCGAGAAAGGGAAAGGACATGGGGTGGGTGGAACGCCAGGGGGAGGCAGTGTTTATCTGAGACCGCTGAATCTGGAAGTTTGTTGTTTTTTAACTCCAGCTTTACTGGTGAGATCAGACCACTGGCAAAGGCTCAAACAGCTGCACTTGACTTCCATCCTGACCCATCTCTTCCCTCTTAGAAAAGGGCTTCTTACATTTTATTAAATGGCCCTTATTACAGCAGCCTATTTCAGTGATTATAATGGATGTGTTAATCTCTCAAATGTCCTTTTCCTTCTTTTTTGCACGAACTTGGATCCAAGAAGACATCTGCATTGCAGGACTCAATTCACATGCACATCTAAGTGGCTTGCTTACTCTGGAACACCCCACTTGGGGTGACACCAGGGTGCTACCAATAAGGTATTTGGGAGGATTTTGCTAGGGCCATGCCAAGTGAATATTTCCCCAAATAACATTTCAAGGTTTATGTCATAGAAGTTTGTGTTATTAAGTTTGTTTCTCAATACAGTCCCCATTTTTCAGTTGAGAAGGTTGAGGCTCAGAGAGGTATGGTAACTGGCCGAAGGCCAACAGCTGTCTATCAAACTGATGGAATAAGGGTTAGAACTCAAGCTTTTTAAACCTGTGGGGCCCAATCCTTTAAATATCAAGATCAAGTTACATTCCCAAAGGATCCGAGTGCTGTTTTTTTCTGTTCATGGTTCCTTCTTCCCCAAGGAAATGTTGCCATCAGAGTGAATTCCTTCACTCCTGGTGATGACCCCAAGCCTTGGGCCCAACCTCACCCTTCCACTATAATTAAAAGACCACCACAGGAAACAATCTTTGTTGTGTCGAAGTAGTTTTCTTCATTAGAAATGCCTCCCAAATACTTTTCAACATTTATTAGTGTAATCACATTTATTCTTTAATTTGTGCCTGTAATAATTTATGCTGGTAGATTTTGTGACTTTCAGCAATATCTGGCAAATAACCTGGTCAGCCATGGTGTGTTATTCTTTTGAAGCACTGTTCAGTTCCAAGAGTTGATATTTTTGTTTAGGATTTCTGCATCTATATTTGAAAGCAAAAGTAAACTGTATTTTTTGTTTTGTTTACTAGATGTTGGTATTGCAATAGTCTGTTCTTTCAAAGTTAGATATAACTTGTTTTTAAAACCTTAAAAAAAAAAAAAGACTGCCAGAGGCCTTCTCCTACTGCTAAGAGGATGCCCCACATTCGTGCCAAAGCCCTGGGTAACCCTCCCTCCCCTGCCAGGAGCTGGCCTTGAGTTCCCCTGCCCCCACCCCTTGGCATCACCACCCTTCTCCAGGCAGCAGAAACTTGTAGAGGTCACGCTTAGGTCCAGCCAGGCCCTGAACACCAAACCACACAAGCAGCTCCTGCCACCTTGTATCTGAGTTCTCTCAGTTTCAGATGCAGCACTTACAATAAAAATAACATTCTCTTGCCTGTCCAAGGTGTAGCTGATCTCACCAGCTCTTCTAGCAACAGTGGTTTGATTTGAGGAAGCTGGGATTGTCCCTAGATCCTAGAACAATACGCATCCATTTGCCTACTAGCTGCCACATAACTAGGGCCGACATGCACGGTGCTGCTCCTCCAGTCAGTTCATTTAATCCTCAGTACGCCTCTGAGATTCCTGTTTTACAAATAAGACCCAGAAAGGTTAGGTGATTTGCCCAAGGTTACAAAGGCTATGAAAAGATTTGAACCTGAATTTTCTGACTCTTGGACCCTACAGCATACATCATGTTATGTTCAATCGCATAAGGTCAGACGAAATTGGTTAAAGCAATGGTCTCAACCAAGGGCAATCCCATCACACTAAGAGGTGTTAGAAACATTGTAGGAGTGTCTTTTTTATTGTCACAAAGACTGGGGGGGTTCTAGTGGCATTTAGTGGGTGGGAACCAAGGATGTTAAATCCTGCCATATTCCAGACGAATCTGTACAAGAACTGTCACACCAACAGCTCCTGTGTTGAGAAACACTAGGTCAGAAAGATAAAGACAGAAAACTCATCATTTATTCAATAAATACTCCTTAAGCATCTGTTATATGCCAGGCACTAAGCTAGATGCCAAAGATAAAATAATGAACAAAACTACTTATGGTCCCTGTCCTCTATGTGCTTATATTCTAGCCCTCCAGACTGACAATAAGCAAGTAGAGTAAGTGTAAATTGTGATGAGTAGGATACAGGATAGATGATAAAAGTGGGGTAAGGTTTAGGTGGGTGGGTGAGGAGTTCTGGGATGATCACAAAGACTGTTTAGGACATCTTCTCAAACTTTAAGGAGCACACAAATCACCTGGGTATTGTGGCAAATGCAGATCCTGCTGCAGCAGATCTGGAGTCTCATTTCTGACAAGCTCCCAGCAGGTACCAAGGCTCTCCATCCTCCAATCACACTCACTCTGAACCGCAATGATGAAGGCCGTGGCAAGGAGTTTGGATTTTAAGTGAGGCAGGAAAGAAACTATTGAAGGGCTTTTAAAAAGTAAGTAATAGGAACCCAGTTATATTTTGGGTTTTTTTGCTTTTGTTTTTGTTTTCTGAGATAGAGTCTCACTCTGTCGCCTAGGCTAGAGTGCAGTGGCACAACCTTGACTCACTGCAACCTCCACCTCTCGGGTTCAAGCAATTCTCCTGCCTCAGCCTCCCGAGTAGCTGGGATTACAGGCACCCGCCACCATGCCTGGCTAATTTTCGTACTTTTTAGTAGAGATGGGGTTTCACCATGTTGGCCAGACTGGTCTCAAACTCCTGACCTCAGGTGATCCACCCACTTCGGCCTCCCAAAGTGCTGGGATTACAGGCATGAGCCACCATGCCCGGCCAAACCCAGTTATATTAAAGATCCCTCTTATCTCCTAGCTCTGGATCAGTGAGAGGAAGAGGTTGGCCTATGTCATTGTCTGACCGGAACCAGCTGACCCACACTGTCACAGTGGCAGCGAGGACTTAATGCTCATCTCTGCAGCTCACACTTGCCTCTCTCCTCTGGCTTCCCTGGCAGAAGCCCTTGGCTCCATGTATGGGCCAGCCCAGTTGCCCTACAAGCTCGGGCTCCTCCAGAAGCCTAATACAGCCTGACAGGGTGTGGATTCACACCCTGACACCCTCGTATGCAGAACCACAGGAGACACTGGTTGGGTGAGTTCCCCAGGGGTTGCTGGGCAAGGTACTACTGCACGTGTAAGCAGTGACATCCTAAACCATCTCCGTCTAGAGAAAGGAGCCATTTGGCTCCACTGTCAACACCCAAAGGGCCCTGGAGGTTCTGACAGCCTGCTCTCTACCCTAGCAAGAGTAGGGAGAAAAGAATGCCAGGGAGGCATCCCCAAGGAGACCCTCAGCCTAAGTTAAAACATTCCACATTCCAAATGTTTTTTTTTTTTTTGATGGAGTCTTGCTCTGTCACCCAGGCTGGAGTGCAGTGGCTCCACCTCCCGGGTTCACGCCATTCTCCTGCCTCAGCCTCCTGAGTAGCTGGGATTACAGGCACCCACCACCACGCCTGGCTAACTTTTATATTTTTAGTAGAGACGGGATTTCACCGTGTTAGCCAGGATGGTCTTGATCTCCTGACCTTGTGATCCACCCACCTCAGCCTCCCACAGTGCTGGGATTACAGGCGTGAACCACCGTGCCCGGCCTCCAGATTCCAATTCTTGCCTCTTGCACATTTCTTACTCCCCAGGGCTTTTCCCAGAGCCCTAAGGTCTCTCTAGGAAGAAAGAAAAACCTGAGGTTTTAGTCTCTACTCCACTATTTATTAGCCTGTGGCCTTAGGAAAGTTAGCCTTGCTAAAGCTAAGGCTTTCCTCATCTACAACATGAGGGTTATTACAGCACCTGCATATTGGATGTTTGTGAGAATTTAATACAAAGCGTGTAGCATTGTGCTGGCCCATAGTAAATGCTCAATAATAGGAGGCCATTATCACCATTCCTTTGGAAAACAGAGAAGACATTGCGCTTGTCAGCAGCTCTCTTGGGGACAGGTTATCACACTCCCAGAAGACAGACAAGAATTGTTGACTGATTTCTATGTCTGTCATTTGAACTAGAATATAGACGTGGAACTGGAGATCATACATGGTTCACTTTGGAAGCACCAAGCACAGAGCTTGGCTCTCTGGCAGGTTTTAGAAATTATTTGTTGAACTTAGCTCAGTTTTACAACTGGTAGAAAAAAATGGAAGTTGTATGCAAGGCACACACAGTCTTGGGAGCCAAGAAATATGGCAGGACGGTCAGGCTATAGTGGAGTTAAGAGGGAAATAACACAGGGGCACCATAAGGTAGTTCTGAGCCCCTGTAGAAATAAAAACCAAGTCCACACCAGCTTTCACTTGCCCAGAGCAGCCCTGGGCATGCCCTCCACTTCAATACAATAGCCTTCCTACTCCCAAATCATCTTTATTCAAGTATCCTTGCTAATGGCAATAAAGACACAGAAAAAGAAATTTCAAATAGTAGGTAATCCAAATCCCCTTTTATTGGCTTTAGTTTGAATCTCTCAATCTCCCTCTCCCTCAGGACAGTGTGTTTATCTTTCTAATTTTGCTGTGTCTAAATTTCCTTACAGACACTGGAGTTGGATATTCGAGGTCTGTGGCCAAGAGCATATTGTACAGGAGAGTGGACTTGGGAGGAATGCTGGTGTGGACAATCCTCCAAGTGCAGAAGGCCCCTATCTATAAAGAACTGAGAGTGGAATGTATTTATTTACAATGTTGCTTACAGTTTCCTAAGCTCGGGCAGTAAATGAAAAAAAAAATAGACATTTGTCCTGTAGACATTACAAGGACAAACACAAAAATACAAAGGATTGTAGGCCAGGCACGGTGGCTCACGCCTGTAATCCCAGCACTTTTGGAGGCCGAGGTTGGCGGACTGCTTCAGCCCAGGAGTTCGAGACCAGCCTAGGCAACATAGCAAAATCTTGTATTTACAGAAAGTACAAAAAATCAGTGGGGCAAGGTGGCACACTCCTATAGTCCCACCTACTCGGGAGACTGAGGCAGGGAGGATTGCTTGAGCCCAGGAGGTAGAGGTTGTAGTGAGCTGAGACTGTGCCACTGTACTCCAGCCTGGGTAACAGAGCAAGACCCTGTCTCCAAAAATATGTATATATTTTAAACATAGATAGAGGAGACAGGGAGGGAAGCAACTACTACTCCTTTAGGAAGCCCAGGCTAAATTTTTATTCAGTCTATGATGATGGCTAGAACCAAAGACAGAAAACTTCAAGTCAAATGCCATCCTGCATTGTTGGGGTTCACTTTAAGACAAGTGAAATTCTAAAACCTGGCAGTGGAATAGTACACTCCATGAGGACAGGAACACTACCTCTAAAATCTGGCACTACAATAATACACTCCATGAGGGCAGGGACTCCACCTCCAAGACCTAGCCCAGTGCCTCCCATTAAGCAAGTATGTACTCTTTATGTACTGGTTTAATGAATGAATGAATAAACACAAATTTAGGGAGAATGGCTCACAACATAATTCCACATCTTACTAAAATAGTTGCCACAAGGGCTTTTCAAGAGAGTTTCTCTAAATATTTTTTGAAAGAGGATTCTGTTTACATATATTTCCTAGAGTGTATTGCTCAAAGCAAGGGTCACCTGAACTTTCAAAACATTTCATAAGCAAGGGGCCCAGCACACATTCTGCCAAGATGAGGAAGCAAAGAAGGAGCCTCCTGCTCAGCATGATGGTGGCAAATGCCCATTATTTTTGACCACAAAGATCAAGTCAGCTGTTGACAGCTTTAACACCTCTAGCCAGGCCACTTGGATACAATGACATCAGAGACAATTGCTTCCTTTAAGTTAGAAGAGCCAGAGAGCAGGTGTCTGTCCCTGGGGAATTGAAGCCTCTCCCATTCCCTTCTGTCCTCCCTCCCTCTCTTTTTTTCTCTCTCCCCACTGTGAGCCTAGAGCTCCACTCCTGACCTCCAGAAGGCTCCCCCAAGACTTGAATTCCTCCTCCTCAGTCAAGGCTTGGGATAGCCATCTGGACACTGCCACCACCTTCTAGCTCCTCCCTCCTCCCATCCCCCAAATGTAAAAGACAGTATTTTTCTAAGTATGGCAAATTGAAATTAGCTTCATTTTGAAAGACTATTGAGAATGTTGCAACGACCTTTGCAATAACCGGACACACCCTGGGATCAGTAAACCAGGTTTGAAAATTGCTGACTTTACGAGCACTGGACCTGTGAAACACATGCCTAGGTTGGGACTCTACCTGGAACCCATTCTCATATCAGGTGGGAGGGAACACAGCCCAGAAAGACCTGGTTCTGCCTCTGCTGTGTCATCTTGGGCAAGCCAGTGTCCCTCTTTGGGTCTCAGACTCCATGACTGTACAGATGATGGATGCTCTGTGACTTCTGGGTCTCCTTCTGAACCTGATGCTCTGTGCTACTACCTGCCTCCTTTAAAAACAAAACCTGGACCCAGCGCGGTGGCTCACGCCTGTAATCCTAGCACTTTGGGAGGCCAAGGCGGGCAGAACACAAGGTCAGGAGTTCGAGACCAGCCTAGCCAGCATGGTGAAAACCTGTCTCTACTAAAAATACAAAAATTAGCCAGGCATGGTGGCACCCACCTGTAGTCCCAGCTACTTGGGAGGCTGAGGCAAGAGAATCGCATGAACCCAGGAGGCGGAGGTTGCAGTGAGCCGAGATTGTGCCAATGCACTCCAGCCTAGGCAACAGAGTGAGACTCCATCTCAAAAAAAACAAAACAAAACAAAAAAAAAACTGAAGTGGACCGGAAAGAAACATTGGAAGGGAGAAGAATGGTTTAGGAAGCCAGATTACCATAAAGCTCCTGCATTTCTGCCTGCTGAAAACTGCTTTCCTCATTCTGCAGGAAAACTCCCATTTCTTGCTGGGTTGTTACTTTTGTATTTCTTTTCTTTCTCT